>NC_062270.1:5340131-5940131 GCF_916048215.2 Malus sylvestris | reverse complement strand
TGCTCTTGATTTTATCTGTTAGCTCCCGATTAGTGTTCCGATAAAGATGTGGTTTTCTACTTGTTTTGCTCTGAACTTGTTAGATTGGATCCTTGGGATTGGGCTATATTTACATATCGAAGGAATTTGCATTTGGTAGGGGGAATGCGGTAACAGTGACGAAGATGTTGGAGGCTGCTTTCCCTGGAATCCATGTTGATCTTTCGAACTATCCTCCGCCCCTTCCAAAGCGTGTGGTCAGCAAGCTGGTTCCGGTTGCTCAAGTTGGAGTTTTTGGGATTGTAATGGCGGGCGAGCATATTTTTCCGATGTTGGGGTTTGCGACACCTCCGGCTTGGTATTATTCTCTGCGTGCAAATAGATTTGGTACCATTGCATCCACTTTGCTTCTTGGCAATGCATTGCAGTCCTTCCTCCAAGGCACTGGTGCTTTCGAAGTTTACCTCAACGATGAATTGGTGAGCAAACCCTTTTTTCTTTGGCCATATGTTTTCTGGGAGCTAGATTACCATTCCTATTCGCTTAAGTCCTTTTTTCTCCTTTGACCATATGATTGAGTGTTAGCTTATGTTCTCTTGTATGTTGCAGGTTTTCTCTAAGCTGAAGGAGGGAAGATTTCCAGGCGAGCTTGAACTAAGAGATGCCATTGCGAATAAGTTGGGTGGTTCAAGAATCATAGACTCAGCTTGATGGTCTTAGTCTACTAGCGGGGTTTGGACAGCCCAAATGCTTGCGGTTGGAGTTTCAAGCTTGCACACTGGCTCGCATACTTGCTTGGTAGGTTCAAAGGCTTCGAAGTTTTAATAAATTTGTTACCCATCACTGTTATACAGATTAGAGACACCAATAGAATGTTTTGCTGATAGGTTTTGAACGACAATCTGATTCTGCATGCTAATATAGTTCATTTCACGGAATACAGTGTCCGTATCTACTCAAAAGTATAATTGTTCCTGGATTTAGTTTTTCACATTGAGTGTATTAGTATATTTTTTTTTTTGTGTACTTGATCATGTACCGGCTAACTCCGCTTATGTAAGTTTATCTTACATTGCCGGTCCCAAGCCCGGATAAAGGAGGAGGGGGAGGGCGTCAGGTAGTCGACAGCCGGCACTCCTCGGTTACATCGAATCCTTATGAAAATGAATCCAGAACGAAGTAGCCGACCCCACTTAGTGGGAAAAGGCCTTGTTGTTGTTGTTGTTGTTGATCATGTACCGGCTCTAGTTACGCTCTGCATACCGGAACTGCTTTGGATGGAAATGGAATTTGAATGTGCATTTCAATTTTCTTGAGTTTATGGAGGTGTTTTGGAAATGTAATGCATGTTTTCATTTGTTCAAAACTTCTAACCCAAGGGAAATGGAGATGCCAGTTTATGCTTCATGTCAAGAAATAGCCGAAGATGGTGGTTATATTGCCAATTGAATGCAATGTGACCAAATTTCAGTAGTGTTTCGAGTTGGAACTTTACGTACTCGTAAAGAACCTCAACTAACACAGCAGGACGATAATACGACGTGACGACAGTGCTGCAGTTCAAGAATGAAATCCAAAAGGAAACTGAATCACATTAATATTCATATAAATAGACACAATATATGTCCTATAAAGTATAAACAGCAAGAAGTAAGAACATATTCTGTAACCCTTTTGTTTGAAACCGGGAGGCATATGTTGAATCGCCACTGCCACCATCAACCATCCATTGAATCCAATCCTTAACCATGACAGCACTCGCCGCCGCCACATCATCATTGCCACCGCAGTTTGGTCTCGCCTCAATGCTGCCAGCATCACCCGGTAGTAGGATTCATACCAACGGTGGCAGGCACCTAGTCACGCCAAAATGCGGTGGCACCTACGCCAACAAAAAGGAAATTGAGATGGGAAAGAGAGCCATATTCAGCTTATGCATGATTACTTATCTAACCCTTCGCTGTATCCACTACGCTTCTTTCGAGCCGACAATGGTATCAAGAAAATATGACGAAGACCGTAAAGGCTTGCATCATCACTTATTTATTAATATAGCAAAGATCTTGAATACCATTTTTTTTTTTTGATACACCAATTTGGTTACGCCAATTAAAAAAGCAAATTAAAACATGTTATATATGAAGCATTACATTAGCCCTTCTGAATCAAGCATTGAGCAATGTATTGGTCTATTAGCCTTAGCCTTTTCGGCCACCTCCGCCGCCAGACCTGACCCTTGAGGGGGCGAAGGCGGAGGGATCATGCCCACGATTTGCAGTTGGGTCGTCGTAGTCGTTTGTCGTCACCCTCAAAGACCTACCCTCCATCTCCATTGCCATTACCACCTCGTCATCTGTAGTACGGTAACCAAGCACACCAACAAAGAAAAGAAGAAAATCAGCCTCCAGCAATAATGTTTACTACATTGCACTGATAAATCTACACCTTCTTGACGAATACAAGGATTATACAGGAGACATATCCGTGACACTACCTTTTTTTTTTTGTAAATAATTTTTTACACACTTTTTTGTAGGACTCACTTTGTAATGTATTTCAACGATCCGAACCATCTATCTTTTAGATCTTTCCTCAAAGATCATATCTACCAAAAACCACTCGAATTTGAAACCATGTGACCGTTGGATTAAGCGTTTAAGTTTTTTTTTGTAGAACCTAAACCATTTATTAGGAAAAGTATTTTTCCATTGATAAAATGAATAACATTACACTTTGGGTATTTATACAAAAGCTGTCATAGCTAACAGAAAAGAAAACCTCCAAAACTAACTAATAAGATTCCTTAACCTCTAAGTATTATCTCTTGTAGGTGTAATTACATTTTTATCCTTAATATCTCCCCCCCTCCCCCCCCCCCCCCCACAAAAAAAACGAAACTGTGGAACTCTCAGTTGAAGTTTGTATCTCAGAAGCAAGAACCTGAAGTTGGATAGAGACTTGGTACAAACATCAGCTACTTGATCCTATGTACAAACAAAATACACAGATACTTGGTTTGCCAGAACCTTTTCATGAATGTAATGATAATCGATTTCAACAGGCTTAGTCCGAGCATGGAAATAGGATTCTTTGCTAAGAATATGGCAGAGACATTATCACACCACAACTGTGGAGAATAAGGCAGAGGATAAGCAATATCAACAAGCAATTTGCATAGCTAAGTGATTTCAACAGCTGCATTTGCAAGAGATCAATATTCAACTTTTGTTGATGATCTAGCAACAGTGGGTTGCTTCTTAGCACTCCAACTAATTAGTGAGTTGCCAAAAAATATGCAGTAACCACCAGTGGATCTTTTGTCCAAAGAACACCCTGCCCAATCGGTGTATGAAAATGCTTGAATAGATGGAGCTTTGGAACACTTGGAGAACCATAAACCAAGATTAAGGGAACCCTTGAGATATATGAGGATGCGTTTAACTGCTTGCATATGTGAAACTCTAGGACTGTGCATGAACTGACACACCAAATTGACTGCAAAACTAAAATCAGGTCGTGTCAAAGTTAAATATTGAAGAGTTCCAACTAAAGATCAATATTCAAAAGCATTTTCAAGAAGAGGAGATGAATGATCAAGCTTGGTTGTACTTAGAGGAGTGCTGCAAGGTTTAGCTCCTTCCATTTTTTTCTTTTGTTAAGAGATCCAAAATGTATTTTGTTTGAGATATAAAGAAATCTGTTGATGATCTTTTGACTTCAATGCCAACAAACTAGTGAAGAGCACCAAGATCCTTAAAGGGGAAAAGAGCACTAAGTTATGTTATAACTTCTTGACAGGCAGGCTACAAGGGATGGACCAGTTACCAGTATGTCATCCACATAGACTAAGATGAATACCAAAGTGGGAGATCTCTTCACAAACGGAGAATGATCACTTTGAGAACCTGTGAACCTAAGAGAATGCAAAGCATTATAAAGCTTGTCATACAAGCTCGAATAACCTGTTTTAAACCATAAGGTGATTTGTGAAGTTGACAAACATGAGTTGGTTTTGATGGATCTTCAAAGCCAGGTGGTTGTTGCATAAACACTGATTCAGTAAGTGTGCCATGTAGGAAGTTAATATTGACATCTAGTTGATTTAGGAACCAATTACATTGTGCTGCAAGAGTTAGAATAAGTATAATGGTCACATGTTTGGTCACTGGACTAAAGGTTTCAGTATAGTCAAGGCCTTCTTGTTGGTAAACCCTTTAGCAACCAAACGGGCTTTATACCTGTCAATAGTGTCATCTGGTTTCCTTTTGATCCGAAAAACCCACTTACATCTCACAAGATTGTGAGAAGATGAAGAGGGTATAAGAGACCAAGTACCAATTTTGAGAAGAGCATTAAACTCCTCTTGCATTGATATGTGTCAATGATAGTGTTTAGAAGCTTGTAAGTAGGTTGTAGGTACATAATCAACTACAAAATGAGGATGAATATGGTGCTTAGTTGCAGTTAGGGCTTTGTGTTTGAAAATTCCAGACTTGGATCTTGTCTGCATTGGGTGGATGTTGATAAGAGAGGTAGAAGTATGATGTAATGGAATTGCAGAAGCTGATAAGGTTGCAAGATTTTAGGGATTTAATGTGGGTACAGAATTGGATGTGGATAGAGGGCTTGATAAGGTTGCAAGATTTAATGGAGCTAATGTGGTTACTGGATATGATGTAGATACGGTATGGGGAGGAAAAGTAGTAAAAGTAAGGGATGATAGAATGAGAGATTGGTATAATAAGGAGGTAACAAGATTTGATGGTGAAAGGTGAAGGGTGCGGAGCATGAAATGGAAAAGTCAACTCATTGAAGATCACATGCCTTGAAATATACAATCTGTGAGTAGTTGGATGAAGACACAGATAACCCTTGTGATTTAAGCTATACCCCAAGAATACACATGGCTTGCTTTTAAGATCCAGTTTTGAAGATGTGTACGGCTTTAGCCAAGGGAAACAATTGCAACCAAAGACCTTGAGTGACTTATAGTCTGGTACTTTCTTGGAGAGAGACTCCTAAAAAGAAGATCTGGAAATAGTTAGTAATCTTTTGATAAGATAAACTAATGTAGCAAAAGCCTCAACCTAATAATAATGAGGCACCTTAGATGTTATCAAAACAGTCTGAGCAATCTCAACTATATACATGTCTTTACGTTCTGTACACCTATTTTGCTCTAAGGTGTGGGGACAAGTAAGCTGATGTTGAATTCCATGGGCAGCTAATAACTTAAAGAAGGCAATACTAACAAATTCTCTACTAGAATCAAACCTTAGTGCAATAATTTTTGTACTCAGAGAATTCAACAAGTAATTTCCATTGCATAAAAGTGGAGAGTGCATCAGATTTACACTTTAAGGGATAGAACCAACAATATCGGGAATAGTCATCTATGAAAATGATATAATACCTAAAACCAAGGTGAGAAACTGTAGGTGAGGATCCCCAGACATCTGTATGGATAAGTTCTAAAAACTTACTTATAGTACAAGTAGTAGTAGAAAAATGAAGTTTAAAACATTTCCCTAGTGCATAATCTGAGCAAAAACTTTTATTTGAACCATCAAAAATAGAAATACATGATTGAGATGCCAACTTATTTATGATCTTAACAGAAGGGTGGCCCAATCTTTGATGCCAAAGATGCCTTGGAGCTTTGACAGATGTAGTGAATGCTTGATGAGAAGTAGCAGGAGATGTGATGAGTGAAAAGGATAGAATCCACGTTGAACTGAACCTTTAAAAAGCATCATCCCCGAAGAATGATCATTCAAAGTCAAGTGAAAAGGATAAAGATGCATAGAACACCAATTGTCAAGGAGTAATTGATTTGCAGAAAGAATATTATGCTTCAAATCAGGGACATGTAAAACATGTTTCCGTGCAAATGAATTAGTTGAAGTATGTAAAGATGATGAACCAGAGTGGAGAATAGGCAAACCTTTGCCATCTCCAATATACACTTGCTCAGGGCCATTGTATGTTTTTGGATTCTGAAGATTTGCATAAGAATTTGTCATATGTGAACTTGCATCGGAGTCTACAATCCAGGTAGGTGTAGAATTGGAAGTGTTGGCAACCATAGCAGAATGAGAAGATTTGCCACTATAATTTTGATCCATACGATGAGGACAGTCACTAGCTTCATGATCTAGTTTACGACAAATCTGATAAGAGATCTTTATGTAAGAAGAGTAATTGTTGCGAGCTTCACAATTGAATCTTTAAGTCGTGTTTTGAGAATAGCTATTCCTGTCATTATTAAATATGTAGTTTCCACGAGTCTGATAATTGCCACGATTGGTATTCTAATAATTGCGTTCTACATTGCGACCTTGATTCTTGAAATTAGGAACATGTTGAGCAACAAAAGCTTGAGGATTAGGGTTTGCAGGCAAATGAAGAATACCAACAGAATAATTATACGCTTGAAAAAATGCAGCTGAAATTGTTTTCTTCTGATTATTGAGTTGAATCCAATTCATTAATAGTCGTGGATCCAATACGAAACTGAATAGCATCCACAAAAGAGTCAATTCGGGAGGCAATCCATGAAGAGTGACTGAGATTAGTTCTGAATCTTCAACTAGAGCACCCGCACTTGCAAGTGCATATGTGATTTCTTCAATTTGCTAGAGATATTAAGCAGCAGTTGATTCACCATTAACAAGACTACAAAGATGAGATCGAAGCTCATGAATGTGAGATTGAGATGCAATTGCAAGTCGCAATTCCAATTTCGCCCAAAGTCCTCGAGCAGAAGTCACGCCAACCGTGTAAGGAATTAGAGATTCAGAAAGAGTTAAATTAATCCGGATAAGAATGTTTTGATCATTCTCAAACCAAGTGACATAGGCTGGATTGAGAGTTGCAGCCTGATTCCCTAACGAATCAAGAAGAAATTTGGGCGGCGCCGCCATAGTTTCGTCAATGAGACAAGTAAGATTGTAACAACGGAAGATCGGAGCAAACAAAACACTCCATTTCAGGTAATTTGTAGTTGTGAGCTTGATTGGAATCATGGATCCAATATTTTGGATCGTAATGGAAGAAGAAATTGCAGATTTAGGGTTGGGAATTACATCAGGAAACTGATGAACAAGAGAATCCAATTCTAAAGAATGAGATGTAAAGGTCACCATAGTTGTAGGTGGAAGAAGAAATGTGGAAGAAGAAATCACAATCAAGATCAAGAAATCGATCGATTGATCGGAGAATATGAAGAAGATTAGGCGGTGCAGAGAGAAGCGGGAAAATTGGATCGAAGAGGTGTCATGAGACTATAGGTGGTTGATACCATATTAGGAAAATTATTTTTTCCATTGATAAAATGAATAACATTACACTTTGGGTATTTATACAAAAGCTATCACAGCTAAAAGAAAACCTCCAAAACTAACTAAGATTCCTTAACATCTAAGTATTATCTCTTGTAGGTGTAATTACATTTTTATCCTTAAATACCATTTACTTCACTACTAATGAATGTCTTAATGGTTTTGGATTTGTTTAATTTTTTGCAAAAATGATCAATAAATGATATTCCAAAAGATAAATAATTCAGATCGTTAAAATACATTATAGAATGGACCCACAAAGTCTCAATTGGTGTGTGAATACTAGTGTCCATAAGCACAACTAGCAAACAAGACGGTGTGTGAATACTAGTGTCCATAGCATACTAGTGTCCAAGTCTCAATTGGTGTGTGAAAACAAAGTCTCAATTGGCGTGTGAATACTAGTCTCAATTGGTGTGTAAAAGAGACAAAACATATAAAAAAAAATATATATATATATATATATATATAATATGGATGCATGAGATGAGAGTATGAATGCCAAACCCAGCTGGTGTTGCACACACTTCCACACCCCCAACCCAATTGATTCCAAAAAGCAGGCAACGGATACCAGAATGAATAATTAATTCCTAGATTTATATTCTTAATAATATTAATTAGTATATATTAAGGTTCATTGTATATATCGTAACGAGACAAAATATACACAGTATTATAGAATTAATTTCCAACATAAATAATTTTCCAATTTCAAACAAAGCAACTCTATCGATTTCTGTAGTTTTACTTTTTACAGAACTCATTGTGTTCCAAGAACAAGATTGGAAAAGGAGAGCAATTCAATGCCTTTGGAGATGATTGTTTCTATGCATCAGTTGAAGAACAGTAGGAGAAAGACTTGCCTGCAACGCATTTCAGATCCCTCGCTCTTCACGTGATCATTGGAGAACGATGCAGAGAGAGAGAGGGTATGAAAATCGACTCGTTGGAGGTAAGTTTTACGCGAATAAGTGGTTGAAGAAGATATAGGTAGAGAGAGAAACATATATCCATACCTGAGAATAGAACGGTGTTCCGAGAAGAAGAAATTACAGCGAAGGCAAGCAAGAGACATACGCACAGCCGAGTACCTCCAAATCCCATCTTTCTTTTTCTCTCTCTGGTTGACTCTGATAATCATACACCAGAAGGATGAATGAACCAATATTGCTGTATTTATAGGTTGAATAATGCCATACCGATATACTTTTTGGTGTAACCGTAACACCGTCTCATAACGTTACTTGTAGCAATGTGTGTTTGTTTTATATTAATATATTTTAAAACTTGTAAGGTGGGTAAAATGATGGACATAAGTGAGCTACACCCAGAATTCAAAACTCTTCAAAATAACAAAATATATATCTTTATAATATCGTTTATCATATAATACATAAAATAATATATATATATATATATATATATATATATATATAATACTTTGGATGCGGTTCCTAGTCTCTAACATTTTTTAACTAAAATCTTAATGATATTCAAAGTTTGATCAAAGTCCATTGACTTTGTACACCTCATTATATTACTATTAATATTTATATTTTTATAGTTTTGACATTGATTGTTTGATACTTTATGAGATTTATAATCCTATACATTTAAAATCTCTCATTATAATATTATTAGAAACAGCTACAATAAAAAAATTCAAACATTTTGATTGAATATATGGATAAAAACTATGTTACAATAAGAAATAATAAATGTCAAAAGAATGTATCCATAGTGTTAAAAAAAAATGGTACATTTCACATATAGCAAAGTGGTACATTAATAAAGAAGAATGAGTACATTTTAAATAAATTAGGGTACAAATAAAAAATTAAAAATTTATGAGTACAAATGAAATTTTAAAAAATATATGCGCAAAAAGAAATTAATACATTGGTACAAATTAAAACTAAAAAGAAAATACTACAAATTAAAAAAAAAAAGGTTGCAAATTAAAAGTGGGTACAAACTAAAAATATAAATATGATACAAAGTTTAGCATAAATATACCATATATAATTTCTCTACCATTGATGAATTATACAATGGCATGTGGTAAACACATGAATACAAATACAAATAAAACTTTAGAAAATATGGGCACAAAAAGAAATTAATATATGGGTACAAATTAAGACTAAAAAGAAAATTGGTACAAATTAAAAAAGGTTTGCAAATTAAAAATGGTTACAAACTAAAAAAAATATGATAAAAAATTTAGTCATAAAAATAAATATACTAATTGTAACAGTTTTAATACTAAAGGAATATATTTAGAAATAAAAATATTTTATTATTGAAATAATTAATGATGTTATTAATATCCATGAACTTTGATCAAAAATTGAAAAGGAATAAGGTTTTAATTAATAGAGTAGTAAAATGAGAGATGAAAATCTAATTTATCTATTTTTTATTTAAAATTGAATATAAACAGTATCTGATAAAAATTGATCATACGATATACAATGAATGCCTGAGATTCACACAAAGAGAGGATCCTCACACGTTTCTATACACTTGCATGCTAATAATACTACTATATTAAAAGTTGACGTTTACAGATGATGGCTGTCACGAGTGCATCTGAAGATGCTGACTTTTAAAAGTTAACGGTGTTGATATCGATCCCCTCCTTTAATTACCAGATAAGGTAGCCACGCCTTTGCCAGACAGAAGCAGGCAGCGGCTTCCGTTTCTCGTTCAAAAGTCGTGATCATGTGTATTATTTTTTTGCCATTAACTGGTTCACACACTCTACTCTAGTCTCCATGTACAACGTTTGGTGATAATATAGTGCTACCGACGCAAATATAATTATTTATATCGTTTCAACTTAATAAGTTTGAGTTAAAGTTAATGAATTAATCTAAGTAAAATATTTTTCCAAAACGATATTGATGCAACTACCAGTAAACATACATTTATATTACTAATGAAAGAAATACTAACTACATTTTCCTCTTATCTTTCTCTATTTACATTTCACTCATTTGTTGTCATGCGAACTCCATTGTTGCTTAAAGAATTAGATTTTCAACACATTAGATATCGAGTTTTAACTTTTAAGTAATACTGGAGTCTACGTGGCAACGGTTGAGTGGAAAAGACAAGTAGAGAAAGATAAAAGGAGAAGATAATTAGCATCCACCTTACTAATGAACTTGAGCATGGCAAAATGGCCTCTCATCTGGCTTTCCCTCTCTTTCACAAACACGAGAAAAATTATCTTACAACCATTGTATTATGGATTTTTATCACAAATGGTCTCTGAAATTGACCCTCACCATCAAGATGGTCATTGAAATTGAAAATCAATTAATGTAGTCCCTGAAAATAGGTGTCGCAAATCAATGTAGTAATTCCGTCACAATTATGTTAAAAATTATGTTAAATGTTGATGTGACACATAAATGGGCCCCATAAGTAATTTTTTTTCTTACAAATGGTCATTGAAATTGACCTAGGACATCAAAATGATCCCTAAAATTGACCTACAACATCAAAATGATCCCTGAAATTGAAAATTGATAAATATAGTCCCGCAAGTATCTCAAATCAATGTAGTTATTCCCTCATAGTTTTGTCAAAAATTCAATATGTGCTGATGTGACAAATAAATGGGTCATACAAGACTAATTAAATTTTAAAAAATTAAAATAGGCTTAATAATTTAATAGTTA
Source organism: Malus sylvestris (assembly GCF_916048215.2). NCBI lineage: Eukaryota > Viridiplantae > Streptophyta > Magnoliopsida > Rosales > Rosaceae > Malus > Malus sylvestris. The sequence continues at coordinate 5,929,120 of NC_062270.1, read as the reverse complement.
ATAAAAAAGTTGTCAATAGAAAAAACCCACTCCTTTAATCACCTCCGATCCCAGTCCATATTTCTCTATCTCCTTTGCTCTCTATTCTATGTCAAAAAATTCTCAATATACTCATCTTTACACACTTCGACACCCTTCACTGAATTGAACTTGGATCGAGATCGCTTTTGGTGACAGCTTCGTCGATTGGCAACAACTTATGGGACATTACCAGTAACATTTAGGCGATCAACATCCTCACAACCTTAATCTTGGACAGCTTGTTTGACGCTTCCCTGGTGGTCTGGTGATGCAAAGAACAAAGAGGTCTGCCTTGAGATAATGAGGTTATACCTGAGGTGCGTCTATTGTTGGTTGAAAACTATTTCCTTGTCCCCTCTTAGGCCTTGGTTAAGTCTTGTGCCTTTGAGAATTTATGAAGGGGATCTCTCTACGGAATAGGCCCTACTATAAGGAAAAAAAAATTCCATTGTGCAAAAAGGTATTTAGACAACTATTTTAATTAATTATTAAACACACATCAGCACAAAACAATTTTTTTTTTACAGAATTGTGGCAAAAGGATCATATTGATCTACGACATCTATTTTCAAGGACTACATTTATCGATTTTCAATTTCAGAGACCATCTTGATAGTGTGGGTCAATTTCAGGGACCATCTTGATGGTGTGGGTCAATTTCAATGACCATTTGTGATAAAAATTCGTAAATCTAGTGGGGCCCATTTATGTGCCACATCAACACTTAACGAAACTTTTAACTGAATTGTGATGGAATAACCACTTTGATTTGCGACACCTATTTTCAAGGACTACATTAATTGATTTTCAATTTCAAGGACCATGTTGATGATAAGAGTCAATTTCAGGGACCATTTGTGATAAAAACCCTTGTATTATTCTAGTGGCATTGCCGATGGCATAGATAATTGCCATATATTAAAATACCATATTATCAGTCTTAGATAGTTGTTATGTGATGTCCTCAGTTGTTCTGACTAAACTCACAAATTCTTCCTACTTTTTAATTAATTCGATCATACAGTAACAACGAGACAATGTCTTATTGAGCCTACAAGATCCATTCGTTCTTTTTCTTTGATAGATAGTCAGAACTTCATCTTGGTTCTACGCCCAGCCACTTGAGGCCCCTCCATTCACTTTGGATATAATAGATTGTTGTAGGAGTAGGATTCTCTTCCTTTCAAATCTCCTTCCCTCTCCTCCTCTCATTTTCCTTTGTCTTTCTCTATCTATATAGAAGCCAACACAAGAAGTTAACGTGACTTAATAAAAACCATTTATGAGAGGATGGGAAGGAAATTTAGAGGGGAAATAACCTTACTCCGTTGTTGTGGTACTATTCTGCTCATATGTGCCGTCTTTCATTCTCTTTTTTAGGTTTTGACCTTCAAGTACCATTAACGAAAACAGAGAGCAGATACAAAACTATATTCATGTACTACCTGTAACAATGTATAGATTGATAGAGAAACTCAATACACGAAGGAGTCTAAATATGCTTGTAATAATCTCCAAATACAAATCATTACAACATCTAAGTACATCTTAGTGATGCTTAATTACGATCATCGTTTCTTAAAGCCATATTTCTTGCGTTCGTAAAAGAGGTCGGTTTTCGCACTACCTAAATTCACAATCTTTGGACATCCATCCCTATCCTTCTCCTGCTGCGTACACTCTTTGCAATAGTAGGCATCGGAAATTCCAACTCCGCCGCAGATTACACACCGGCCTTGGAAAGATCCGTAGTTGCATTCATCACAAACCCTCACAAGGGTGCAAGGACGGACGTAGGAGTCGCAGACCACACACTTGCCATCACACTTCTCGCAAAGCCGTCCAATGGCGATCCCCGGTTGTTTCCGGCACATAATCAGATCAGGGTGATGTTTGGCCATACCTCACTTTGTAATGATCTGCAGACATCAGACCGACGTTGAATGGGGTTAGTATTTGGACTTGGAATTGATAAAAATAAAGAACATGAACACTAATATATTCTTGTCGTGCGGTCTAGTCTAACCGATCATGTTAGCGTATATATGTTATTTGTGAACCTAACCAAACCGCGATCAAACATATTGTGTTGTAGACTGTCAATAGTTCGTGGGGACAATGCCAAAAGATAGAATAAAAACCATTGCCCAAGCACATAACCATAAATACCGAGAGCTCTATGCAAACAGAACATATTAAATAATACATGAACATCAATCAAACTTCCACCTAAAGAAACAAATACATGAATTGTAACAAACAAAAACATGATAATTAATAATTCATGTCACGCAATCTAATCTAATGTAATAAGGTCTAACGTAACAGATTGTATTGTTAGACTGTCAATTCTTCCATTAATATATCACGACGTGAATAAGTACAATGATCTACCAAGTTGCATTGTCAGACTCACTAACTCATTCGATCAACACCGACATGGTCTAATCTAACACAATATGAATATGAACGACAATCTACCAACCATGTTTCGTTGTCAGTCTGTCAATAGTTCGTCCCATCATCACCGACTAACCTCACACTCATGACCACGAATACAGGAATTAACAAGAGTGCATTAAACGAACACGAACCATCATCTATCATCAACCATCAAGCTTCATAACTGATGAGAAAAATCAACAAAATAAAAATAAAAAATAAAAACTAAAAGAAAGTAGTGCACAGACAATGACTAGAAAATTCACCTAAAATTTTCTAAAATCTAATAAGAAACTTTGAAGGAAAAACAAAAACCCAAAAACCAAAATCAATTGTTTTCCTTTTATACGAACCTAATCAAATCAAATAAATTAACCTCACAAAACGAAGATAATAAGCAAATATCATACAAGAGTTCGTCGCAGGAGGCTAACCTGCGCCGCAGAAGGCAAGTTCAGGTATCCTCTAACTTCTCCGAGATGCAAACTCGCGCCGGGAGTTTAGAAGTCGAGCAAAACTAAAGCCGGACGCCGTTCTGCCATACCTTTGTTATAAGGGAAAAGAGAAGCGGTTGATGTTTCAAGAACAATCCAGGCTTTCAAGTCGGTACTAAAAGGGGCCCACCATGAATGGTTGTCAAAGGAAAAGGATCCGCGCCAGATTTAGTAGTTCGCTACAGGGGCTTATAACATTTTACGTAACGACAAAGAATAATTATGTTTATGTAGTATGGTGTAAGATCGATTTTTACTAATTTTTTTCTTCCTTAACAAATAATTATTTAATCCATTAACGTTATCATACTTAAAATGTTTTGTAAGAGATTTACGGACTTTCGCATTTATGATCGGAATCATTCATATTATAAATCATGATGTAAAAATCATTTCTGCAAAAAATAAATAAGATAAGATACAGTTAATTTGAATGAGTCAAATAGAATTCAAATTACGTATTCTATATTGCGATATTTAATATAACGATATATTTACATTAAAAAAATAAATTAATATCAAACTTGCTGTTCAAATATAAATAAAATATGACAGTAAATTCAACAATCGGGCAAGCAAAGTAAATACCTTATGTGAATTTTTCTATCCCCAAAGACCTTATAATTTGTTAATCTATACTACTTTTTTATTTTTGACAAACGATAGCGTTAGTTAAGAGGAGTGGAGATTGGTGTGATAAATATGCACCATGGTACATAGACATGATTACTCTCTATAAAGTTCCATATTCTACTCTATATCATCTATTAATGAAACTTTATGTTAACCAAAAACCAATAATAATACTATTATAACCTTCCATGCATAATTGAAAGAGAATATTAAGAAAAAATCATGAGCATTAAAGAAATTTCGCAAGAAAAAAAATGTGAGTTTTTTTTTCTTTTCTCATTCACATGTCATCAAAGCATGCGAAGTTCCTAATTCATAAAAGAATAATGCTAGGCACACCAAATAATGTGACACCAATCAAATTTGTGCTTTAATTTAAGTTGGAATTTTATTAATTATTTTAATAAAAATATATATAGTGTAGAATGCATCACATTATTTAGTGCATGAATTTGGTGTATTAGTACCGCCCTTTATTGCTTCCCCTTCTCTCTCTTACCAAAACCTCTCTCACAAACCACACCCAATTAGCCGCCCCTTGCGCTTGTTTAGGATCGGCGGTAGTACCACTGCCCCTCCTTTTACTCACCCTCCTCCCTTCTCCTCCTATCCCTCCTTCCTAAAAAGCCACCACCTTCCCGTGGTCTGCCCTTAATCGTCTTCTCCGGCGGCAATTTTATGCATCGGTAGCATGCATCCTCAGCATTTACCGCAATTTCTTCGGCGTTTACCGTTATTTATTTTTTACTGCTTATATGTTATTTAGTTTTCTACTCTCTCACCTCAGACCGCGCCTTTTCAAATCTATAACTTCAATCTCCCCCCCACCCTTTCCTTCTACCTCATTTCCTCATAATCCATCCCACCCCATCCTTTGCTCCAATCTACAAGCTCCGAACTGAAAATGGATTCCTCCCTCTCTTCCCCTCCCCCAACCGGCATGCCAAAATTTCGTCGAGACCAAGTATTCTTTCATGCATTAGTGTAATTGATGGCTAGACTTGTATGACTAAATTATAACAATCATAATTTAACCGTCTAAAACTCGGATGCATCCAATAGTGTCAACATCTTGGTTAAACATTGAGTAGTAAAACTAGCACATGAGCACGGGCAGAACCATGACTGATTTAGGACTTAGGAGCCACCTTTCCAATCCATCATTGTGTCAATCTCCTTTTTCATAGATTTCGTCTAGGGTCAGAGAATGGACCCTGGGACACCTGTCGGCACCAAAATATATAGAAACAACATCCTGGTCCCACTTCCAGAGTAAACAAATGGCCCTTTGTCTCACTATAAAATGGTTGCTGTCCCATTCTCTTGGCTGCTCATTTGCTATAAGAATCAGCCTCCTGCCCAACAACAAGACGATAACCTCCATTGTTCTGAGAAAAAAATGGCTTCTGAATCCTACCCTCCTCTGTTCCGTTCACACACAGATTCAACCCAGGCCGCTGATTTGGATGACCAACTCAACCCAGTTCATGATTTGGAGGATCCGATTCCTCTGGTGGATCTCCAGAGCCTGAAACTTGGGGAGGCATGTGAGTTTTGGGGCATTTTTCGTTTGGTCGACCATGGAGTTCCTCCAACCCTTTTGACCCAACTTGAAGAGCATGCCAAAGCGGTTTTTTCCCTGCCGTTTGAATCCAAACAGAGCCTTATCACCAGCCCTCTGTCCTACTTCTGGGGTACCCCTGCCCTAACTCCATCTGGGGCAGCCTTATCAACAAAGGGTACTAGTACCCTCCAGAATATCAATTGGGTTGAAGGACTGAATGTCCCTCTAGCTCAACTCAGTCAATTCCAAACTGACAATCCCACAGTTGCTTCTTTCAGGTACATTTATTTTCTTTCATTGGGCTGTAAAGCATGGTTTGGAAATTTTGACCCCATTCAATTATGTTTCTAATGTATATACATTGCATTGGTTAGTTGATTGTTTGGTGTAGTAGAAGGTGTAAAGTTGGTGTACCCTCTCTTCGCTAGTAGAAATGACTACTTACATGTAAAGGTACTACGATGTTTTGAAGAAAAATAAGAAAATTGCCTAGATTAAAAAAGATGAGAAGTTAGTTTTACCTTTTAGAAAAAGGGTCTCGTCTTGATTTCTTATTTTCATTTAAAACATTGTGTTACTGCTACAATTAAGCAGTCACTTCTCTAAATTATAATGTCACACATATACTAAATCATATGATAAATTTTTCAAAAAAATATTTCTTTCATCTCACAAGTCTTGTGCAAGTTCTATGAAAACCATATAAGAAATTTATTTTAACTGAGAATTATAGTTTGACACACAAACGATAATATTTCTTACATATAAGGTGCTAAATATTTCTTTACATTTATACATGGACTTATTTAACAAAGGGTATAATTTCTCTGTGTCTCAAAAGCCTTGTGCTGGAAGAATATGGGAAGCACCTAGCCAGGCTAGCCACAACTATATTTGAAGCTATGGTAAAAAGCCTTGGAATGGATCCAATAGAATCCAAATCCCACTTATCCAATTCCACTGGCGTTGTACGTGTCTATCGCTACCCCCCACATTGCTCCAACTCTGCATCTGCATCTGCATGGGGCATGGACGTCCACACTGACAGCTCTGTGCTCTCGATACTAAACCAAGATGATGTCGGTGGACTCGAAGTTCTCAAAGACACCGAGTGGTTCAATGTAAACCCAATTCCCAGCACACTAGTTGTCAACCTCGGGGACATGATGCAGGTCATATGATTAAGCATAAGTAACTACTTACTTAGGTTTTGCTAAGTTCCGTTGGTTATGCACGCGTGAGCTATTTATGATCATAAATGAGACGTAAGCTTCATTTTTGGTCAAAATCGCACATGCACGAAGATGATTGACTGTAGTATAGCTCTTGTTTGTTTGATGAATATTTGTTGACGGAATTTGTGCTTCGGTTTTAGGCGATAAGCGACGACAAATACAAGAGTGTGAAGCACAGAGTGAAGGTGAACAGAAGCAAAGAGAGAATTTCAATCTGCTACTTCGTGTTTCCTGGAGAAGGCAGTGTGATTCGGAGCTCAAACTACAAGCCCTTTACATACAGTGACTTTCAGAAGGAAGTGCAGAAAGATTTAAAGACTGTTGGTTATAAGGTTGGGCTCGAGAGATTCAAAGCTTAGTGAAGAGGGTTTGTTAATTGATCATGTTAAATGGGCAATAACAGTATGTTTGTAAGCTATACAGAGAAAAATGTGGGTTCTAAGGAAATCACATTTTTTTGTTTAATTTTTATTTTATTTTTTTCTTTTCTGTTCATTTACTTTGTGCGTTTGGGCTTTTGTGTTAATGGTCTAATTATCTTAAAGCATCTCCAATAATGAAGTTTAATTTTCTGCTAAAATAGCTGATGAACAGTGTGTAAAAATTAAAATAACTATTCAGTTTAACTTATCATCTCCAATAATTTTTTTTTTATTTTAACAATATTTTGTTATTTAATAATTTAATTTTTTATACGTTATTAATTAATAATTCAAATAAATAATTAACCCCAACGATTCTATAGCTTTCTAGAACCACTTTTCTTTGTTTTTTATTCCGTTAAGTTCTCTTCCCTTTTTTTTTTGTGTGTTTGTGTCAAGTTCTCTTTCCTTTTCCCGTCTCCTTTTTATTTGTTTTTTTTCCTTTAAGTTCTCTCTTTCCTCAAGCTAAATCTAGTGAGAGACTGTTCCCGTTGTCAGAGTAGCGAAGCAAACAGTGAGCATCTTGGAAATGAGATTTTGTGATTTTTGTTCGTTAAAACAGCCAAACAATCTCTTTTAGCAAGGCTGTTGGATATGCTCTTGAAGTTTATTATTTAAGATTTTGGTAAAAGTATGATTTTAGTTCATGTAGTTTGGATAAAGTTTCACTTTAGATCATTTAGATCATGTAGTTTGAAGTGTCGCAATTTAAAGTTAATTGGACACGCTATGAACATACTTTCTACTCTGCAATTGGCTGTTGTTTACTTTATATGTAATTGTAGGATTTGTTTATTCAATTAAATAAATCACAATATTTAATTAACTCAAATTAGGGTGTTTGATTAAGTAAATATCTCTGAATTTCTTTGCAGTAATTAGAGAAAATCAAAATGAAATATTCTCAAGAATTTTCGGGGCATATCCCTTTTTTTGCTCCTCTCCAACCACATTAAAATGGTTTTTTCTCCCTTAGTTGACCCTATAGGGTTACACATCGATCCGGAAACAACTGAGAACATATGTATGTAGGCAATCTAATTGACTGGATTAGATACAATCGAATCCTCATCATGATTAGTTTTTCACTCGTAGTTCAAGCAAAAGATCATAGGAACGAAACAGTAATCCGAAAATTCGTTAATTCTGAGGTATGTCCTATAATGAGTGTTTTTTTTTTTCTCTTGTGTATTTTTCCAACATTAATTTTACTTGATGCATGTCACTATACTTTCCTTCATCACTCAATGTTGCCACGTTTGATCAAATTTTTTTGCGTCTTGTTGATTAAATTTTTCGGCAACATACCAACTATGATCTTTAGTAATGAATTTTCTCATAAGTCCCCTCATTTTATTGTGTATACATCTCAAAAAATATAAATTAACTAACAAAATAGAATTGAAGATGAAAATTTTTTACATATTGTTTTATTGGTCATTACACTACCAAAGTGTGAGTTATGTGCAATGGGTTCAAAATATAAATGTTCCAATGCTTACAAGTGTATTTGCAACCAATTTGTGGCTTAATCCAAATATGTTGAGAAAAAATTGGTAGTTTTCCTTAAAACCTTTACTAAAATTATTTAATCTAAATTTCCCTACAGATTTTTTTTATCATAAGATAAATTAAGCATTTCATGCGCTATTGAATGAGGGAACATAGCTTCATCATGCACTTCCTATATTTGCCTTGATGCATGTTTCGTATTTGTTTTACACTCACAAAATTTATTTATTGTGCAACTCTTAGTCCTATTATATGCATGATCTCCGCTGCATGTTGAACATGGAAACATCATGAAACATAAGCGAGTTTGACTACACATCAAAGTTCAGTCTTCGTATGACTATAATTGAGAGAGAAATGCTAAGTGGATTCTTAAAGTGTGATTTTTTATAGATTCTTTGGCATGAACAGTTTAACGTCAATTCTTGTGCCAATATATAAAACCTTATGTCAAAAGCATGAAGTGTTTGAGAGTCTATGAAAAGTCCCACATTTGAGGAGAAAATTTTCATTGTGATTGAAATACGGATAGTACATCACGTGTTTTTATATAAGTGGTGAAAAATTTTATTTTTTAAGTTATTAACTTTTTAACACACGTATCACACCATTTGTATTATGACACGTGATGTACCACTTTGTGTTCCAGTCACACTGAAATATCTATCATTTTTGAGAAAGTATCTTTAGCATTTCTCTATTTGAGAAATGTTAGACTTTGTTTTTTATGTTCACGAAATGAGTTCAAATATTTTGAACTTATTTTGTATGTGGCATCTCTTTGACCTCTTTAATTTGCTGACACATGTTTCAGAACGTAACACCATTTGACTCTGTCAACTGTCTTTAATATTATATTAAAAAAAAACAAAAGGTCAAAAAAAAAAAAAAAAGTTTAGACCTAATCCTGAAAACCACCACTGTCGACAACACCTATGTTGCACAAACACAAATACGGTGGCACATGACATGACGATACGAGGACACAACAAATTTCACAAGTACAAAAACACGGATACAATTACAACATGATGATTAAAATATAATAAATATTACATATATTAAAAACAATACTTCGAATTCATAATATATCAAATTATTACTCATTTCCCTAAATAAATTAGGCAACAAACTAGTTTCAGGTCAGGGACTCGTTTTGGTTTTGGTTTCAATATTTCTAAAATGCCTCCAAATGTTTTTTCAATTTACAAAAAGGCCCATGCCCGTCTTGACCGTATCCAAGCCGTGTTCGACAGGTGTCGACGTGTCGAACACTCCGACACTAAACTAGGGTCACAACACCCCCGTTCTCCTAGGGATGGGCAAATACCCATTGGTTATGGGTAACCGCGGTTACCCGCCCATTTAAATTAAACGGTTATGGTTATGGGTAACCGTTTAGATAAATAAACGGTTATAGGTATAACCGTTTACCCGTGAAATTTAAATGGGCGATTATGGGTATTAACTGCGGTTATAAACGGGTAACCGTTTACCCATTTATTTTATATATGTAAAACTAACACAAACCATGTTTTCGATCCAATAATACTTAGCACCCAATAAATTAGCAAGGAATTCATCGGTCCTCCTCTCAATAACACTGCTACAGGAATGATGATTCTCATCATTAAGGAGTTGGCCAAATTAATTTAATTTTTTTACGGGTAACCGTGAAATTGACAAAAATGTTTTGACATAAATGTCTTCTAAACAATTTTTGTAACCCAATAATACTTAGCAAATATTATATTTACTTTCATTGGTAACAGTTAAAAATATCGTCCGTAAACTATTATTTCAATTATTGGAATGGTATAAGGACTTAAAAAATTAAAATATGGAAATGTATGATGAATGTACCTATAACGGTGTTTAATTGTCAAAAAAAAAAGAAAATTATGACAATTTTTTTTTAATTTTCAAGTTGTTAAAAAACATGTAGACGGGTGAAAAATGGGTAATGGTAAAAAAAAAAAAAAAAAAGATAAACAGGTTAAAAATGATAAATGGATAAACGGGTATTAAACGGTTACGGTTAAATGGGTATGCGGTTATGGGTATGAGTATAACCGTTTTGGCAATTACCTAACGAATAAACGGTTATGCTGGTATGAGCATAAACGGTTTTGAGTAAATAATCGCGATTACCCGCCCGTCATAACCGTTGGCCATTCCTACTCTCTCCCTCCATCTAATTCCTTCAAACTGAATTTGTAGGGCGAATTTCCTCTACTAAAGTACATTGACCGATAGGACTTATTTTCCTCTACTAAAGTACATTGACCGGGGAGAATCACGCGGGAGATGTGAAGGATGGGATCGAATTCGTCGGGGGTGGCGGAGGCCCAGGTGGCGGCTGTCGTCAGAGTCGATGCAGCGCCTCAAGACCTAGCGCATACAACCTAACATCCAAACTAGTTTAAGGGTTTTGAAATTTTCTTTGGAAGGGAGAATAATAAATTGGAGAGTACCAAGTACCTCGGCTACTCCATTTTTATTTTATTATTTTCTCATTTTATTTAGAGTTTGTTGTTAAGTTAGTCGACAATTGTCAAGATTATAAGCAAATTACAGAAGCTACATACGTAAATAGGTGTAGAAGATTTCAGTAAAATTGGTGGAGAAGTGTTAAGATGTGAACTTAACACAAATATAATAAGTTATTGTTAGCTGTATGAGTCAAACATGATACCCATCGATTATTAGAGAAGAAAAATATTATTAAACTGCAGTGTACTCAAATCTTCTGCACTCACTCTGTGCGTGAACTTTACATTGCTTAACATGTATTAAATTTATGATAGCAAAATTAATAAATATTTATTAACATGTATCAATTAATAATCGATGTTGCAAAAAGGGAACGCACAAAATATTTATATCCCCACTGTCCCAAATTGATTTTCATTTATGTGAAAACATTAACTTGTGATTCTCAACCTCAGTAGACTTGATTTTCATTAAAACATTCTCAGTCAATGCCTCTCCTTTTTTTGTTTCCTTTTCCCCTCGCCCCCTAATCCGTGCAAGTCAATCCGACGGCCACAGACTCATGGCGAGAATCCCTAACCCATTACACCCACATCAACGGTCCAAAACTGACGGGCCAACGCCACACCCTTCCACCGTGCTCCTCACCGCACCTGATCATCCATCTTTTCCGAAATTGATCTGCTAGAGAAGAACCGGTACGAAAGAGATGGACCGACGAAACAAATGGAATGCCGCCACGTCAGGAATCCGTACATACGGAGATGACGTGGAGGGAAATGAAAGCGGGAACAGAGAAATTTATAGTGCTTGCAGTGGCAGAGCATCAGAGTCTCAGTCTCTAGTTCTGAGTCTGTTACTTGGTGCCAAAGCAATACGAGGAGAGAGAGAGAGAGAGAGAAGAGAGAGAGAGTGATAAGCCCAATAGAGCGAGAGAGAAGGGAGAGTCCAATTTCCACTGAAATTTTTATTTCTGATTTTCCAAATTTCGAAAACCCAAAAAGCATTCTCTCACTCACTCTCTCAACCCTCTGCTTTCTCTCTGGCTCTTCAATGGCGGTCATGGAGCTCGAAGAGCCCAAAAAACGAAAACGCAGGACTCACAATCGACGAAAGCTTCTCGTTGGTGCCCAAGTTGAGGTAATGCCGCCTTCTTCCAGCTTTTTTGTTTCTGGGTTTTTGAGAAATTCGGGTTTTTGGGCTGTGATCCTCGTCTATTTTGGGGATTTTTTATTTTTTGGTTTTTTTTTTATGGGTCAATTCGAATTTTTTGATAGTTTATGAAGTCAATTAAGCTGATTGTTGAATGTTTTGGACTCGAAGAGGCATGCATGGTAGCCGATTGCACTGGTTTTTGGTAAAATGTTTTTTCTTTCTTTAATTTGCTGCAACATTCACTACTTTGCTGGCGGCCGTCGTAAGCACCCCAGGCGCCGCCGCTGGTTTTCTGTTAAATGGGTTTTTTTCTTTATTTGAGTTATTTTTGTTTTTGTGGGGAAGAAGATTGGTAGATGATGTGGTCCAATCTGGGAACCAATGCATTTTCTTAAACGGCTGAGATTGAAAGACTGATTTGGCCTGGTAGAGCATCCAAGTAAAAATTTGGGTGTGTTTTTTGTTTTTTTCTATATTTGGTTTTAATTTTAATTTTTTGCTGGTCTCTTTTGGGAAATTTTGTTTTGCCTCTCTGTTGATTTGTTTTTTTTTTCTGCGTTTTTGTAATTAATTTCTGGGTTCAATGTCAAAGCCTTTTTCTGTTTTTGTATTACCTTTTGGATTCATGTCAAATTCTCCAAACTGATTGTGGCTGCCTTGCCTTTAATGTTACTCTCATTATTATTGAGCATCTATGGTTTCTTTCGGTTCGTTTCGCCATTTATGCAATGTTTGATCTTGGGTTCTCAGTAAGGTAATGGAGGTTGACCTCGTTCTATAGTTTGCTTTAATGTTTTTCTATTGGGGGTATTCAGTGTAGATGTGGGAAATTGTTCATTAGGAATTTCATGTTTTGTTTTTTAAACTAAAAATATGAACTTTTGCAGGTGAGGAGTGTAGAAGCTGGGTTTCAGGGGTCATGGCACCCCGGGATTGTCATTGCATGCAATAATCAAGGTCATCGTCAAGTTCAATACGAACATCTTCTATGTGACGATGAGTCTGGTAATCTGGTTGATGTTGTGTCTGTTTCACCCATTTTGGATGGCATTGGTTCATTCACTGGGAACGGGAGTAACTATCGCGGGTGTATAAGGCCAACGCCACCTCACATTCAGCCAGGGGAATGGGACCTTCCCTATGGACTCTGTGTGGATGTGTTTCATGAGGACGGTTGGTGGGAAGGTGTCATCTTCGATCATGAAGATGGTTCGGAGGAGAGAAGGATCTTCTTCCCGGATTTGGGTGATGAATTAAATGCTCGGATTGACACTATCCGAATTACTCATGACTGGGATGAGGTTACTGAGAATTGGAAGCGACGCGGTACTTGGGTGTTACTTGAGTTGCTTGAGAAATATGATAACGAGAGGTACATTGCTGTTTCTGTGAAGCAAATTTGGTATGATGTGCGAGAAAAAAAGGGATTTGAGAATGTCAAGGAGTGGACTTCTCCAATGAGACATCTGTGGGAAGAGTTGGTGTTGGAGGTCATTGATGATAACATAAGCATCACAGTTGATGAACTATTAGGTGTTTTAGACAAGTCAGGATGCTTGTCACTAGAAACCCAGGTAGAATTGGAGTCAGCTCATTTGTCCTCTGATGCTAATATGAATTGTAAAGAAAATATGGTTGACTCTTCAGCTATTGTACCTGTCCACAACCCGCTGTATAGAGATCCATTAGTTGGTCATGAAGATACTTTCAAGAATGTAATGAACTGTGTACTGAACTGCAATGCTGAGTTTATTGATGAACAAGATGTAGATGGGGGTTTGTCTATTAATCCAGACTCTGCCTGCGCGCAGCAGGTTCACGAGAAATCTTATATGGCTAAATTGATCTCTGCGGCAGGGGATGACATACCAGATATGAATAGTTTGGAGTGCTCAAATATATTTTTCCAAAATAAAGAAGTGTCTGTTCTACCTCAGGTTTTGTCAGCATTTCCTTCTAATCTTGATGGGAATTCTTGTGTCAATTCTGGTATCAGAAATGGTGGAATTCGTAGTTTTAATTCCAGAAGCAAAAGTACCCTTAATTGGCTACCTTTCGACCCTCAAGCTATATATTGCCCTGACTCTGTTGACGAATATTTGAATAAGCGTTCTAATTTCAAAGTGACAGCTGTTAGGCAGCATCTTCAATATTTGGGGTGGAAAATGGAATTTGCAATCGATAAGGGCTGCTACAGATACCGGTACTTGTGTCCTGACGGAGGAGAATACGAGTACTCTCTTTTTCAAGTGTGTAAGAAGTTGAAGAAACCCAAGAGAGATACACCTTCAATCTCTGAAGATGCAACCCAGGGTTTGCATTGTTCAGAAGAACAGACTCTTCTCATTGAACAACCACAAGAGAGTCATCATCCTAGTTATTGTCCTCAGATGTCAGGGTCTTCTTACCACGAAGAATTTATTTACAAACCTGAATATTGCCACGAAGCAGTTGTGGAATATTATAACCATGCAATGGCCAAGGGACCGAAGAAGAAAGTACGAAAAATGGTATCAAAAGCAAAGAAGCACCTCTCAGCTGTTGGGTGGGTGTTCTTGTACGCAAGTAGAAAGTCAAAGAACTTGTGCTACAAATCACCCAAGGGAGTGGTGCATTTTACACTTTATAGTGCATGCAAAAGCTGTATGGATGGAGATTTTGTAGAGAGACCTGCTGAATGCATGTATGTCATTGAGGAAGACGAGGGCCAGTCCACTAGAAACAGAATATGCTCTACAGCAAGTAATTTGGTTAATCATGAAGGCTTGGTACCATCGAAAACACTGTCCAAAAATTGGTCTAGAGATGCTGTTAGCATGTCACAGGCAAGTAATCTTGTGGAGATTGGTAATGTGAAAGTTCATGGTAGTAGAAAATGCCCAAAAAAGAGAAAATATGGACCAACAGAGTTAATAGGTGATGAAAAACTAAGATGTCTAAAGGATCAATGTGCCAACCCTCCAAAGTTGAAAAGGAGAAAGGGATCTGGAGCTTTGGATGGGTTAAGAGATGAACTGGGTGGTAGTCAGCCAACTCGTGTGCTCAGGTCAAGCAAACGGGTGCAGGAAGCAACCTCCTCACACAAGAATCCTCGCAATGTCTTATCTTGGTTGATAGACAATAACATGGTTTCTCCAAGGGAAAAAGTAAATTATCGGAGCACAAAGGATAGTCATCCAATGAAACAAGGGAAGATAACTCGTGAGGGGATCAGGTGCAGCTGTTGCACAGATGTGTATACTCTTAGTTCCTTCGGGCATCACGCTGGCTGTAGTAACCACAGACCTTATGCCAATATTTTCTTGGAAGATGGTAGGTCTCTCTTAGATTGCCAGGTGCAAATTATGCATGAAAGAAGGGAGAGGAACTTCCGGAAACAACCACATGATAGGATGAAGGGCAATTGGCGCCGAGGTGAGAACGATTACATTTGCACTGTGTGTCACTTTGGTGGTGACCTAATTTTATGTGATCAATGTCCATCATCATTTCACAAGAAATGCCTTGGCTTGAAGGTAGATTGCTTTCCTCGAGTATTTTTAATACTTTGTGTATTGTTTCGTTTCCTCTTTTTTATCCTTTCGACGAAAATGATGGAGATTCTTGACTTCTTTTTTTGGTCTTAAATGTTTTTGCTTCTGCAGGCTGTTCCAGACGGTGACTGGTTCTGTTCATCTTGTCGTTGTGGAATTTGTGGCCAAATGAACTTTAAAGAAGAGAAAGAGTCTATTGTGGACGATAATTGTGTTCTCACCTGTGGTCAATGCGAGCATAAATGTAGGGTGATTGTTATCTGTTTCATCTGTTATAGAAAATGCATGCCTGTGAACTTCGTGTACGTCGTCACATCTTCAAAAAGTTTGTAATTTTAGTGTTCCCCTATTTGATGTAGATCACAAAGGGTGCCTGAGAAAAAGAGGTGCAGAAGAAAACGAAAGTGATCCACAAGGAAACTGGTATTGCAGCAAAAGCTGTAAAAAGGTATCTCCAACATGCCATCAATTTTTTTCAGTCCTCTTTTTGAACTTAGTTGCTTGTTTCCTAGCCTGATTTGCAAAATGAAAAATTCAGAAGTATCGCTTTTATCCTTTCTAGATTCAATCAAAATTATTCTAAATAAGCTGAGTCTCATGTTTTTTTCTGTCAGATGTTTTAGGTGAGTTACGGATCTTATTTATTTTAACATTCCATCCACGAGCTACTTGCTCTCTCCATGTGATGTTGATTTGACTGTTTCAAGTTTTCAGATATCTTTCAACCTCAACGAGCGTTTAGGAAAACAAATTCCAGTGGGTGATGACAATCTATCTTGGTCACTGTTGAAGTTCAATAAGTGTGATACCCATGCTACCGATGAACATGATACTGATGATGCCTTGACGGAGTGTTATAGCAAGCTTAATGTTGCTCTTGATGTGATGCATGAGTGTTTTGTGCCTGTTAAGGAACCTCTTACCAGGAGAGATCTTGTAGAAGATGTCATCTTCAGTAGAGGGTGGGAAATTCTTACCGTCAATGTCACAATTTCTTTTGCTTTCATGACTTGCCAACATACTGCTAATAATTGAGCTTAGCACGTGAGGCATATGTTCACTTTCTAAGGCCAGTTTCTGGAATATTCCAGGTCAGATCTTAATCGCCTGAACTTCCGAGGGTTCTATACTGTGCTTTTGGAGAGAAATGATGAATTAATCACTGCGGCTACTGTAAGGTGAGCTTTAATTAGCTGCTAGTTGAAAATTTGTGAGCTTTGTGGGACAAGTAATTTGTTCTAAACTGGTAGTTTCTTGATCAAAGGATTTTCGGAGACAAAGTGGCAGAAGTACCTCTTGTTGCTACCAGATTTCGATATCGTCGGCTTGGAATGTGTCGTATATTAATGGATGAGCTTGAAAAGGTAACGTGTCGAATGTTCCTGCGGGTTTCATTTTTATTGTGTTCCTTCTTGGAAAGTCATTTTCTTAGTTTCTCATTATTGCCTCCAAATTCTTTATTCTGCCAGATGCTTATGGAATTAGGTGTGGAGAGATTGGTTTTGCCCGCCGTACCAAGTGTGCTAAACACATGGACTACATCATTTGGGTTCTCAAAGATGACACCTTCCGAGAGGCTAAAGTTTCTGGATTATACTTTCCTTGATTTTCAGGGTACCATTATGTGTCAGAAGCTGTTAATGAAGAATGCTCCAGCTGAAGCAAGGCCATTAAAAAGTATCTTTTATATTCAATTTTTTTCTTCTCTTTTTTCCCCAACAAAATGAAATCCATAATTACCAGACTAATTAACTAGCGTCCACATTCTTCTATGGTGTTTCGCAGGAACCGTGCTTGATCTTTACGGTGATATCTGTGGAAGTCGTGATAATACTGACGCTGATATGTCCATTACCGTCTCTGAAGTGTATCAACCAGAACCAATTGAGGATGGCAGAATTGCGTGCCAAGGAGTAGAGTATGTCTCACCTTCCTACTTTATACTTCGAATATTGAAATGAAAAATAGAACACGCGGGACATTAATGTTCTATCGTTCTTCAGACTAAAAATCATGACCTAGTATCAGATTGTGGTTGAAGCTGTTTGTATGCATCATACGATTTCCTTAAATAATATTGGCCAATTACAGAAAGTATATTGGAAAATCACACTATAGCACGCCAACCATTAATATTAGTTTACTTGATCTTCAAGTTACTTGAATAAAAGAGCAAACTATTGACTCCTGTTTTTCACCAGAAACGCTGCAGGTAATAAAAGTAGACCATGCGCGGGTGAAAGCAATCCAGAATTTTCCTCCGTCGAGGATGCGGACTGCAACAAAGTATCTCGTAAGTACTACAAGCAGTACAAGCGGAGGAGGATATCAACCAAAGGAATCCAAGTTATGCTAAATCACCTCACGCTACATGATCAAAATAAATGTGGTCAGCTGTGCAGTGTCTAGTATTTAACCGGCCGTAGTTGCATAGAGTTAGCACGAGCCCTGAATTTTTGTTTCTGGACATACAAGGGGAGAGCTTCGGTGTCGGTGTTCACCTGTTGGCAGTCCTGTCAACTGACAACTTAGAAGTTAGAAGGGGAAGGTATAACTTGGATAGATACAGGGCTCTTTTTGTCTACTGAACGTTGGATTAGAGATGTATTTATCATCTGTATGTATGCAGCTTGATCATGTTTATAAAATAAGTTCAAGGCTTGCCAAACTAATTTATGTCTGAAGTTCACTCACGTCTCTCAAGTCATGTACAAAATTAAAGTCAGGAGATAAACTTACGATTGTATTATTGGCACCGGACATCATGATGGCCGTGAACTCATGCTATAAAAGTTGCTCTCTCTAACCCCGCCCCAATAAAACTCAATAAAACCCCTGGCTCTAAATCTCAAAATGACTAATTTTAGAAGCAAGTATAAGATCAATGCTCGACAGATCAGCGGAGGATGCATAAGGCTACTAAAGGGAGAAAAAGTTTGACAGGGTCGTCCGGTCACATCATTCATAATACATTTTATACAAAAATAAGCTTCTATGTAGTTTGATTTCACTCGACTCGAACCGATTTGAGAGCTACTCTAATAAGACATCCTAATCGAAAATAACAAATCTGAATCACTGTCACATTTTTACAAATTTTTGTACAAACCACAAACAAGAACGCCACAACTAGGAGAATTTGGTTGTATTGTCTGCCTATAGTGGCGAAGACGAGAATTGTCTTTGTTTTGGTGTGTTGGGGGGGGGGGGGAATTTAAAAGTATAAAATGTTGCTAAAAAATGTAGACAATCAAATCCTAAACATTAAACTAATCATTCTGACGACATGTTTACAAATCTGTAATTGGGTAATACTGTAAATAGTACATCTCAAACACAAACACAAATAATGACAACCCCGAACCAAAAGAACAAGACCATCAAAAACATCAAAAACAAAGAGAAAACATAAGACAAAATTCATTAGACTGAAAAAGGTACCTAAAGACCAGTGGCGGAACTAGAATTTTCGATGGGGAGGGGCCTCTCAAAAAGGTTTTTTTTTTTTTCAATTTTTTTACGTTGATGGTATTTACAAGGCTAATATTTATATAATATATATATATATATATATATCAAAATCAAATGTTTAAAACAACATATGCACATATAATATTACATACTCACAAAAATTATAATTGTCCTACACGAGTTTTTATATTTTAAAATCATTTTATTATAACCCCGTTGCCTATACTATTAAACTCAATGTGATAAATAAAAACTTTACGAACCATAACTCTCATGTAATATGCAGAATAGAACAAAAACAATAGAGAAACAAAGAAATTTAAAACTTATCTGTTGAATAGATTTCGAATTTAGGATTATAAAATGTATGAGATTTCAAAAAGAAAAGGGGAATTTTTTTTAATTTTCATATTTAAAATTGAATGTTAAGGCAAAATATTGCTTTATTTTAAATGCTATTAATTTATGTTAAGGAGATAGCTAAAATATTAAAGCTAATTGGGAGATGGGGTTATGCTTGAAACTTGGAAAGCTGGACTTGAAGCAATAGAAAGATGCATAATTCCCTAATATATATATTTGTTTTAGAAAGCAAGCAATACAAAGATGCATAATTCCCTAATAAATATATTTGTTTTAGAAACCCAAGATAGGCCCAAGCAATCCCTGGTCCTTCCCTCCGCCAGTGAAGCCCTTGGCACTGCTGTGAAGGAAGTGCAACCCTCGCGCTGTTTTAATAGAAATTTGAAGCCATTGTTCCCAAGGAAGAGGTTTAGGGTTACCGGTGCGATGCAGATGGTTATCCAGAGTCGCGCGCCATGTAATCGTAAACCAAGATCATCTCGCCATTATCGGCGCAGTAACCAATGAGTGAAACCAAATGGCGGTGGTGGAGTTGGGAGCGTAGCTCGATTTCTGTCTTGAACTCCCGGCCCCTTGTGATGACTCAGGTCTCAGTTGTTTGATAGCAACATGATTGGCACCACCGTCAATGTATCCTTTGTACACATTGCCAAACCCGCCAACACCAATAATGAAAGCAACTTTGAAGTTTTTGGTGGCGGCTTTAATCTCAGCCAACGGAAAGTAACGACACAGATAAGGCGGTAAAGGTGACCTAGGGGTCTTTGTTGACTTTGTTTTTCCACTGTTGGAGCCAAAGGACTTGACTTTTCGTCGTCGCTGGAAAATCAAAAACCCGTAGGAGGTCAGACAGAACGAGTATGCCGAAAACTACACCAATGACGAGGAACAGAGTTCTTGCGAAGCACCTGATACGGTGACTGGCTAGCTTCTTGCCTAACTGACAATGAAGGACAAAACTGCCATGTCGCTATGATAAATTTTCTGTATTTTAGGTAGGTTTATAAAACTAATTTAGCTCCGCCATGTCACTTCCAAATGAAGAAATGATATGTCCTCTTCTTCCGATGCTCTGGTATTTTCCCCTTCACAATTAAAGCCGCTACTTTTGCTTCTTTTTGCTTTTGGGTTTCAGACCCGGAAGAAGTTAAGGATTTTGAACTTTTGGTTTGAATTTGTTTGAGAAATGGGTTGGGACATTTTTGTGGGTTTTGAGTTGTTATGGGTTTAAGATGCTTTGAGATGGAGACTTGGGTTAGGCCAATTGGTTACAACATTGTACCTTCCCTTTGCAGCCTAGTTCGTATCCTCCACCTCTTAAATTATAGCTCTTAAATTATAGTAGTTTAGAATAATGTCTTGTCAATAGAAGAATTAAAATAAAAAATTGCAAGGAGATGCATTTTGTCCATGTGTAGATGATTTCACATTCATCTGTTCTTTGACCTTTTGGAATCACACATTACTAGGTCTAATGACTTTAATGGCCAAGTGTCATCGAATAGCGAAGTTGGGTCTTGATCGTAATTTTGGAGAAGAGGAAGAACTAAGGCTGTCAGCCTATGCACGGGTGAGGGTAGCTGATCCTAGTAATAGTGGTGAAGCAAATAGCAAAGTACGTGGTTGACATATTTGGGGAAAATCATCCTTCTGCAACCAGCGAAGTGTTTTGAGTGCATGAATTGCGGTCGGTCTATCGTGGATGGGAGGTTTTCTCCTCATCTGGAGAAGTGTATGGGAAAGGTAATTATCCGTCATATTTTCATATAGTAGACATTTCCCCAGTTTTTTTCTGTGACGTCCTTAAACGAGAGACTAATAGATAATGTGATTTGTTGCTCCACCGCAGGGTAGGAAGACTCACCTCAAGGTGTCAAGAATTAGCACGGTTGCACAGACTCGAAATTCACAGGGAAACCCTGCTTCCACATGCTCAACTCAACATATTCAAGTTCCAACAGCATAAGCCGGTTATCAAATGGAGCATCAGGTGTTGCTCGTGAGGAGTACTCGAATGGTGCATCGGAAGAGCCATGAAACAGGTTAAGCACTGGTGAGCTCCCCAAGTTACTTGGATGCAATGGATCTTGCATACTTGCTTAGTTCGTGATGTTTGTGGAAAATGAAGCCAAATTTTGAATAGCAGTCTTTTTCCGGTACGAAGAATAGCGCCTTGGATACAACATTTTTGACCATATCTTGAATGATAATTCTAAATCACTTAAAAGCTGGTTTTGTCTCCAAACTAAATCTAATTGTTTGCTCAATGTAAGTTGTCAAATTATGAATACAAACACGAGAAAATCCCAAATTGAAGAGATTAATTGCCGAATTAAGGAGGTACCGACAACTAACTCATTCTCTATTCCATTAATGGCTCATGTTTAGAGTTTAGACTGAGGAGTGGAATGCGTGTTGCAATACGACATCAAGCTATAGTCTCCAACCTCAGCTTCTCGTTGAGTAAATATGAAATTGCTTTGAGTTGTGGTAAATTTTTTTTCTCCAGTAATTCTTACTTTTTTACCTTGAAATTTTGTAGTTTTCAAAATTTCATACATTTTAGTTTTTTTTTTTTTCATCAGTCTTGTAAGCTAAAATGAGAATTGTAGGGCATTTTCATACATATGTTAGTTTCGTAAGAAACCTTTGTTAACCAGTGACGTTGCACTTACGTTTACAATTACTAGGTGCCACCTATCAATTTGGGCTCACGTGGACATTAAAAAAATTAAAAAAATTATAGGTAACTCTCACTTTAATACCTTAAAGTATCATGAAATTCCAACTTTCATACTTGATATTTTTTCCATCCCACTTTCATACCTAAAGTTTAAATTTTGTGACACTTTCATACTTATGTTTGTCTTTTTGTCAAATACTAATTTAATTGATGACATGGTATGCCACTAGACGATGACTATGCAAAAACGTGGCACGGTAGGTCCCGCATAGTCGAGATAAAAGTGTCTCACAATCCTTACTTTTATGTATGAGGCTGTGATGAAAAAAAAACTTAAAAATGTCGTACCCAGTGCACAAGGCTCCCGCTTTACGCAGGGTCTGGGAGAGGTGAATGTCGGCTAGCCTTACCACCATTTATGGAGAGGTTGCTCCCAAGTCTCGAACTCGAGACCTACCGCTCATGGGCGAAGGCACTTGACATCGCACCAAGTGCGACCTCTGATGAAAAAAAAACTTAATGTATAAAAATTTTAAATCACAATATTTCAAAATACTAAAATAAGAATTATGTTTTTATCCCACATACTCTCCTTAAGCAAAGTTTTAAACGAGATCACTCTTTCTCAACCACCACAAATTGTATCTTAATTAAAAAATAAAATAAAAAACAATTCTTGCTTATGTGCACAGTGTAATTTATGTGTCACTAGACGGCATCCCCAATCCAAGTGAGCACATAAAAAGTTTCAAAAGTTGGAATTTCAGGATAGATAGTAAAGTGAGAATTATTCTTAATTTTTTTTTAATTTTTTAATGTTCACATGAGCTATAGAGTGTAGGCACCACGTGATGCATTACTGAAGGTTCTAATAGAAAGACTAATAAAAGGATGAAAATGTCATACAATTCTCATTTTAAATTTAAGATGAAAAAAATTTAATATATAAAGGTTTGAAAATCACAATACTTCAAATTAGTAAAAAGGGAATTATCTTGTTTTCTTTGTTCGGGGTTTAGTCCCACATATTCTCATCGAACAAAATTTAAACGCGGTCAATCTTTCTCAAGCATCACAACTTGTATCTTAATTAAGTTCGTCTCTCAATAAAAAAAAAATGAAAAACAATTTGTTCATGTGACTGTACAAGTGACGTGTAACTGGACCCATCCCCATGTGAGGACATAGAAAGTTTCAATAGTTGTTTCCAGATGGCCTTTAAAAATGTAATCAGAAGAATATTTAAAGTTTTTTTAGTACATCGGTATTTTTAAATTAAGGAAAGATAAAGTTCGGTTAAATCACATAATAAACAATCTAATTTGGTATTAAATTTGTCATTCACGTGATTCGAACCTAAAACCTCTTACTTCCAAATGAAGAGGAATATCATCAAATCTTAGTACTAAATGAAGACCATCCAAAGGTTGATTACAATAGCTTTACCAAAGACTAATTACAGACGAATCACAAGATTTTCACAAGATTTATATGATTACAAATTTACATTCTCAAAACTTCACCTGATTTTCCGGTAATATAATCGCAACTCAAAAGAAGAGGTGGGATTGTCACGTGATTTTCCGGTAAACGAAGAGGAGCAGAGGGGAGGAAGTTTCCTATTTATTAATAGTTAATGAAATATTAATAAAAGTTATTGATTAGTGTTTACTTACAGCCCAATTTCACGCGTTGGTGATTTAATTAGAGAGCGCCTCGTTTTTTGTGAAAAGAGACCGCCTTGGCGCCTTGCTATTTGGGAAATAAAAAAAATTAATAGCCGCACGATTCGCATCCACTTTGAGTTAACGGCCACGATGATGCGGTCCCATGCTCCCCATAAAACCGGATGGTTTTGCCGAAATTTTCTGCTACTTGTCGGAAATATTGCTGTGGGGCCGTCAATGTAGGCCTCGGGTGCACATTAGATCGGAGGATACGGTGGGAAGAAGGTGGGTGTCAGCGACGCTAGAGTCGGAAAACGGAGAAGATGGTTTGGTTCGACTGGATTTTTATCGTGGTGATTCGGCTGGGTTGTAAGGTGGCGCCGATTATGTTTGAATGGGTCGAGTGCCAAAAATGGAGCTACCCGGGTAGGGGCTGCCATGGCAGCCAAGCCATCTCGACGAAGACGACGGGAGAATTTTTTTTAATTTTAATTTTGACATTAAAAAGTTATTTTTTTTAATTTCAAAATTAAAATTATATAGTAATACTTAATTAAATTTGGGAGACCTATTTATTTAACAAATATATAATAGAATTTTTAACAAAATTGTAATGGGATGATCATATTAATTCACGACAATCATTTTCAAAGATTACATTAATCGATTTTTAATTTCAAAAATCATCTTGATTAAATAAAATCAATTTCATAAACAATTTATAATAACAAGAAAATTAATATTAAATTATAAAATAACAAAAAGTAATTGAAAAGTTTCAATTTTAAAAAATCCTCTAAACATTTATCTTCTCTTTTTATCATCTCACAATTTCACGTGTTTTGATTGAACTAGTGATTACCACCATTTAGCAGTGGCACTCTCCCAGAAAAGAGAGCGCCTCGTTTTTCACGAGAAGCACCAACTGGAAACCATTAAGCAGCGCCTCGCTGTTTGTGTAAATTAAAAATTTTAAGGCCGCACGATTTGCTTCCACCTTGAATCAACGGCCATAATGTTGTAGTCCGCAGGCCACCCATAAAACGATCCGGATCTGGATCCATGGGACAACTTTTGAACTAAAAGATTAATTACAAGTTCTTTTATGGTCAACAGACCAATCACAAGTTCTTTTTTGGTCAACTGACCAATCACAAGTACTTTTATAGTCAACAGACCAATCACAAATTCTTTTATGGTCAATTGACCAATCACAAGTTCTTTTATGTGTCACTAGATCCCATGTAAGCACAGAAAAAGTTTCAAAAGTTGTCCCCAAATACCTTTAGTGAAAGCAGAGGAATATTTAAAGGTTGATTACAAGAGATTGATCAAAGATTAATTACAGACCAATCTCAAGTTTTCTTTTGGTCAATGGACCAATCACAAAGGAGTTTAATAATCTAGCTGACACATTATATATGGCTCTTTCAAAAAATCAGATTTTTTATAAATTATATATGATTCTATGTTTTTACACAAAACTTTATAGTATTAGTACGGAAGTTAATGTTGAACTGTAAAATAACTAAGAATCCATACAAAATTTCAATTTTAAAGAATCTCCAAAACATTTATGTTCGCTCTTTATTATCTCACAATTTCACATGTTCTGAACGATTTAATGACCGCACAATTTGCATCCACTTTGAATCAACGGCCACGATGTTGTAGGCTACCAATAAAAAGATCCAGATCTGGATCCATGGGACAACTTTTGAACCAAAAGACTAATTATAGACGAATCACAAGTTCTTTTATGGTCAAACTGACCAATCACATGTTTACGAATTGGGATGCATCAATAATTACAATCTCAAAAGCCTTTCTTCTACATTGAGCTACTGGCAGACTAGCAACCAAGAGAAAAATGGCTGCCGCTTTGATCGGACAGGCTTTTATCTCCGCTTCCATCCAGGTGCTGTGTGACAGAATTGCTTCAGCCGACTTCGGTGACTTATTCCGGCAGAAGAAACTGGATGAACCCCTCCTCATGAAACTGAAAATGACGCTGCTCACGCTTTCTGCAGTCCTCGATGATGCGGAAGAGAAGCAAATTTCAAACCCTGCTGTGAGAGAATGGCTCGACGAGCTCAAACATGCTGTCTTGGACGCGGAGGACTTGCTAGATGAGATCAACACTGAAGCTTTGCGATGCAAGGTGGAAGGTGAAGGTCAAACTGAGAAATTCACCAACAAGGTGTGGAACTTCTTCTCTACTTCTCGTAGTCATTTTGATCAAAGCATTAATGTTGAGATACAAGGGTTATTACGAAGGCTGGATGACTTTGTGCAACAGAAAGTTGCCCTTGGTCTAACAGAAGTTGTTGCGAGGAAGGTTTCACAAAGAACTCCAACAACTTCCTTGATTCATGAACCTTTTGTATATGGAAGAGACGAAGATAAAGAAAATTTATCAAAAGTCTTGTTCTCTGATGATGCGAGCGAGGATGATGTATCCATCGTCACCATTGTTGGTATGGGCGGGGTTGGCAAGACGACCCTTGCTCGAGCCCTTTACAACGATGATAAGGTGAACGAGCACTTTACCCTTAGATCTTGGGCATGTGTTTCAGAAGATTATGATGTCATTAGGGTGACTAAAACTCTTCTCGAGTCGGTCACTTCAAAACCTTGTATGATGGCTGATTTGAATTTGCTTCAAGTTGAACTTAGAGAACAGCTGAGGGGAAAGAAATTCTTATTTGTGTTGGATGACCTTTGGAATGACAACTATTCTGAATTGAAGCGTCTGCAGGCTCCTTTTACTTCCGGGGCAAGGGGAAGTAAAGTCATCGTGACAACACGAAGCGGAAAGGTCGCATCTCACATGAATAATGTTCCCATTCAACACTTGGAGCCTTTGTCGCACGAAGATTGTTGGATGTTACTTGCAAACCATGCATTTGGAAACAAAAACCACAATGCACATCCAACTTTGGAAGAAATTGGCAAGAAAATTGCACGCAAGTGCAATGGGTTGCCTTTAGCAGCAGAAACACTCGGGGGTCTATTACGTTGCCAGAGAGACTTCAAGGAATGGAAAAAATTATTAAATAGTAGACTTTGGGAGCTACCTGATGATGAAAGTGGTATCCTTCCAGCCCTGCGGTTGAGCTATCATTATCTCCCTGCTCAGTTCAAACGGTGCTTTGTGTACTGTTCACTACTTCCAAAAGACTATTTGTTCAAGAAGGAAGATATGGTTCTACTTTGGATGGCCGAAGGTTTAATTCCAAAAGGTTTAAACGGGCAAAGAATGGAAGAGACGGCTAGAAGTTACTTTGACGAACTGGTATCACGATCACTACTTCAAAAATCAGGGGAGCATGGTTTCACAATGCATGATCTTCTTAACGACTTGGGTCAGTTCATGTCTAGGGGATTTTTTCTCAGGTTGGAAGAGAGGGAATCACAAGAAGCTAAAAGACTTCGTCATTTGTCATATGCTAGGGGAGAAATTGATGCTGCTAAAAAATTTGAGCCATTAAATGAGGCTAAGTGTCTGCGGACCTTCCTACCTATCTCAATATACGACTTGTCCTTCTACATTAGTAAAGCGTTTCTACATGATTTGTTGCCATCCCTGAAACGTTTACGGGTTTTATCATTGTCCCGTTATCAAAATGTTGCTGAATTACCTGATTCTGTGGGCAATCTCATTCACCTGCGCTACCTGGATCTCTCCCGGACGGCAATTGTAAGCTTACCTGGTGCAGTTTGCACTCTCTACAATTTGCAGACGTTGCTGTTGTCATATTGTCGTGCTCTCATTGAACTGCCAGCAGACATGACAAATTTGATAAATTTACGGACATTAACGTTGGCAGGTTGCAGCTCCCTTACTAAATTACCAGCAGGTATGAGGGAATTGAGTAGTTTGCATTACCTCGATGTCAGTGGAACAAAGATAGAAGGGATGCCAGTGGAAATTGGAAGACTAAAGAGTTTGAGAACATTAACTGATTTTGTTGTGGGGAAATATACGGGTTCTAGCATTGGAGAATTAAGCGAGTTGCAGCATCTTCAAGGAAGACTTCGTATTTCAAAGCTGCACAATGGAGTTCATGTTGTGGATGCATTGGAAGCCAATTTGAAGGATAAGAAAGAACTCAAGGACTTAGAGTTGGCATGGGGTGTGGAGGAAGCCGATGATTCCCAAAAGGAGAGAGATGTGCTTGACAAGCTCCAACCTTCTGCAAATTTGGAGAAACTGACTATCAGATTCTATGGAGGGTTCAGCTTCCCAAATTGGTTAGGAAGCTCTAATTCCTTCTCGAACATACAGTTCATGTGTATCAGTGATTGTAAGTATTGTTTGTCCTTGCCAAGTTTTGGGCAGCTGCCCACTCTTAAAGAGCTACGCATCGAAAGGATGAATTTTGTTACGAAAGTTGGTGATGAATTCTATGGTGATCTTAATGGAGCTTCTGTAATTCAGCCCTTTCGGTCTCTGAAGATGCTAGGGTTTGTGGACATGCCAAAGTGGGAGGATTGGCTACCGAGTCCAAGTGGAGGTCAATGTTCAGACTTTCCTTGTCTCCAGGAGCTGATAATAAGCAGTTGTCCGAAGCTGAGAGGATACTTGCCCAATCGTCTTGCATGCTTGAAAACACTTAGCGTGTCTCGGTGTGGAGATCTACATCTGCATGATGAATGGGCCAGTAGTAGTAGTAGTAGTCTTAACATGGACTACTTATATATTGAGGGATGCCCAGGTCTGTTACCATTAATAGAGAGAGTAGAGAAGAAGTTCTTGTCCAGACTTTACATTTATAATTTTGATGCAATACAGTGCCTGCCCAAAATGAAATATCTTCGAAGTTTGACTTTCAGGGATTGCCCAACCGTGTCGTCATTAGAGTTCTTATTTCATGAGATGATGGATTGCCCACTCCCAACTTGAGACATTTGGAAGTCAGGGGTTGCAAGAATTTGAAGTCGTTCCCCGAACGAATTCGCACCCTCACCGCCCTTGAACGATTGCATATCTGGGATCTTCCAAATCTTGTATCATTTGCCCAAGGGGGTTTGCCTCCCAACCTGCAATATTTTGATGTTAAAGATTGCGACAAAGTGAAGCCTTCAGTGGAGTGGGGATTACAAGGACTTGTCTCCCTTAAACAATTTGCAATTGCTGGCGAGATCTGGGCACCGTTGCTCAAGGAACATCTCCTGCTCCCTACTACTCTTAACGGTCTCAACATTGCTGGACTATCAAGTCTGAAATCGGTGGTGGACGTAAAAGTACTTCGACACTTTGCTTCTCTTCATTGGCTAAGTATTGAAGATTGCCCAAGTCTGGAATTCCTGCCACGAGAGGGACTTCAACACCTCACTTCTCTTCAATATCTATATATTTCTCGTTGCCCAAGTCTGGAATTCCTTCCAGCAGAGGGACTTCTACCCCTCACTTCTCTTCAAGGGCTACGAATTTCTGATTGTCCAAAACTCCAATTCCTACCAGAAAACGGTTTGCCACCGTCTCTTTCTTCCCTGAAGATCTACTCTTGTTCCGCCCTGGAGAAAAGGTATGAGGATAAGACGGGAGAAGATTGGGCCAAGATATCTCACATTCCTTGCATACGGATAAACGACGAAGTCATCATATGAGCTCTGTCTCTCTCATACAAAGTTGTGCTTTTCGGCATTTGACTCTCAGGTATTTTGCATCTAATTAACTTCAATACTTTGAAAAATAAAAGACATAATAGAAATAAGAATCATAGCATATTGATCAATTTTTTCTTTGCAGCAAAGAAGACACATATTGATCAACATAATAAAAACCATCAATTCTGCTTATTTTGGTCTGCAGAAGCCTACACAAACTTGCATCCACACTTTCCTCCTCCATTGGCAGGCTGTCTCGTTTTCCTTATTCAGGTACCAGATTGATGCTTGCGTAGATACTTTATGCTCTTGTGGTTCCAATCATATATTCGTAGCTGACAAATGGAAACATGTGTGCGGATAAATCTTTCGAGGTGTGTTTTCTGATGTTTCTTTTCGTTTCGTTCTTTTTATTTATCTCCAACATAAACTTCTTGATGAGAGAGAGAGAGAGAGAGAGAGAGAGAGTGAGTGGGGAGGGAGGGGCAGAGAAGAGGAAATGTTTTTGAAAGTTTTGAGAATCAAAGCTGCAGATAAGTTTCTCAGTAGCTCATGTGTAATGCATTATTCAACTGTTCTGTATTCTTTTTACCGTTTCTCAGTTGCGTGAATCAGCATTAGTTATCAAGACTCTTGTAAAATCAATCCTAAGTATCTGTTAATACAATGTGACAGGACAGACTCATTGATGGCCTTTGTGGATGCGGCAGCGAGCTAACTGTGGTGTGGAACTGTAAACTAGAATTACCCAAGGGAACAGATGCTAGCTTGCATCAATTACTGGGCCTGTCTGGCATGAGTAAACAGCCGTGGCATGCTTTTATAGTTTTCTTCCGATGTCCTAGTGATCTTCACACTGGTGCAAGAGATATATCATGTAGGTAACCCTTGGACGATTTCTTTTTTTTTAATCATTCTGATTTCGTTTTTTAGCCGACCCCACTTAGTGGGAAAAGGCTTTGTTGTTGTTGTTGTTGTATTCTGATTTCGTTTTTATATGGTGGCTTTTATGTTGGTGCGGATGAGTTTCTTTACAAACACATATTCGTAATTGCTGCAGAGTCCTTATTGTGGAACTTAAGAGGCGATTGTCTGAGGCAACGGATGTTAGCTCACATCAATTTGCTAAGCATTTTTGGCTTGAAGATGATGCACCTCTAAAGGAAGATGATGGAACCCCAGGATGATATATTTCTTTGTCATATGGGCGTGGTTTGAATACGGTGGCCTGATATTTCATCTTCTTTCAATGCCATTATCATCTTCAAGTTGGTGTATCTACGCTTTTCCTTACAAATGTAAACTGGTAATAGATCTTTAATTGAATACTGCAGATGAGCTTTAATTTACGTTCTCTCTTACCATGTAACATCTTATGCAGGGGATATGATGCTTCGTTTTAACAAATGTTAACTGAATATATGTTTCAGTTTTGTCCCTCACAATATCTCTGTTTTATATAGATTGCATATCATTTAAAAATTAAAAAAATAAATTCATGTTAATGTAATTTACAAATCTTATACTTCTTAGAGAGAATTAATTTACGAAGCAACAATAATCGGATCTATTTAAAACTGTAATAGTTAGTTTTGTTCATTCTTTATCATCAATGATCAATCTGTCCATTGAATTTTACTTTCATCTCTGCATTTAGGGGAGTTTGTTGAGCTGATATGTAAGTAAAGCAAAAGCATCCGAGATGGCATTCATGTTGAATAGCTATCACAAGAAGCAGGCATTTCAAAATTTCGTATGTAGTAGGAGTGTGAGAAAACAGATGGGGGTAAACCTCTTTGTATCCTTTTCCCCTGCCTCTAATTTCTGGAGGACTCTAAATGTTTATTTTTCCAGTTACAACTGCAGTTTTTTCTTACTGTATTGCTTATTAGATCTTATAGCAGAAGATGTGGAGGTGTGCTTTTTGACGTTTCTCTTCCTTTCGTTTTTTTTCTTCATCATCAACATAACGAGATAGCGAACAAGGAAAAAAATGAAAAGTTGTGAGAATAAAACTTCATATGATTGAATGTTCTCCATTTTTTTCTTTTTAAAAGTCCTTAAAATTAATAGACACTGTGATCCTTTCGTCCACCAAAGAATAGAGGGAATGCATGTGAAAGCCGGAGCTGAATTTTATGCCATTGACCTGTCCTTGGAGCACTCGGGAAACTGGAAATTTCATTTCAGAGGCGCCTCAGTTGGAAGCTCCATGTACTACCCATTTTCTCTTTAACAAATCCACCTCATTTATCTTCCCCTTATCCAATCCGTACACATGCAAGCTTTTGATGTGCCCAACAAAAAAAAAAAAAAACAGAACAAAACTCAACAAGCAGAAAAGTAGAAAGATTCAATATTTTGAGAGAAAAGAGAATGATTGGAAAATAGGATGATGGGTTTTGATAAACTCAATGTGGTTATGGTGTTCTTGAAGACCAGGAGAGATCTCAGCAAATGGGGTCATAGTCACAGGAATCCATGAGAAGGGAGAGAAGAAGATGATGGTGTTGTGGGGGTAGAAAAAGTAGAAAAAGAAACCATTCCGTGCATGTTCAGAGGAATCAGAAGAGCAGATTCTTGCTCTTAGGGTCGATTTCCCACGACCAAAGGTGCGACTGCACCTCCTTGCTCCTATGTGGCTTCCACTGTCTACCTAACTTGTGTCGTTGCACAAGGATCAAACCAACGTAGTTATACCCACCTTCACAACTTTAAGGATTCGAGTTTTAGGTGATAACCCTAGCTAGAGGCTAAACTTGAGAGAATAAGGTTACTGGAAGGGTGGAAAGTTTTACCTGTTCTCCAAACTTGGGCTAGGTTTGATTCGAAAATCGACATAATAGGCCTAATTGACAATCGAACCAACAATGGCCAGTGGTGGATCTTTCGTCGAGAACACACTGTTTTAATCAATTTGGCTAAGTCCTGGCATCGACATACTTCCACAAAATATATCTAGAGATTATAATAAGAAATTGTTATTAACACTCTAAAAATCTCATTCTACACTCCTCACAAGTGTATTTTTCTTTCTAATTATAGAAAGTTTGAGTGCTAAATGAGATTTTTGGAGTGCTAATAACAATTCCCTTATAATATCGTCAAAAAGATCTTAAATAAAATTGCTTTGAACCTAAATTATAACTAATGAAAATGGGATGAGGATGCCAAAGAGTAAAGAGAAATGTTAAAGAAATTCTTAATTGGAAAAATAATGAGGAAATAAGAACCTCATTTCTCCTCACTAACACTAACAATATATTTGCACATCACTTTACAAATTACAATATAAAGATAAAGAATGAGCTGCAAATTTTGCACTCTCTCATCATAAATGTGTCACAAAATAAAATAAAACCTATATAACTTGTTAATTAATTAGAGTGCAAATAAAATATAAAAATTAGAAGAACAAAGTTGTGTAAAAGAGTTGGTTCCAAGTGTCTGGCAGTCCAGGAAGGCACCAATGGCTGCAATCTGCTGAACGGTCAGGATTGGCTCTCTGCTGAGGGCTCAAATCACCACTGTAGATTGATGGGTGCCCATCTTTTCTCAGCTCTGAAAGCATTGTGATGTCCAGCAAAGACGGGGGATTTCTCATGCCCCGGATCACACTGTCCATCACTCTCATTTGGTCTGGATAAGTAGTCCCGGGATAAGTTACTCCGCTCACTTTCATTGGTGCTGTTTCTCCATAGCAGTTCTTGGTGGTTGTAGGAGTTGCACCCCCATTCCATTCATTTGGGCTGTCAATTTAGCATGTTATCAGATTACTTAGATTCTCACTTTGGTCATTCCATCGAAAGTCTATTATTTGCGCCTCTAAACTTTGATAGGCAAATGAATCATGCTTCGCTGCTGAAAGAAGATCAACAAGTGCTACTGAAACCTAATCACAAACAGACAAGTGTCCAATCATATATTTTTGAACTCAATTATTCAGCAACATGTTCATTTGTGATTGGTTTTCAACAACACTTATTGCTCTTCTTTCAGCACCGAAACATGGTTCAAACCATATGACATTTGACAGATTGACCAAAGTGACACAATTGAACTTTTAAGGACAATAGAACTCAAAAACTTAATTCCGGGACCAAGATGAGGAATCAGATAATAACTGACGGACAATAACTAAAATTTACTCATCTACAATTTATTCCCCCAAATGTGCCCTTAAATTTTTTTTATGTGTTATGTGCATGAAACGCAAGTCCGATATTAATTTATTATTCCAACCCTTTAGAGAGTATAATCTTTCTTTAAAATTTAGAGAAAATGAATTTTGTGGGGGAAAAGATTTGAGAGAAGTGGTCCATTACATTAGCAACTTTTGTCTTCTTCAAAAATGGTACGTGTGTACTGTTTTCCACCGACATAGCCAGTGCTCTGAAACATTTGCATTTTCTAAACAAAATAGGTCTATTTACAGAAGTTTTTACTTGTGATGGTCATTCCTCCATGTTGTAGTTTTATTCACTCATATTATAATACATATATCAACTTATAAATATCATACCCGACCACTCATCGTTCAGGACAAATGAACCTTAAAATCTGTCTATGTATATTATGTAAATTAATAACACTACGTGATAATACAATTTTCATAATAAAATATCTTCCTCGGGTTCTTATACCCGACCATTCTAGTGGACCGACCTAAATACAGGGTAGAAATCAAGTCAACGTTTAGCAACCCAAAAAAATACCTAAAAATGCTATCAAGAGAAATGCTAAGACGATTCTTAAAGTAGAACTTTCTGTCACCTTATGTTTTTTGCATAATATTTTATAATATTGATACGATTTTTTGCATAATATTTTATAATATTGATACGAAAATTGACGTCAAACTGTGACGTGACAAAAAATTCATAAATATTCGACTTTAAGAGCATTTCTCGCAATTATTTGGTGCTTGGAGGTAGCAATGCCTATAGCTAATTCCAATACATAAATTATGAACCATGGATAATTGAAAATTGGAATTTCCACCAAACACAACTACGAGAGAGAGAGAGAGAGAGAGAGAGAGAGAGAGAGAGAGAGAGAGAGAGAGACTGACTCATAGTGTGTGGGAGAAATAGAGAGGAAGAAAACTCTGGTCCTTGTGGTGTCGATGTTCGAGTCAATCCAATTCGCCCATGTTTTCATCCCTTTCTCCAAAGCAGCTAAACGGTCCATATCTTGGTAATAATACCCTCCTGATTCCATGTAATCCCACCTACACGTTTTCAAACACAATCTTAATTTTTCGTCTCGATAATGACTTACATGAAATAAGTACACTACTATTTTGGTATCTAAATTTATTATGTCTTGCTATACTATAAAGTTGAAACACATAACGACGCGTGATAAGTTTAGAATGCTACAGTGACTACACATTTTGGAGCATGTCAAAAACATTTTGGACAAACCCATAAAACGTTTTACAACTTCTGGTAACTTTTTGGTATAGAGATGCAGTTTTACAGCAAGATAAAAATGTAAGAAAGCACTAAGTTCTTTAATTTGTCCAAAAAGCACTTATGCTTCTAAAAGTACTTCTACCCAACTTTACCAAATGCTTTACTCAGAATGTAGACACTATCATTTTGACCCTAAGGTTACCACAGCACAAAAGTACCAAAAGATATACAAACACACACGGATTGCTCACCCTTGGAGACCTCCTTTGTGGCTCCACCAATGACCGGTGTTAAACGACAGCACGTCGGCGTTCCGCCACACCTTGCTGTTCTCCGAAATGTCCTCCAGCCTCAGAACTCTCTTCCCTTGATACATTTCTATGTCGACCAGGTACGGAGCTTTGTAAAATTGCAGTGTCAAGCCGTAGTCCTGCATCATAGGAGCAAAACCCAATAAGGTCCTGTTTGGATCGATACGATGCCCTCATTTCCTAGCACATGACTTCCTAGGAACAACGTACATGCTGGTGCTATCCTGCTGTCGTCACCAATGGACCCAAAGGGTCGCTCAGAACATCTTCCCTATGTGATTCGTTTGGACTAAATTTTCGAAGGAAATTGCTTTTGATACTCTCATTTTTGTCTATCATACACTTTTGTTAATTTTTCGTTACTGATTTTATATAATTCCTTCGATTCGATAGTTAAAAATTAAGAGGGGTGTGTAAGAAGTATAAACGGATGTGTGGATATCACCGACGATTTTCAACCATTGTTAAAAAATGCAAAATGAATTTGTTCATTTAATAAATGAGTCTTGCAATTTTTTGTTCCCACAATAATAATAGTATATGAAAATGTGTTGATGAACATTTATATGACATGGAAAGGAAAAATCTCACACCATCTCTGTTCTTACAAAAACTATAACCATTAATGGTAATCTGTATTTTAATTCAAACGCGAGTTTGGCAAGTTGATTAGGGCAGCGTGTTCATCTTTTACGCTCAAATTTGGATTTAACTTTTCTATAATTATAGTAGTTTAAAATATGCATCGTTAACAATTATTTGGCATTGAATTTGCATCCAATTGCTTCAAGAAAAAAAAATACGAAAACCCAGAAAGAAGAAAAGAAAATTAAGGGACTCACCAGGAAACTGAATGTTGAGAGTGGGTCTCCTTTGACCATTTGAGTCTGGGTTTGTGGATTTGCAGAGTAAATCAGGCAAACCAAAGACTCCCATTGATTCCTCCCAAGTGAATCCCCTACAAACATCACTGTTTTCCCTTTCATTTTGAGCAGAAACTCAAGCCCATTGAACCTACCAACAACAACAAGCTACACCAAAAGTCACCAAAACGTAAAAAAAAAAAAAAAAAAAAAAATATCCTAAACCCACAAAAACCCATTCCTCAAAATCAGAAAACAGCAAAAATCCATTTCACAAAATCACTTTTGAAATGCTTTTGCTTAACCTTGGGAGCTCAGAATCTAAAACCCAACAAAAACCCATATCACAAAATCACATTTTGAAAGCAGTTTTGGTTACCTTGGGAGCTCACAGTTGAGGGGTCTCCATCTGTACTTGAGGTAATCGGAGTCCGGGCGGCCGTACATTTGGCAGTTGAATTCAGGGTCGATGATTAAGGGGCACTGGGAAGATTGGTACATTGGGTAGGAGTCGTCTTGGACCCAAGTGCCTGCAAACAATGCGCAATTGGATTGGTTGGTTTGGAACATCGGAGCTGTTCTGTGATGGTGGAAGTTGTGGTGGTGGTGGTTCTTCATGCTGTATATTATGGCAGAGTGGGATTGAACAAAAACTAAGCACAAAAGAGCTAAGCATGAACCAATAGATTGGGAGCAGAAAGGAGCCATTGCAGTCTTGCAGAGGAGAGATTATTGGGTAATGATGAAAAAGCAAAAGCTGAAAAGAAGAGAGTACCGGAGTACTGTAAATTTGAGAACAAAAGTTGAAATCTTGATTCTGCAAATGCAATTGGGCCTTTTATATTAAAATGGAGGGGAATTTTGGATTTGTTGTGTGCATGTGGGAAAATTTTTCTTTCTGCCCATAATACAAGTGGTACACCACGTGCTGTTAAATAAGTGGTGAAAAATATTATTTTTTACATTATTACTTTTTTAATACAAGAATTTCACCACTTGTATAAGAACACATGGTCTATCATTCTGTGTTCCGATCACATTAAAAAATCACTTGTGAGGGCTGAGATGGGTTCACACTCACACGTGAGTTATAAATTTGAGAGGGGGATTGGTGAAGTTGAATGTGTGAGATTATGATTTGGACCCCCTCCTTCAAGCCTTGAAGCTGAACCGACACTTCTTGCTTTCATATTGGAATGCCAAAAAAGTGGTTTTGTGACTTGTCCACAAATCATCATGGGGTCTTATTGAATATGGTGTTTTTATGAGAAATTCTATAATGTATAAGTGTATGGAATACATTATTGTATTGAATCGCTGGATTGCATGGCTAAATTTTGCTAGTTTCAATCTAGTCGTTCAAACATCGATGCATCTCATATACTAGTGTATTGACATAC
Source organism: Malus sylvestris (assembly GCF_916048215.2). NCBI lineage: Eukaryota > Viridiplantae > Streptophyta > Magnoliopsida > Rosales > Rosaceae > Malus > Malus sylvestris. The sequence continues at coordinate 5,891,828 of NC_062270.1, read as the reverse complement.
ATTATTGAAATTAACGGATAGATGTATCTTGTAGAATTTAATTCACTTAAAAGTCACTATATACATTGACGTGCGATAGAAATGCAATGCATGCATGTGTGAATCAAAGGAAAAAAAAGAAAAAAAAAAGGGTGTGTGAATGTATATTTTGTCTAAGAGTATGGTTTGAGTTGGTATATACGTATACGTTGCTCCTAATCTTTAATGTAGAATTACAGAGTTGATCGTGTCACTTCAAAACAGTCATATTGTGCATTTCATCCCTCCCAACTGTACTACATGTATTCAGTTTGATTCATTCTTTAAAGACTAATATTTGGCTACTTAAAAGGATGTGTATAGTTTCTGCTAAAAAATATTCATTGTTAATTCATAAAACTTTGTGTTTATGATCATAACCGTTCATATTATAAATCATTTTATAAAGATCATCTCTGCCAAAAATCAATTAAACTAAGGTTGTATAGTCATCAAACTTTATAAAAACAGATGAACGGAATTGGTAAAAGCATTACGAATTGTCTATGTATTTGTTATAATAGATTGACTAAACGACATTAGTTTTAATTCATTTTTTTTAGAGATGATCTTTACAAAATGCCTCATAACATGAACGGTTTTGATTATAAGAACAAAATTACGTGTTTCGAACACGAAGAATTTTGAGTAGAGTTATTACTCATCCTTTAGTGACCAAGCATTGATCTTGTTTAAAAGCTAGGCTTTTGATTGACTATAATAAAGAGAATCGAGGTATAAAAATAAACATGAATGTGAACAATGAAAAAATGAATGCATGTAAGTCATTGATCTTTATTAAAAATGGTCTTAAAGGGGTTGTGAGCTCTTTCATCTAGCCCATGTAAAATAGGAATATATGAATCTGACACTGTTAATAATAAATTCGAGAGTAAATTGTAGCAATGGTCCCTGAACTTTACTCAAATTGGAGCAATGGTCCCTCAACTAAAAATTCATTACCATTGGTCCCTCAACTTATCAAAATGTGTAAATATAGTCCTTTTCATTAATTTCTTCAAAATTTTGTCAAAATATGTTATGTTGGAATAACCATTTATTTAATTAGGGTCCCTCAACTCATCAAAGTATGTAATTATGGTCATTTTTGTCAACTACGTAAAATTTTTTGTCAAAACGAGTTATGTTTGAAGGACCATAGCTACAATTGGGATAAAGTTAAGGGACCATTTCTCCAGTTGAATTAAAATTGAGGGACCAAAGATAATGGATTTTTAGTTGAGGGACCATAGCTGCACGTTTTAATGAGTTGAAGGACCAATGGTAATTGATTTTTAGTTGAATGACCATTGCTCCAATTTGAGTAAAGTTCAGGGACCATAGCTACAATTTACTCTAAATTCGATGCACCAAACGATTTATAATTCGTACAATAATCACTCAAATAGTAGAGATTTCATGAAGTTAAAGTTGGGACCTACTGGCCAAGGTTGTGTGCTGCGGGAGGCAGGCAATGTGGGATGATGTAATCTCAACTTGGTGCCTATGGGGGCCTCTCGGTGTGCTACTATGTTATCTCCCATCAATTGTACGCTGGGAATTGAGTGCTATTAGGCACCTCAAAATTGGTTGGATTTTTTTATCTCCCATCTATTGTAAAAAGGCAATTGAGATTCTTTCTGGATTTTTGTATCAAGAGTTGATGGATTCCAAAATTCGGACTATTTAAGAGAGAGAAGTTTAGGCCGTTTGAGGACTTGATTTTGTGTAAGGTGGACCGGTTAGATGAGTTAATGAAAGCCATATTAATTAAACTGAGTAGTCTGGATTTTGATATCAGACAGCTTCAAACAAAGAGATTCGAAGAGGGATTGTAAAAAGGAGGCAGAGAGAAAAAAAAAATAAAAAAATTAGGTGCGCACCTTTTTATGAAAGAGGGCAAGCTTCCATTTGGAAAGCAAAATGTTCCTTGCTTTACTTAACAACACATACATAGAAGTTAGAACACCATTCTTCAGTCTTGTAATTTATACTTTGCTTTATGGAAAGCAAAGGTAGGAGCCTCGTGCAACATCATCATCCAAATTATCACCTTCATGCTCATGAATTTGGGCTTATCAATTATGACAAAAACTTTTAGGTAAAATTGAGACCCTCTTCGGCTTTTCCTCAATCAAAGTTCATACAATTAAGTAAAGAGAATTATTATTAGCGTTATGAAATGATAAATGAATTTTGCACATCTATTTTTCTCTTTATGCACATTTTTCTCTTTTATTTTCTACCTTTGGTATTGAACTAATCAATGAAAAAGTAAAGAGAGATGTGTATAAAGAGAAAAAAAATTACGTGTATAGAACTACTTTCTTATAAAAAAATGTCAGAAGAGATTTGAAATTCAACTGATTAAACATATTTATCTCTGGACCCAAGTGTCCAACTCGACTCTCCCTCAATATATAATCAAAACATGAGAAAAAAATTACAATCATAGGAGTGCTCGACGACTATTTTTGAATAGTAACTACTTTTCAATGTCACCCTCGCCAACGAATATTCTGGTGGTTGTTTTGTAGGTTTACTCAGATTTTTTGAGGCATAGTTTTCCAACGAGAAAAGAGGCCTTGGAATCTTGCCTTTTATTGAAGTGACGTTTTCTTGTCCAAGCACAAGTTTAGTTTCCACAGCTCAACAAGCAAGAATTGGTTCCTTTCATCTCTCCATTATTTTTCGAATTCTTAATTTTCAAAAATATTCTTAGATTTTGTATGCTTTCATTTTAATATATGAACATGAAATAAAATAAACCGTAAACAATGATGTGTTGTGTTACATTGATTCAGCGGTCATATCTGATCCGTAGCTGGTAATGACATGAGGAAATCGTTCGGAATAGTCTATTTTATTTGCTAAGTCACGAGTTTAAGGGGCTAGATAGGTCAAGTATGGGTAAAATCATGCGATAATCGGCTTTTTAGTAGCATCTGTCCTTCCCGGCCTACTGTCATCAACGATCCGATTCCTAAAGAATATTCTTGTTTCCAGGCATATCCATGGGAATAAAAGCACGCGGTAAGTGAGGCAATTCCTTCGGGTAGTGGATGGCATATCCATGGGAATAAAAGCGGGCGGTAAGTGAGGCAATTCCTTCTTGTAGTGGATGCGGAAAGGAAATCTGTTACATTTACGTAGAGCATGATTCGGTTTTGTAGACAACTGATAACTAAATGGTTAATAATATTCATTTATAGACCGATTTGAGTCACTATTTATGAAGAAATTATTTATTTATATATTTTTGAGAAATAAATTTGCATTGCATTGCATGTGTGAACTTAGCTGTGAATGATTATGCATGGCCAGTATATGTTTTAATGTTTATAATGTTTATATAGGAAGTTGCAAAGTTTGTCTGCTGCTGCATGGGCAGCCAGCTACCAGAATTCAAATCTTTCACCTTCATATCAATCAAACGGAAACGAAGAACATAAAAAAACAAAAGTGTATAAAAAAAAATGTGTGTGATTACATATTTCCTATATATAACTTAACATCGTACGCCCACTAAATTAACTTTGCGGGAAACTAAGCTATACCTCCTGATGAAGACATTTGGTAGGGAGTTTGCAGGTCGACAATATTTCCCACACTTACAAGATCACTGTTCAATTTGGCAAAAATTAACGATCACGGTTCAAAACTTCGCATTCACTTGTGGGATTTTTTTATTTTATTTTTTATTGTGATGGTCGCACATCATTATGTGGTGGATTAATCACGTGTTATAATATGGTTGAACGACAATGTTGATGTTTTTGCATATAGGTGAATAAGTATAATGATAATCCTATATTACCAGAGTTCTTATGAAATTTCTAAGCTCAAACAACAATGTGGCTGTAGCTTAGTGGTACGAATTCGACATGTGAAGAAATTTTTCAACGTACTAAAAGTACGGCAGGATACATCAAATGTCAATACAATTCGTTGGAAATTGAAAGATCTCCCTACATTATGGCCGTGGAGATCGAATCCCAGCAGCCATATTCTTTTTCATTTTTGACATTTTATTGTTCACTTTTCAAGATTGGGCTTTCAAATTCCAATTATAGCCGACTAGTTTAGCAGCTAAAGCCTAAAGCCCACCATTCCAGTCCAATTGGTCAAAATCTACTTTTGCTCTTAATTGGGCTTTATAATAAATGCCCATATGCCCCTGAACAACCAAGAATCGAATGCAAGTAATCAGGATGTTCCGAAATTCTCTTCACATTGTGTTTCACAAGTGAGCCGTTGACATTTATTCAAATCTCAGTCCTTGCTTTTTGTGTTTTGATGCGCAAGAGAGCACTACTCTCTGAATGTATATCTAACGCGTTCTTATTTATTTACGACCTTTAGATTGAATGAATCAAGTGACAAAAATAAATGTGTAAACGCAAGGAGAAAAAGAGTTTGGAGATATTATTTTCCAATTTGTAATACTTTATGCAAACAAATTATCGGCCTAGAATTCACCAGTTTTTGGATCACTAAACCTCTTCAATTCCACCAAAAATGTTTAGTGGATGGATGAAGAAAGACAACAGCCACCGGAAAGGAAGAACAAAAAACACCATAACCTATGCAGGATCATCTTCTTATTATTTAAAGTGAAAGACAAGGAGGACTGAAAGCAAAAGGAAAATACAGAGAGGTTCTAACCTTAAAAACATCTCCACAACAACATTAGACAACACACTAGAACATGTTGCATTTAGGAAACTACAACATATGATCACACAAACATGTTTTAAACCAACACTACGGATCCCCCGTTACGTTTTTTTACATCGAAAGGCATTACGAAGTGCCTTAATTCTTGATTACTACGATACCCTCCTTAAAAATTCAGGGTTCGGGTCTTCGTTACTAGCTGTGGATTGCGAGCCCCACGGTGCTCGCTTTCATCTGAGGTACATTGTCGATGATCTCTGGAATGCCGCTGGTCACCGGTGCACCCTGCTTGTCATAAGCTTGTTGGTGCACTTCAAGTATAGCCCTACCAGACGGGTCAAGATTTTTGGACCACTCGGCATCCCATGCCACAGCTGTGGCTGTGCTGCAGGCCACACTCGGTCCTCCAGGCACCGTGTTCCTGGCCGAGTTCTGCAACACCGGATTATAAGCATAGCGAGTTAGGTCTATATGTTATCAACATAAACAATAAAATTGCCGATGAACACCTGGTCTTGTGGTATTAAGTCTCATGGATGACAGTTTGTTAGGTTGTTAGAGTTGATGAAAAGAATAAAATCATATTCGGTAGATTACCTGTGGGAAGAACCTCTCGAAAATCATTCGATAGTAGTAGGCTTCCTTTGTATAAGGAGTGTTGTGAGGGAAGATGCGTTCAGCATTCAGCATCATCTTATCAGTGACCTGAAAGTATAAGTTGAACATCGATCACCAGCCGAGTCAATCCATAACGTTTTCAAGATTTATAGTTTATACCAAAACAAATGAAAAGAGAATTGTAAAAACGGATTGAATAGAAGTTTACATGGAGTTCAGCATGAGCTTTCAGGCCATCAATCCAACTGTAGCCGACCCCGTCACTGAACTGCTCTTTCTGCCTATACAGAATGTGCTGCAGGCATTGAACAAGGTTTGTTAGTTTACGATTTTATGTGATATGGATGTCAAATTATCAGCAATACTTGCTACTAAAGATCGAAATAAGAGGTATGTATACCTTTGGCAGATAAGGTTTCTCCTCATCATCAAACGCCTTCCGGAGGACCCATTTCTCAATTCTTCCTTGGTCCTTTTTGATCTGCAAATCAATATAGCAAAAGGGAAAGTGATAAGTATTAAACTTTGTAAGTAGAATTCCGCAGTAAATCGAAGGAACTCCCAATATTTTAGATTCTTATGTCGTACCATTTTAAACTCGGGATCAATATCCATTGCAACATTAATGAAATCTTTGTCCAGGAATGGGACTCGAGCTTCTAATCCCCAAGCAGATGTTGATTTGTTTGCCCTGAGGCAATCATACATGTGCAGTGCCTTAATCTGCATCCAACAAAAAGAACAGCTCCACAGTTATCTCCTTCCATTTCAACTTCTACGATACCAAACCTATCTTCGATGTTAATAAACAAATAATCCAGTACCTTTCTGCAAGTTTCGCGGTGAAACTCTTCCTTGTTGGGTGCCTTGTGGAAGTACAAGTATCCACCGAAAATCTCATCGGATCCCTCACCAGAAATCACCATCTTGACCCCCAACGACTTGATCTTACGTGACATGAGAAACATAGGGGTACTTGCTCGGATAGTGGTAACATCATATGTTTCAATGTGGTAGATAACTTCCTCGATAGCATCGATCCCATCCTATCACATCAGAAAGGCAAATAGTTTACAATTTGGCTCCGATAAAGAGAGGATCAAACTCTTTAGTTTTTACATGTTCTTCGTATTGATACCTGAACAGTAAAGTGGAACTCGTGGTGAACGGTCCCCAAATAGTCTGCAACTTCTTTCCCAGCCTTCAGATCGGGCGAGCCCTGCTCAACATACGGAGAGACTTGTTTAGGAATCTATAAGTTCTCATGATATATATCGTAAATCTTTGTTAAAATATTATGGAAACTCTCACCTCGAGTCCAACACAGAAGGAATGGAGTTGCGCACCCCATTGCTTGGCCGCCTTCGTGCCTGCCAAGTGACGAGCAGTGATAGAGGCGACCAAAGATGAATCCAGACCCCCAGAGAGAAGAACTCCGAAAGGCACATCGGTCATTAGCCTTTTGATCACAGCCTGCAGGTATTACGCTCAGCACATAAGCTATAGTTCCAAATAAATTCCGACATGTAAACAAAAATTAAAGTAACTCAAGTAAATCGATGGAAATAAATTAATTAAAATCCATCTGAAAATAAAAAGTGATGAATATTTACAGCTTCAAAAGCGCGCCTCAGAACAAGCGGATCATATGGCCCTGATGGAATGGTCTCCGAGAACCAAGTAGGGTTGTACCACCTCTTCAGTGCACCTTCTTTGCTTGAGTACAGATGACCGGGCGGAAAGCTCTCAAAGTGTTCGCAGTCATCATTCAACCCTTTCAGTTCCGATGATATCCAAACCGAGCCTGGACAAAAAAAAACATACACGTTGATGTCAAAACCGAAGGAATAACTGCAAAGAAAAACAGGGCAAGCTAAAAAAATATGGTACCGTCAAGACTCCAGCCGATATAGAGGGAAGTGATTCCGATAGCATCACGAGCAACGATGAAGCTGTTGTCGCGGGTATCCAGCAGCACAAACGAAAACATGCCGTCCAGCATATCCACGAAATTCTCCCCATACTCTTCATACTACTCAAACAAAATTAAGAACAAAAGAATTAAAACACCGGTAATGCTAACCAAGAACTGCATGTCCATCAGTAGCACATTTCAACATCCGAATGTTCAAACAAACCGATTACAACAAAGAAATCGTAACTCAAACCACATCAAATCGACTTATATCTCATCGAAAAGACCAATCATAAGGCTCAAAAGTCCTGCAACCAAAGTTAACAAAAACATGGTAAGGTGACATACCAGATGGGCAATGACATCACAGTCACTGCCGGTTCGGAACTTATGATTCGGCAGACGGCTCCTCAGTTCTTCATGGTTGTAAATCTCTCCATTCACCTAATGATTTTTAAAACAAACATTGTATCAGTGATCAAAAATCGAAAAATTCATCCATTTTTTTCAAATATTCAATAAATAAACCCCACATAATAAAAAATAATATATAAGGTGATCGTACCGTGACAACAATTGATTTGTCCTCATTGTAGAGAGGTTGATCACCAGAAGCAGGGTCAATAATGGCCAGCCTCTGATGAGCCAAGAAACAATCTCCATGCTGGTATAGACCGCTCCAATCAGGTCCGCGGTGCTTCAATCTATCAAACCAAAAAAAAATAAAAATTAATTAATCAATAATTACACAAAATAAGCCTATGTGCTTTCAATTGCCGCTCATTTTCTTGGGTCTTGTATTCTAATAAACATGGACCCCACAACCCAATACATGAAAGGTAGCAAGAATTATAGGACCAAACCCAATTACAATATTTATGACCAAATTATTGTGATTCTTGTTAAAAAAATTAAAACCAAAACTAGGTTTCAAAATTTTGAGTTTTAAAGATAAGGACAAAATGAATGGTAAAGTGAATAGTATCAAAATTGATTTTTTAGTGTAAAAATATGATTTTTCATTAAAATAAATAATACCAGAAATTTTTCGTTAAAAGTTCTCAAAATTAAAGAGTGTGCAACAAAAAGGTTCCCGTGTTACTTCTCGTTTTTGTAATACAATTAAAGGTCAACACATCTTGGCTCCGAATGAAAGCTGGTTGAATCGCGCAACCGTTAAATCATGTGTCATAATTACCATATGTAAAAAATCTAGATGCATGCAAGTGCTAATTAGCTAAATACAAAAATTTAGAGGCGCTAATCCCCTCCGTTTTAACTTGTTGACTTTGTAGTATAACATGTCAGTGTCTTCCATAAGAACTATTTGTTAAAAATATAAACTCATGCAAGGGTTTGTAACTCAGGTGCTCAACAATATTTACCGACAACTTGATTAGAACATTAATGAACAAATAACCGTATCTCAAACTAATTACACACTAATATATGAAAAGGTTTAAAGTTAAAACACGTATAAGTGTGTAATTTCTTGAGATACGTTTACCGTTGCATCCAGATATATTTAATTTTTTCACGTCTTGCGTTCAAATCCTCCTCTCGATCAACCAAATAATTAAGAATTATAACCTTAAAAAACACAAAAAAAAAAAAAATTGAAAGAAGTTAGGAAATTGCCTGCGAGAAAGCTCAAGAACTCGGACCCTCTTGGCCTGAGAGTCATCGGAGCAACCAAGAACGGCAAGAATTCCACACATTTTGACTGATTAATTCAGACCCAAAAAAAAAGAGAGAGAGAAACAAAAGCTAAGGATATGTTTGGCCTTAGATGAAACCGATGAAACTGGAAACGAGGGAAAAGGTGGCAGTAGCAGGGGAACCAGGAGGCAACAACACGTACGAGATTTTTCCTGCGGTGTTCCCAAACACGTCACAGAAAACAAGGATATTTCGGATGTTGTTTGGTTTGGAGGGGTAAGTTCTTCCGCGTCTCGGGCTGCGTTTTATAGGGAACTCCCGGCTTTGGTGGGTCCCGACCAGAACACCTAAGCGGCGACGTTTCTATCCATTTTTCGGGTTTGTCTTCAAGTGCTTACGGTTCTCCACTAGCTCGTATTGTACACCCCCGGACCCACCGGCGACACCTTCTCTCTGATGGCCACGTGGTGGAACTTGGTTCGCTATTTGTCCGTTATATATTTATTTTTTGATTTTTACCTTTTTAGTCTCCGATTTTCAGGGTGAGGTTTATCCACTTCCTTTCTCTATGACGTCAGCTTTCTATCCTTTTCTGTTTTACCACTAGTCAACATCAATGAACTGCCTCATTTCAACCGTCCACGTGTCAATTACTAGGATACTGGACCCTTCTACCTTTGCTGATGTGCCTTTGACTGGTGAGTTGTGGTTTTGGAGCACCAATTATTTAGGAATAATGCTATTCATATCGTATTTTTGTAAAAAATATTTTTGCTCATCACCATTTAATATAATATATGCTTACAATTCTATTTATCATTGTTAGATAAATTTGATGTGGATAACCACATCATTTGAATTAATCAGATTTTTAAATTTAGTTCATTATTTAATAAACTAATAATTAAAAAAAAAACTAGTTAATTAAATGATGATTGTGGTATACGAAAAATCTTTCTCCTTCCTTTCCTTAGGTTTTACAAAATTTTCAAATGATATGACTGTTCGCACTAGATGTCATCTAAGATGTTATAAAAATATGATATAAAAACATGATATGAATATCATTACTTATTATTTATTTATTTGGTTTTATAATTGGCTCTGTGGGGACCCACTCAGAAGGAGAGAGCATGTAGAATATCCAATGGCGTATCCGTTTTCACATGCCTTCAATGTCATGCCATGTAGATCATGATTCATGAATATGAACTATAGGGTGCAGGGGCGGAGCCACCAAGGAATTAGGGTAGTCCCTGGTCCATCCTAACTTCATATGAGGTGTGAACCTCATGGAAGAAGATGAAGCAAACGACGTCGTTAAGCTGTTTTGATTTTAAATCTTTTCGGTTGTTTAATGAAACGATAAGTTTGGCATGAGAGTTTTAAAAGAGATGTGCAATTTTAAATGGAAAAAGCAACACCACTTATGGTTTGATTCTCTCACCTAACAGTAATATACACCGTATAATGTTCTAAAGCAACCCACCTTCTTTATTTGCAGACCTCTCCCCCTTGTCCTTCTTTTTCTACTTCTTTGTATTTTCTTTAGCCTTCCACAACCTACCTCTTATTTGGTTGTCTGGGTTTTTAAATTTTTTTCTTCTTAGTATTGAATTTAAGAGATTTTTTTTTTTCAGTTTTGTGAGGATTACACAAATTGCATATGTCAACATGTTATATATATATATATATATATATATATATATATATATATATATATATATATATACATATTTGTGAAAGGCCCCTCCTCATTTAGAATTCTGGCTCCGCCACTAGTGTGGCTTTGGTTAGAAGTTAAAATGACTGAAAGCATTTTTGGTGAAGATGTTTTTAAAATTAATATTTAATGAAAATTCAAGTGGATTTTGGAAAATCATTTTAAATGCTTTTTTTTGCAAGGAGCACATATCAGATGCTGCTTTCAAAAAGCACTTGTAGTGTTTTTGGAATTCAAAATCAATTTATCCAAAAATGACTTTAAGTTATTTTAAAAATATTTTTAAACAAGTCCCAAGTTTTATGTGCTTCTTCTAAAACATTTATACTAAAAACGTTTTCAAACATTTTAAAGGCACTTTTAAGCCACTCTTATAGTAACAAGATATTATTTCTTTTCGGGACCACGACTTTGACATTAACATAAACCAATAATTAATTTTGGTACTAATAATTGACTAAACAGAAAGTTACTGCTAAACGTAATTAAGCTAAACAGAAAAGATGTTTTACAGTCAAGTGTACTATATGAGAAGAAGAGAGTGACAAGAAAGAAACAGAGTTAATTTTGGATAGACTCATCGGTGGCAAATTTGTATGGATATGGAATTAGCTAGTTCCATGATTTGCAAAGATATCATGAGCAATTGTTTCCAAAAAAAAGAAAGATATCATGGGCAATTAGTGTGGTTCCTGCCAATTCATCATGCATGGGGACCTAGGGTTTCTTTATTCCTTTCAATCGACACATACACACAATGGATGGGACTGGAACTAATCCCCACTTCAACAAGTCTGGCAAACAGCCATTTTTACACCTATTACTAACCAATAATTCAGAGATAATTAACGAGATATGAGCAAACTATTTATTGGGAAACCTATAGATAATTAGACTAATCAACAAAGAATTCAGCAAAAACCATCACGTGGTGTCCCAATGTTTGTTACGTATTTCAGATTTGTATTTCACACACGATCAATGGGAGGCTAAATCACACAGTCAATAGAAGGCTGAAATGCCTATTTGAATCTTCTTTGCCCTTAAAATGTAGAATATAATGACTTCGCTACCAACTAGGATTTTGAAAAGCAACGAGATAAATCTATGAAAATTAAGATATAATATGATGGCCTAAATTTTAATTGGCGTGAGATTGATAAATCATATATTCAACAATCTCGTCATCTCTATGTAAGGGTAACATATGATATAATTTGTTTTCTTGGTGATACTTGCCCACCGACGGAAAAAATTACAAGATATAATGCAACTTAATCTATGTTGTTTTAATAAGGTTTTCGTCTATTCACCACTAAACTTGTAAGCCATCAAACTTGAAAGAAAAAAAATTAAGAACATGGTAGGCGGAATGTAAGTGATTCATTAATCACGTTTTTCACTCAAATTTTATTTTTCCAATTTACTCGAATGCATTTAAATAAAGTATAATAAATAGCATCAAAAGAAAAAATAATTATTTCAAATCCTGTGCTTTCTTCCTTTACGTACAAATTTAAAAAAAAAATACACAAAACAAAACGATAACGGTACATAATGCGTTCACATGTCATGTTATGCTTGCACGCATATGCATGGGTATATAACAAAATGCGTAGCACCACAATCAATTAATACTCTAGCAAAATGACCAAGAATATTCAACGTACCCATGATCAAATCAGGATTATTCTGAGCATCATGTAGTGTCATGTGGTGAATACGTCCCTGAGCCTGTTGTCGGCCTCCACAACCTCTGCTAGTCTGACCACTACGACCTTGCACATTACGCCCCTGAACTGGCTGATTAGACTGCCTCGATGATCCTGCATTACTAGAAGCAACCTCCACGTGTTGGGATTGTCCTCCAGGGTACCATTGTGATCCAACAGCTGAATATGGCAAATATGGCATATAACCTCCAGAATACTGAGGGTAACCACTCTGCTGATACGGGTCATGTGGGTACGGATATTGCCCTGCAGAATAAGGAGTTACACTGCCCTGATAATGATAAGCACCTCCATGACCCGTCTGGGCATAACCACTAGGTTCTGAAACTTGCTGGGTCGGCCCAAGTGGTGGTAAGGAAGGCTGCTGGGGCCTCTGCTGATTATGAGGACAAAGCATAGCCCTATGCCCCAATTGACCACAGATAAAACATCCTCTACTACCCTGCTTGCACTCCCTAAAATGTCGACTATTACACCTACGACAAAACGAACTTCTAGAACCACCAAAATCTCTCTACCTCTGAAAACGAGGACCTCTAAAAAATCTACCACCTCTCATCTGACCAGTGGAACTCATACCTCCGCTAGAAGAACTAGAACTAGCGCCACTTCTCTTAAAACTTTGGGTCTTACGAGGTCTTTGAGATGATTGACCCTCACCTTTATCATCTTTCTTCTGATTTCCATTATTTTCCTCCTCCTCACTCTCATTAGGCATATTCTCTAAATCTTCAATCCGCAGCAGAATCTCATAAAACTCTTGGTAAGTAGCACAAGAAGTCGTGGTCGCCGTAGAACGCAATTTCTTCCGAGTACCCAATCTGAAACGATGAAGCATCTCAACTGAATTAGCAGCAACCTCCGGATCATAGCGGGACAAATAAGTAAACCTCATGTAGTACTCATTAGCTGTCATCTTTCCCTGCTTTAGGTGCGTGAATTCTTGCTTCTTGCGATCTATATACTCTGGAGGAATAAATCTCTTCTGAAATAACTGCGTAAAAACTTCCTAATTAACAGCTTCCTCTGGTGATAACTGATAAGACTCATGTCTCCACCAAGATGCAGGTTCCAGACCTAAAAACCAGGTAGTCATCTCGACCCACCTATCAGGAGGAAAACTCTCCTGACTCTGCATCGCACATAAAGTCTTTTCAATATGATTGAGCCACCTGCTCTGCTCCTTCATGTCCTTCATTACCCATGGAATGATTCAACTTCAAATTATACACAGTCTCCAGAGGTGTCTTTTGGGGAGGACAAAGCAAATACTGAATAACATTAGCTATAGCTTCCCCTAACTAAACAATATTAGGGAAACTAGGCTCAGCTGAAGGACGTGGCTCTCTACAAGGCGGCATAGTTCTGACAGAAGACACCTAAAATAATTAGAATATTCACAAGATATGCGGGACTGCGAAATATAGGCTCTGATACCAAACTGACACACCCCGACCTAATATCGAGGCATGCTGGCCGTCACATGAGGGTGACATAGTCATGTGCACAGTGTGGAAGCAATAATGATATAAAAAATGCGAATAAATAAAACCAACTGACTAAAACACTAGATGAGATAAGGTGAAAGTGCGATATTAAAAGTGACTACACATAACCAGAGCGTAGATAGCCTAAGTGCAATCCAGTAGGACGAATACTAATTATACAATACCAAAGATGGTCCTACATTAGTGATAATCTGTCATAACTGTTTTGGATTCCTCGTGAGCCACCAACGAGCACTCCTACCTAAAACCTGGAGGGGCACAAAACAGAAAGTGTGAGTGGGCAAAAAAAAGCTTTTCAAAATCATTTCATTTATTAAAAGTAGTAACCCCTCACCGTAAAACATGTATAATTCCCAGAAAATAGCATATACGATTATATTCCAAAATCATATTCAAAATAGCAAATCCACCGAATATACCATGTCAAATCTCAGAAAGAAATAAGTAACTCAGGTGCAATAAATCAATATGAACTAGTATGCTAGCCGGAATCACCTAAAGTGACATGTACGGCTGGGTCCACAACTCATCAATCAAATTCTGCACACGAGTCGGAACCACCAAATGTGGTCTGTACGACATGCTAGGTGTAAACAAATACGCTTAAGTGCTACCGTCACGTGAAGGCTGTGCGAAGTATCGCAAGTCGCCTACGAGTCGGAACCACCTAAAGTGGTCTGTACGATAGGCTGACACCTGCCTTGGATCCAAGGTGAGCGTGTGGTGCGGGAGGTGAACGATCACGTGAAGGCTAGGCCCTGTCCTCAGGCGGAGCACTAACACCGGGGTGCAGGATAAATAGCTCGAAATACATCTCAGCACTAATATACTCATTACCATCACTACCATCAATATACTCACCTGAAGCTTACCTGAGCATCCACAGCGTCGAGCAACAATATATATATAACCATATTAATGCACGATTAAACATAGAGAGCATTTGACATGGCATTTCAAAGTATCAAACCATTTAATTGAGTTTTCTGGGAAAAATACCAAGTATGTATGTATATATATATATATATACTGAAACCAAAAGCCCACTCACTGATATGTGCAAGGGTCGTAACCCCCGAGCCTTGCTTGAATGTGCTTGTCCTTAGGATATGTCTCACCTATATGTGAAACAACTATTTAAATGTTATTTTTAAGCACATAAACAAAACTAGGTAATAACTTCTCATACATTGCTCAATTGGGGTAATTGAATATACCACCGTGGCCTACTCAACCTCAGGAACAACCCCATATTTTTAGAAGAATTTTCCGACCACTCACGCGCCGGCCAAGGCACGGCCAGACGCGCAGGCACGTGCCTGACACACTAACGGATTCCCTAACGTCGTTAGGGAATATTCCGTTAAATAATAGAATATACCGTTAAATATACCTAACGCCGTTAGCATATTCCGTCAACTTTGACCGAATATTCCCTTCCTTCAACCTTAGCTCGCCGGAGTCCGGCGCCGATGACCTCTGCAACTGCTAGTTTCTGGAAAAACTTATAATCATCATATCTTCTTCAATTCTTAACCAAAATTCACGAATTTTATACCAAAATGAAGCTTAGGACGAAAGGAACACATCTTTACCACTTATAGGTCCTAAATTCACCAGAATCTCGCTGGAAAAAGTCATGATAATCCGCCCACCTGCAATGCACTAAACCCGAGTGTTTCTACGTTAAAATTACTCCAAAAGCAACCTAAAGTACTAGAAAAGCAAGAATAAAACCTTTCTAAGTCTCAAAACTAACTGAAACCTTCGCGATCACGTCGAGTGAACAATGCACCTCACCGGAGCTTGCGAGTTTCTAGGGTTTTCGAGGTCCAACCTCCAAACTAATGGTATGGCCTGGTTCTGGTTCCTAAGCTTGCAAGAAGCATGAATACGACTTCCACAACTTCGATCCGTGAGTGATGAAGTTGGTTGAGAGGTTGTCCGTACAGTTGTACGGAAATGGAAGAAAAATCCGAGAGAGAGAGAGAGAGAGGTCAACGGGTTTATGTGGGTGTGTGTGGTCCAGGTTTGGGCAACCTAAAAAACAAATAAAATTTTAAGTTCTAATTGGGTCCAAAACCTATGCTCAAACACACCACCACAACTTAACATTCAAGGGCAATATAGGTCATTCCACGCTATCAAGGGTAAAAATAATAAGAACATTTGAGACGGGCTGTCACACACTAAGTTGGTTATTGGTTGTTGATTATTAATATGATTCAAAGATTATTGATATGAAATTATGAAATTAATTTTTAGGGTGAAAATTAAAATTGGAATTCTTGATTATTGATTAACTAATTGAATTATTACATAATGTGTACAATTATTTATATGATTAGTTGAATTGAATTTTTATTTATTGAATAATTTGTATGCCTATTGGTATTGATTAATTGAATTGTTGGTTGGATTAGTTATTATGCATATTAGTATAGTACTCTAGGATTAAGAGTCTAAGATTTTTTTTTTCCTTTCTATTTTACAGTTACGTAATGGAACGAAATGGGAGATCAATGGTTGAGTGATAGCATGCTTGTTTACATTGAGAGAGATGTATTTGCTTTTATTGATAATGAGCCTTTCATGATATAAAACCTCGTCGACAAAAATTGTAATTTGTTTGTATTAATACATTATGTAAGACATTACTATATAAAAGAATTTGGTTGTTGCTATTCTTTTGAACCTTGCACTTTTTTAACTTCGTCCCTCTCCCCGTCAATTCCTGGCTTCGCCATTGCTTAGAAGCTCATCCAAGGTCCATCCTTCATTGATGTGTGGCTCATTCTCAACACGCCCTCTCATGTGTAGCAAATATTCAAGCCTATCACATAAACAAAACAAATAAGATGACGTGGTGAGTGGTCGTTGAACACTTCACGCGTGAGATAACCTGCTTTGATACTAATTGATTATAAGCATATGCAAGATACTATTCGAGTGAGATTAATTCTCAACAAAGGCACATAATTGATAAGTGATTACCTGTTGCATAAGTGAACATCCGTTTCTTTGAAACTTCAATTTTCTCTTTCTTTCCCAACAAAATAAAATAAAATAAACTTCTAAGAGGGTTTATTTGATCCGAATAAACGGCTACATGCATTCCGTAAAGTTCAAAAAATATGTACAACGACATGAATCAAGCCCTCATTGCTTTAGGTGGGGTGGGGGCCTTCTGTACCTGTTAGCACCTCATGTCTAGGTTACTACTTGAACCAAGCCATTCACTAACAAGTGATTGTATTAATTAATTGGTTCGAATTTTTGTTTGAACATAAATTAATCAAACATTGGTCCCCCTTTATATCAGTTTAAGCTCTTACAAATAATGTTTACAGGTTGGAGACTGAGTAACCTTTAATTTTCCAAGTTCTTAATTAACAACGTTGTTACAATATTAAAGTAAAAAACTTCTTCTAATAAAGGAGAGATTAAGTGTTCTGAGGTTAATTTTATTAAAGGAAATGATAAATACACAGATTCATGCTTAGATGTCAAAATTAAAGTAAAAAACTTCTTCCAATGGAGATATCAAAAAATAAATGTCAAATGTTAATTTGATGGCTGACGTAGCAATGTCAGATTTTCTTTTTTTCCAACCTTTTTTTTTTGTTATAAATGATATTTGTAGGACCCATTTTAAAAATAAATCATTTAAAATAAATTTTTAAGATCTATAATTGATGCATTAATGAGACCCACACAATAAAATAATTAAAAATTATTTGACATCGCATTTTCTCATATGTCAATCCATGTAAGATTGACATATCAGTTGGAACTTGATTGTATCTTCAAATTTGATTACATGACATTCCACTTAGGATTTGACATCTCTTTTGAAGATGATTTAATCATGTTCTTGTTTTGTTTGATTTATTCATTCTAATAGTCATCAATAAATATGGATGGTTGAGAATTATTCATTCTTAACAAAGATGGACTTCCTTGCCCTATGTAAGTGTTTTTTGGTGTGGGTGTGTGTTGGGATGACGTCTCACATTTGTGGTAGTGTCTTTGTTCAGTTGTTCTCCCTCACATAGCCCTTTGTCTGTTTTGCTGTGTTTGCCCTTTTGTGGGCTTTCTGTGTTCAGTTGGCTTTTGCCCTCGGTTTTTATTAAAGCTTCGTGTACTTGTCCAAAAAAAACAAAAAAAACAAAAAAAACAAATCTATGTAAATCAGTTCCTTTTTTGTTTAAAAAAAAAAGTTTACCGGGAGGGGCCCATCCCAGGATCTGGGCATATCATAGGCCTATTTAGAGCAATTCCACCCCTAAGGACTTTGCGCCAGCACCCAGCGCATTTATCCACTCAAGTGAACAGTAATAGACCCCAATGAACAGTAACAGACCAAAGCATCTCCATCCCTAAAAAAATGCGCTGGCACCCAGCGCATTTATTTGGTGTGTTTTTTTTTTTTTTTAAGTTTATTTCGGATATGATTTTTAACCAATTTTGGATAAAATTTCAAATAAACTTAAAAAAAACACACTGAAATAAAATTACATACTCATCAAATAAACTTAAAAAAAAAACACTAAAATAAAATTACATAAACTCATCAGATAAACTATAGAAAGAAAAAAATAATTTTTTTTTAAATTTTCTGTATTTTTTAATAATTTTTCTGTATTTTTTAATAAATTTTAATTAAGTTAATTAATCTGGACCGTTGATCTTTGATCGGACGGTCCAGTTTAAAAGTAAAATTTAAATTTTTTTACCATTGGAAATCCAACGATCTAGAAAAACTAGCCGTTGGAAATCCAACGGCTATCATAACGCCACGTCACTTAGCCCAAGTGGGCTGACACATTTTCAGGAAAGCCTGAAACCCACTCGCGCCTTGCGCGCTTGTGTTGCACGCGCTTGAGAAACAGGCCAGCTTCTTGGTCAGTCCAAAACGTGCTGGGCTGTTGCCTGGCATGGGCTGGGTGCCAGGCAACTCCACGGGCTGGAGCAAATGGACTGAGGGCCAGCTTGTTTTTTGGATTGAGGGCTGGGACAATTTTTTTCCCGGTGGACTTGCTCTTAAGGACTTACAAAAGGGTTCTTAGAGCATCTCCAATGGGTATGTCAATTTTTTTTTTTATCAAATTCTTAATTGATGGTTGATTTAGTATTTTGAAGCATGATGTCAAATTTCTTTATATTCAAACCGGTACTTAATTATTATTTTACTGTCATATTAGGCCCACTTTAAAATAAAATAAACAATAAAATCATTTTTAAAGCTTTATCTTGTAATATATTATGGGCCCCATGAATTAAAAAAATAATAAAGTAGAAATTAAGGCAGCGTCAAAATTGACGGCTAAGGCCTGGCTGTCATTCCAGGTCAGCTAAAAGATTGTTTAGTTGGAGCAATATTTGCTGTTAAAAGTGATTAGTTGACATTTCAGCTAAGATTTCGCATCTTCTTTAGAGATGGTTTTAGCCCTTTTTTTTTAACAGATTGCCTAGTAAGAGAAATTGCTAACAATGGAACTTGAACCGAGATAGTGATCTAATAAAGAGAACGATCTTTACCAACTCAACCAAACTTGTTGGTGTAAATCAGTTCCCTTTTACTAATTGAACAAAACCCTAGATAGAATTTCATGTTCCACAAGTATTGAAGTAAAATGAAAATTAACTTCTATTTTAATTTTAAAAGAATCCTAATCATCAAATATAATATTTTTAACTTTACAGTAGAAGAAAAGAAAGGCTTTTAAGCTGTTTTTTTAGTACATCGACATTTTTACACTAAAGGAAGAGAGAATTTGACTAAGCTACACAATGGGCAGCTTAATTTTGTATCGAATTTGTCATCCATGAGATTCAAACCTAAGACATCTCACTTCCAAGTGAAGACGAATATCACCAGACCGTAGTACTAAGTGACAAGATAAAAAATGTTAAGTACATAGCTTTTCGCAAGAGATGATGTGTGGCTTTTGGATTAATGGATAAGCCATGCTTCTCTACTCCGGCTCATTTCAAGTCCGACTGGTATTGGTGCGCCTTACTCAGCTTTCACCATCTGGTTTGCTTGCCTTTAGAGAGTACTAAAGAGTTAACCTCTTCTGCATATATAAACGGCTTCGGTTTTTAATTTCTTCGAATCTCGTCACTCACTAACTTTTTGAAACACATGTACCTCCTTCATGCTTGTATGTATATACGTTTTGGTTGAAAATGACTAATATATGCCGATTTCAGTGCACCTGAAATACTGTCACATGGTACTATTATCACGACATCAATAGTAAAACTGTTATACTAAGCATATAGTCCGTGTGTCCTTCTGTTAGATATAGTTAATTTATGTCTCCACAAGAACTGTCAATAAATAAATCATTCAAATCATAAATTGTTTAATCGTCCAAATAAGTTAAATAAATAGACGATTTATCATAAATATGATACTTGGAACTAGCACTATGACATTTGAATGCATAGCAATCTCGGATTTGAATGAATTTTTGTAAGTAATACTCAAATGAAGATAAAATAATAAATAAATAAATGAACCGTTCCAATTATAAATTTAGACGATAAAGATATGTAATTATTGCAAGAGGCGTTGTGCATTCTCCCTGTGTGGATGCAATTATTATCTTTTATTCATTAGTATACTTTAAAAGTTAAACATATGAACCATGTCATCCTCTCATGATCATATTATAACATGTAAAATAATAACAAGTAAACTAAATACACCCTAAAATTTCTCCCTATAATATGGTCATATATATATATATATATATATATATATATATATATATATATATATATTATCCATACCTTTCGTGCATTCATCAACCAATAATTCACAAAAGGGTTGGGATAAGGTTTGATAAATGGTGGTTGCACATGGGGATAATGCATAATGCTCTTTGACGAATCAAAGAATATATGTTTGCACCATATGGTTTGTTGCATGTACAATTTAAAACGTGTAAACAATATGTTGCATGAACTTTGTTGATATTATATTGGTAATGTTGTTGTTTTCTTTCAGTATTGTTGTTGTTATGACGATTATTGGTGTTAAAAATACTTAACATCATCGTCAATCGTCATTAACATAATCTTTATATATCTAAGCTCTGTAATAATATATGTACCACATCAAAGCCTCACGATCACCATGACTACATCGATAACGCACCAAATCTAGGTCGCTGGATTTTTCTTTAAGTTGGTTATCTTAGGAATTTGCTGTTTTACCCTTTTATCTGTGTTTTCTTCTACATAATTATGTTGTCATATTTTGCAATCACACCCCAATTAAATTGCACTAGCTGGAGGATCTTTAGAATGGCTGATGTAAAAGACTGATCAGTTATGATGGCAAAACAAACAAACATATAGTTTCCAAAAAAAAAAACAAAAAACAAAAAACAAAAAAACAAACATATTTTCCGAAATTGTATTGCATGCAACTGAAGGAATATATTGACAGAACACCATATGGGTCTTAATATATAGTCCTAGTTCATACTACACGGCTGGACAATTGTACTGCATGCAAGCATGCTGTTGACACAGCATATATATATATATATATATATATGGCTTTTAATATCCAGTTCACCTGAATCTTATGGACGAGATGTAAAAATCGTTCTTTGTGGTACCATTTGCTACGTGGGACGGAACGGAACGGAGTGGGATGAGGCGTTCCGTCCCATGTTTGGTACGCCTAAAACGGGTGGAACGCGTTGTTCCACGGGACGAATTTTGGGTGAATTTTCGTTCCGTCTCACCCCTCTTGTTCAACTCGTTCCACATCCGTGGAACACAAAATTATAATCTCTCCGTTTCCTTCTTCTTCCTCCTTGTTTCCATCCATGGGCATCTTTGCTCCCTCTCTGTTCCGTCTCGTCCCGTCCCGTCTGCATACCAAACGATACCTATAGGCACATAAATTTCTATAGGTTGTACATAAGTTTAGAAACATAAGTTAAGCGGTACATTATTTCATGTGTTATACTAAAATGAACGGTATCACCGTGTCACGGTATAATAATAACACTACATAGCTGAATTTGAGATACACCAAAAATTACTCGGTAGATAAATATGCCTAAAATCAAATTAAACGGGGAAACGGGAGGGGAAAAAAGGAAAGGATGATGAACAAGAAAATGGTAGCAGATAAATCTTGACAAAGAGGATAACAATCATCTGCTAGATAGGGAGGGTATAGTAGGCCTTATCCTGTTCTTAGTTGTAGACAAAAAAGGAAAGGACATATGGCACTTGTTAATTCAAAGAATCATATGGATAATAAGGTCAAATTCTAAACATATAAATGGTGTCACGGTCTTCCTCTGTTGAATCACAATTCACTAGGCCTGAGGTTTTATCACAAAAAGATCTTGATATTAGTTGAAGTAGGGTTGAGATATTTAAACTCTTATTTTCTCAAAGATACGGTCGATGTGAGATATTTCAACACCATCTTCCTATCTTTCTTTAGGGCAGTCTCTCAAATTTAAAAATGGAGAGCTCAATGCTATCGGGTTATAGGCACATTTGGAAGTGCTTTTAAAATAACTGAAAGTGTTTTTGGTGAAAGTGTTTTTAAATTCCAGAAGCACTTGAAGTTCTTCCTGAATAAAGCACAAATTATGTGCTTTTTATAGAAAGCAGTGCAAATGCTCTGCAGAATTCACTTGTATTTTTACGAAAGATTGGTTCCAAAAGCACTCTTACAAAAAAAAAAAAAAAAACTTTCGGTTATTTTAAAAACACTTCCAAATGAGCCTATAATAATTTGAATGAATTTGATACACTGTATCAACATATGTTACTTATGATCTGTAAATTTTCTTATTGTGAGCCATATCAAGAGGCTGAGTAAGATGCTAATAATTTATATAGTGATGGGCAAGGATCACTGGTGCTTGTAGAGTTGTACGGTTTTGTGGGGGAAAAGCCAGGATGGAAAAAAAATAGGGCATGTGATATGATCACGACTGTCCATCTCTCCAATTATTCTCACTTATCTTTCTGAAAGCTGCAGGCAGTTATATAGAGTAAGATAAGAGTCAAGTATACGATACGACCACGTTCAATGCCAGGTTCGTGGAGAAACTAGAGGATCCGAGAGTGTTTTCTTTCCTTAATACGATATCAAATGCTTCACAGACTATGAAGCCTTGGTTGAAGACAATGTGATAGGTTGTCTAACAGCCTCTTAGTTGTAGCTAACATCAAATTAGAGATAACTTTTGTTCGTATACATAACATGTGATGCTATAGATTTACGCCTTATAACATGTGTTGTTATAAATTTACACGTAATAACATGCTAAGTTCTAGATTTATTCAAGATTTTGTAAATTTTTTTGAAAGGGCATGTGCTAATTAAAGCTTTGATTAGATAGTTTTATACTCTTAGTTTTATGGTAGCGATCTACACGTATAATTGATTCCAAACTGACGTACAGATTCTGCTAGCTTATCGTTTGTAAACAAAGAATAATTTAATCTTCTTAATTTCTTATTAAGTACTTTAATTGATTATTTATATAATTAAGAAATTGCAGCGAAGAAAATATTCATGCAATTGATAGGTTTGAATAATATGAACAGAAGGTGCAAATATGTGTACTCTCTCGTGTTAATCATGTCTCAAATCAGTGCAAATATTCCCACATCTTTACCCAACTTTCATGCTCACGAATTATGGTAGACAAGTAAATTATTTCTTAATCATACCCCTACCTCCAATGAATTTTGTGCTTAAAAACGTGCTGATCACATTTTATAATACAAATGCAGATTATCTTGCAATGAATTTTGTGCTTAAAAACGTGCTGATCACATTTTATAATACAAACTAGCATATGGGCACACACAAAGTATGTGAGAATTTTTGTTATTTTTTATTTATTTTTAATTAGATAGATATGTTAGAATTACCTGTAGGTGATGCTTTGAAAAAAAAAAACAAAAAATTTGGTTGTGTGAAATTACATTTCTACTCCATATTTCTTATTCATGTTATGTTTTAATTAGAGAGTTAAACTGATAATTTCATAAGGTTTTAGTTGACAATGAGTTTTATTAATTAGTAGAGATGCGCAGATTATCTTACTTGTTTATGGTCATGGTCTCTTGATTATTATTAACTCAAGGAAAAAACCATGCCTTTGAGTTGAAAAACAAACAAAAGCACCGTCAGCAATTTGTTTTCATGCGATATCCGAAAAGGAAATTGAACACAATTCTACGCGTCCATAGAAAAACCAGTTAAACTACAAATTTATTGCACGGAAGAGCTTAATTTGGTACGGTCGATGAATCAGAAACTCCACCATTCCAAGTAAAGCCAAATACACTTACGGGACTATTGTCAAACAATTATTTTGTCACATAAGTACCTAATTTTTCTTTAGGAAAACTAATGAAAAGAATTTGAAAATTTTGAGTTTTAACGATAAGGATAAAATAAAAAGTAAAATAAATAGTATCATAATTAACTTTTTAGTGTAAAAATATGATTTTTAATTATAATAAACAGTATCATGAACTTTTCGTTAAAGTTCTCTTTTTCTTTTTGGTCCAATCACGTGTGCATTATTGTTTGACACTCAATTATGTTCTTACTGTAGCTAGTTGATAGTAAGCTATGACTCGTGTACAAGATATGTGGCGTGAGGAATCCGCTGGTGTAGTTTGACATTTAGCATTAGAAATCTCACTGTATATATGGGGACGACCAATATGGTGAAAACGAAACCCTAATTTGCAATTATTGTAACACCTTGTGAGTGGAAACGATTGATGATGTATCCATGGCCGGTAGCTGATCACCATCTAGAAAAAGATAGCTGAAAGCATGAATAATTTATTAGCTTTGTTCGACAGGTAAGCTCGAAGAAAATAATTACAATGCAAAAAAGATCTATTAAAATGGTTTATTAATTGGAGTCATGGATAGTTAACTTGCTACGCTTAACCTCCAATCTCGTCTATAATATTCACAAATTGCCTTGGCGTGCGGCAACACGATTGAGTTGAGTATTTTAATGATTGAACAGTGACATGGTGCAGTTGGAATACTTAAATATGATCAAGAGCTACGGCTCTTCGCGAACGAGAGGTAAGTTTTAACAATGTATTTTAACGTAATACTAAACCGGCTCTTCACGAACGAGAACTTTAACACAATGTTATACAAACAATTGAACTGTATATAAGCATAAACTGTTAAAAATAAGTCAACAATGTATATCAAACTACCGTAACAATAAACCCTCAAACACTGAATATGAGTTTGCAGTTTGCTCATATGCAATAGAGTTTGAGGGGAAAAAAACAAGATTCTTAAGCATTTATATACAAAAACAGAAAGCCTGTTATATTTTCTATCAGATTAAGCTATGAAAACGTCGTAAGAGATTCTACAATTATACAAGGAACCGAATCCTAATGTATGACGAGGACAAATTGAATGATTCACTTGGTTAAACATAATCTTATCGTTTGTTTTAAGTCTGAATTGTAAGGCCAAGTGTAAAAAAGGTTTCACTTTTTTGCGTTTGGCTTCTATTTCAACAAGGATATCATACAAGCAACGACTAGGTCCATAAAATATAACATCTTGATTAGGATCTGTTATTTTATTAAGGTTAGCGTGGTGCACAACTGAGTTTGGAGCTTTGCTATGATGGAATTTCAGCTGAAAAGCAGAGAGGAAATGGTAGGTGTGAAGGTGATAAGTTATGTGGAAACAAGGACTTGTTAGGTATTAAACAAAGGAAAGAAAAAAAAGTATAAGATAAGATAAGATAAGATAAGTAGTGGATGAACAATTTAGCATAGTTTAAATGTGTACTAACTTCTTCAATTAGGAAAAGTGATGACAATGATGGTGATGAATGATGATGATGATGATGATGATGATGATGATGATGATGATGATGATGATGATGATGATCTTGACAATTGTTAGTAATTATTTACACTCGGTGCTATGTTTGTCTCATTGAGTTTTATCTTTGACATTTTGTTTTGTCTTACTTTATTTTTTGTGGTTACCATCTGTGTTCCTGAATATTTTATTTCATCAACTAAGTTTAATGATGCGTTAGTTTTGCTAACATGACATGAGTTTTAGTATTTTTAACCTCGTTTTTACATTTGGGACATCTAAAACTGCAAAAATCATTTTGGCAACAAAAATTGAAAAGAAATCTTCCACCAAAGTTTTCTCAAAACATGATAAGCTCAATTTCTCAAGAATTGTCATTAAACTCAAAATGTCTTTGACGTATTCTTATATTCATTGTTAAATGGCCAAAGGACAAAGAATCCCTTAATAAAGAAGCTTATGGTTAGGTGAAAATTCTATAAAAAAAGGTTTATGAAGGTTTCCATAGAATTTTGGAAAACTGGTAAAGGAAACCAAACAAACAAACAAAACAAACAAAATTATTCAAAACTTAACGTAAATATCAAGAACTAAATTTACATTTTAAAATGACACGTTGTGAGAAAAATATCACGATAAATAAAACAGGAGAATCTGACTCTTCAATCCTAATTTTAAAAGTACAAAGTCTTCCAAACAAGCATTGAAATAGAAAACTAAACAGTGTACACCAATAATGTGGTTCTCGATAAAAAAAAAAATGTAAGGGAGACCATGTTTTAGACCATAGTTTGTAGACCACAGGATGGGAAGGTTGATATCATTAAAAAAAATAAAAAATCCAATCATCAATCATCGTATCATGTGGTTTACCAAACATTAGTTCAAGTGGATGATCTCCCTAGTATTTCCTAATAATACCATGAGACCTTATTTCACTTACTCATCCATCTATTTAACACATAACATGTGAGAATGTTGATAAAGCTACTCTAGAGGCTAGAAAGCCCAAGCCTAAGGGAAAGTCCGATCCAGAAAGCTTTACCCAATTTAATCCTAATGGGCCTAAAAGGCCTCATTGATGAATTGACAAAATGGGCTTTAAAGTGGGTCGAACAAGTTTTTCCTTTGTTTTGGTCAGAGTCAAACCAACTCGTTTTCGCTAGTTGCCATCTCTCTCTCTCTCTCTCTCTCTCTCTCTCTCTCTCTCTCTCAAAACGATTCATCGTCTCCGGCCAGCTCCGCTGAACTCACCGTGTCGTTCTCTGAAACCGGTTAGTCATCAGCTACTTCCTCTCTGATTGGTTGGTGAGAAAGATTCGGTAAAAAGATACATAATTTGTAGGATTTGACAAATTTGTAAAGCTACTGATCTGTTTAGTTACTTGTGAATAGAAGTAGATTGTTGTTTGTGTTAGAATAAATCTTGTGCACAATCCCAATTTTCTTAAACACCCATTTGTGGTTTTCTCAATTTAAAGTTCTGTAGGAATCCAATCAAATATACACACTTATATGCACACATATATGTGTGTGTGTGTGTATGCGCGCGCGCATATAGATGGGCAAGATCACAATGAAGCTCTAACCTTTACAGTCAACTCCATCCTACTAGATTTTTTTTATCCTGGAATTTACTCATGTTTTTCTTTAATCTTTGGGATATGGTTTTGTTGACTTTTATGTGACTTGAGACATCTTAATCTGGCACTAATCTTGTGCTTGTTGTTTGTAGATTCCGGAGTTATGAATTGGGTTCAACGAAAGATCTATCTTTACAATGTGACATTTGGGCTCTATATGTTGGATTGGTGGGAGCGTTATCTCTTCAGTATCCTATGTTTTACCTTCTCTTCTCTTCAGAATGCTGGATATTTTGTCCTGTTTTAGTTTAGAGAGCATGTGGATTTACATACTTTCAATGAGTGAACTCATTTCCTTGATCTGGTATATTTAGAGTTTACAATTAGGAATGTTTGATAACTATTTCGTTTTTAGTTTCTTGTTTTCATTTTTGTGTTAGATATAGAGGGAAATACATGGGAGAAATGAGGGACATAGAAGAGTGGAGAAAAGATGGTGGGTGAGATGTAGAACAATATATGGGAAGACACACAAATTGCAAACCAAAAACCAAAAACCATTTGTAGTTAGATTTTGTTTTCATTTATTCTTCTTATTTCCTTACCTCTCTCCTACCCACACTTCTGCATCACTCCTTTCCTTCATATATCAAGCACAGAAAGTGAAAACTAAATACTAAAAAGCAAAATGGTAGTCAAAGGGACCTAGCATTTCATTAGCTCACAAAAAATTCTTCTTTCTGTTATGATTTGGTAAAGTGACTCTTTTTTTCTGGCATTTTCTTAGATCATCGTGTGCTAAGAACTGATTCTATTTCTAGTTTGTTTAATTGTCTCTACCATATTGTCACGTATAAGTATCATAAAAATTTGTGTTTTTGGTCATCAGCGTCTGGTGCAATATTATGAATCTTGATTCTTGATGAATAGCAGGAAAATGCATGTTGAGGAAGTAATACTATGAGGATTCAATATGTTAACTGTATATCCCACCATAATTGGTCAAATTTAATTTGGAGTTCTCTCCCTTCCTTTCTGCTGTTTATTGCATTTGTCAGTTCCTTAATCTTGACAGATACTTTGGTCGTTGTGTTACTGTGGTTCTTGTGTTACAATGGCTCACGATATTTAATGGAGTTTGGGAAGAGGTAACATTCTAACCGTTTTCTCTTGTCGGATATCATTAGGTGGTAGCATCTTATCATTATGTTATACTAGACTTTGTAGTATGTACTTTGCTATGATGCATTTGGATGCGATGGTATCATGAATCAATAGATAATGTGGGATTTGGATGCCATCTAAAAGTGAATCAGTTTACAGCTCTTGGTTCAACCTCCTTTGTGACATTGAACTTCTCCAGTTTATGTATCCATTTTGGAATAGAAGAATTGCCTTCTTTATTGCAGGCTTTGCAGCCACTCGACCCTCTTCTGTAGTGGGCAGTTTCAAAATTTCTTGAATTAGTTGTTGTAGTTGAATAGATTATTAGACTTCATCTGAATCTCCATTATCACTTTTACACACGAGAAGTGGTTTCTTTTGCTACGAATTCAAAGCACCATAAAAAAATAATCCGAACATTATGAAGGGTTTATCACTTTCTGTTACAGTCCAGGAATTGTGGCAATTTTATGCTAAAATAGTTCTGAGGTTTCTCTAGTATTTTTAGACTTCATCACATGTGCTTGTCGGGCCATTAAGAAACATACACACAGAACTATAGAAGGTGAAGTTGCTTATAGGGGTGTTTTTCGAATAAAGGTCCCAGATTATATTCGAATCCTTTAGGATGTAGTTTAGACTTCGAAAACATAAAAACAAATGAACTGAAGCAATGCAAAATTTTCATCAACTGATTTTTGTGCTTTGTAGAAGTCCCTGCCATACAAGTTAATCTCCTTTCAGCTTATCAATCAGATATTTATGGACTGTCATTGGTTGAACTGAAAGATTTAGCGTGGTAACTGAAAGATTGTAATGTAGCTTTAACTTGTCCTTCGAATATAGTGTCAGGCATCTATGGTGAGGCCTGGACTTTGGAGGAAGCATCGACTTGGATTGTTCAGATTGATGACTGAGCGATGATTTGAATGCAGATGCACCTTGTATTACACTGTATTTAGATTTGACTTGTGAACTGTCGATTTTGTGAGAGCAATTATGCATCTCCTACACCATTTTTCTCTTGTTTTAGGCGTCAGTTATCACTTACTATAGCAGACGGTTTTACTTCCTGCTGTAT
The DNA here is from genome assembly GCF_916048215.2 of Malus sylvestris. Lineage (NCBI taxonomy): Eukaryota > Viridiplantae > Streptophyta > Magnoliopsida > Rosales > Rosaceae > Malus > Malus sylvestris. The sequence goes on along the minus strand of NC_062270.1, from coordinate 5,862,265 downwards.
GGCATAATTCTAAGAGTCAGATTTTTCGTTACATGTTGTGATTCGTTTTCCCATCTCTGTATTCTCCATATCCGTTTGGCTGAGAGCTTTCTTAATATTTGTATTTTGATTCAAACTATTGAAAGGTGAAAGTGAACTTTGAATTTGAACGTAGACCAATTAGAACATGTTTTTAAAGTGTATGGCAAATTTGCCCCATGAATCTTAATGTTTGTTCCACTTTGGTCCTCAAATTGTTTTCTTTTCCGCCCATTGGTCCTTCAACCATTTCAAGGACAATTGTAATGGGGGCTATCATTAAACACTAGTTGTAATACCTTAGGGACCGTGTGATAGCGTGTGCTGTGTCCTACATCGGTGCACTCCTAGGTTGATCAATGCTTTATAAACGATTGTGTCCCTTGTCAACACATTTAAATGCATCTCGCTATGAAGATATGATGCGATGTAGGATTTGCACACTTTGTATCTTGCCAAGAGTATATGGATTACTGAAATGTTCGTTAACTAGTGGCCATGGCTTTTGTAATGAAACCCCCTTTCTGTACTTAACGAACACACATTCAAAAGTTTCACCAATCAAATTAAGACTAAAAAAATGTTGAAAGACCAAAGTGAAAAAAGTCCAAAACTTTAGAGGACAAATATGTAATTAACCACTTATCAAAAAGAAGGAAAAAAAAACTAACGAAAAGTTTAAAAAAAATTTAATTTTAATAAAAAATGATAAATAAAAGCGTAGTAAATAGTATGAAAAAAAATAAAAATATAATTTTTCGTTAAAAGTGAATAATATTAAAACTCAAAAAAAAAAAAAACCCAAGGGGTGCAAGGACCATTTGGTAAATTCATCCAAGGGAGAAGAAGGGAAACTAGGGTTTCCGCCGAACCTCTTCTCCCTCTCGGTCCTCTATATATTGAGGCATCAGAGAAGCCGCTTCCTCCATTCTGAAATTTACTACCTTCCTTCGCTCTTCGCATTTTCCGTGTTTGCTCCATCGTTTCCTTTCAAATTTTTCGCTAGTTTTTGTTTTTATGAATCCGATGTGATATGAAATATTTGTGTGCTTCACTATCTGGTCATTGCGGATTTTCAATTCCCAAATCGACTCGTTCCCTTGAAGCAAAATCGATCGTGTTGCTTCGGTCTTTTTTTAATTATCTCCCTCAAGTCTGCTACTTTTGGGAGATTCAGAACGCTGAAGCAGCTACATTTCAAATAACCCACTTCATAAATTCAATCCTTTTTCTTGGGTTTTGATTCTTTTTGTGATTTATTGGGTATTTTTCTTAATTAAAAAAAAGGGAAAGGCTTTGAATTTCGTATGAGCATGCACTTAAATTCGATTGGGTGCGTGTTAATTTTGAGATGAGCCGAGAAAGATGTTCTCCTCGCTATCTAATGCCGCAATTTCTGTGTGGTATTTGGACGTCGGAGAACTAAATCCAATCCCCCCACTTCCCTTTCATTTTCGTTCAATATTTTATTTCGTTTTAATTTGTATCTGTCGAAAGAAATTGATCTGTTTCAATCCTTACAAGTTGCTCTTTTGTATTAGGAACTGGAACTGCAAATGCCCAGAAGAAGAAGAAAAAAAAGCCCAGAATTTGAGTGCTTTTATGAATATTGATTTTAATTTAGGGGTAAATAACTAAATTGCACAAAAATTGACAAGCACCTGGTGCTTTTTGTAAAATTGTAGAAGAAAATATACTGAAAATAATATCACAAACCACTGGTAAAAGTTTGTAAATAAAAGTAAAACGCAAAAAAAGCTCCAAAGAGATGAATTACTCCATTCTCTTGGGCTTCAAGAGGAAGGGGTAAAAAGGTTAGTTTTAGGTGCTCTTGGGGCCTCCATTTACCCAAAACAGGCACGGGCTTTGGTTGAGAAAACGGACATGTTTTGTCAATTTGAATTTCAGAAGATTTTAAAGAATTTTAATAGATTTTATAATCTTATATGGATTTGGGCGAGCTTATATGGATTTCTATACATTCATATGGATTTTTTTCATGGATTTCTCATTTGAATTGAGGTATAGTTTTGTGTTGATGTGGGTTCATTTCAACCGGGCTAGGGCTTAACTCGAATGATACAGCCTTGGTCCGTTAATATTTAGTTCATCAGTGAGGAGACGAGCTTGTTTTGTGAGATTAACCATACCCATATGAAGCATTTTGATTTGGGTGCGGTTAGGATAATTAGGATAAGAAAAGAACATACCATAAGAATATGTCAGAGAAAAAATGGCTGGTGAAAACACGGGAGAAAATGATAATATAGAAGAATTTTATTAGCTCAAAATTACTTCGACGTATACGTTTCATGACAACGAATTTTCTTTGCACGAATTAAAATTTTTCACTATGATTTGGTCAGTTATAATTTGCAAGTGCAAGGACCGGTTTGTTGTGATTGCTCCAGGGGAAACACCAGCAAGCTGCTGGGGGTAAATCACAGAAAGTTAACAATTGACTGACTATTTTCTAAGTCTTTATTTTGTGTATTCAATTTGATTTCAATTGCTTAGTCACCTCCCCCAATTTCTCAGTCTTCACATGTATATGTCACTGTCTAGATTTATCCTTGATGTCACATTTATAAAATTCAACATTGTATTCTCTAGATTATTTACGGCTTAGTAAGAGATGTTTGAACGGTACAAATGCTTATTAAGATAACTCTCAGTTTGCTGGTGTCGGATAGCAATAGCATTTGCCTAATAAAACCATTACAATTAGTCTTCCTCTTGGTTATATAGTCCTTTATGCTCCTGTTTTATCTTGCACAGAGATCATTTCCTGAATTTACGTTCTTGGAAGTAATTTATCAAATCAAAACTTTGTTTGTGAACAAAAGACACCTAATTTTTGTGTAAAAAAAAAAAAAACCCTCTGATGTGAAAGAATTTGGAGGGTACAGCGAATGGCAGCCATGGCTGCCATGCATAGCATTGAAAGGAAAGGAAAAAGTAGGGCGTGGTGAAAGAGAGAAGTCAAGTTGTGAGAAAGCTTCAATAGAAATCCTAGGGGTGGAGGTGGTGAGATTCTTTATCGCTTTTGTTATGCATAAAATCTCACTTATAAGAATCCTTCAAAATCTACGACATTTTGAATACCAATAGATTTGTATGCATACTTTTAAAATGTTAATTGACTACACTTAGATTTGGATGTATTCTTTTAAATCCTGTCAAATCCTACCTTGACTATACCATGATTTCAAAGTGTTTTAAAATTCTCCTTTAAAATCCTAATTGACTACACTCTGATTTCAAAGTCTTTTAAAATCCTTCAAAATCTTAGTTTGACTACACCCTCCTTAGAGTTGCTCTAATTGATTTACCCAAGAATGTCACAAATTCGACCCTTATTTACCTGGAGAATGTCTTAATCTATCCAAGAAATTTGTATGAATGTAGTAGCATGCAAATTGACATTTCATCGAGCTTAAAGTGTCAAGTCATATTGCACGCCCATCGACATATAGTATAAGGCTAGCAACTATCTTGTCTAGTGTTCATAGAGACAATTCGTCAAGCAGTTGTATGACAGATTGCAAGGGTATCTAAAATTTTCAAAGGGTATCACCCAACTTTACTACGAAGAATTTCTAAGCTTGGGGAGGGACTAGACGACCCACCTTATCCCAAGGTGGATCCGCCCCTAGTCTCAAGTTCGACAAATAAATGCACGGACAACTGCATCGTTATAGTGAGCCCAATACGAAGTTGTGGCCTTATTATGAGTAAGTTGACATCCAATGTTAAAATGTAAGTGTAAATTGTAAATTCCTGTGTCAAATCGAATCAAAAGGTTAAACTAAACAAAATCAGATTGCACTCCTCTATATCACTTTTTAAATCAAATAAAAAAAACTAGCACAATTCATCAAAATCAAAACAAAAATTTGGAATAGATCATAAGTTAAAATCATAATTTACCACTTCGAATTGAAACTCCAACATACTAGAATCATCGACATCAAATCAGGTGCTATTTTCTCCTGTTATCGGTGGTGGTCATTATCTCCCTTCGACGAGGAGAGTCAACCTCTGATCTTCAATGATAATTGTTCAAATGTTAGATGGTGATTTTGTGGTTTATGCGCTCGGCTAAGGATTATGAGTGTTGTCTTTCCATTTGGTTAGATGTGGTTATGTCAAACACGTTATGTATTATCTTTATGTTGCATCCATAATTGTGGAATTGTATTCCTGACCAACGATATTATTGGTTTTGTTTGATTAATGATCACTTATCATCTTCAAAAAGAAAAAGAAGATCAAGGGAATATAAAATAACATACTACTAATGCTTGCTTCAACTGGCTTCTTTATCTTGTGGTTGATCGCAATGATAAATTTGTTCTTATTCTAGTCTAGAATTGGGTGTGGGAGATGTGAATTCAACGAAAGTGACATTTTGAGCTTAAAATAATTAGACAAGAGAGTTTTTAGAACAAAATCATACTTTTAACAATTCAATTAGCTTCTTTATCTTGTGGTCGATCGCAGTGATAAATTTATTCTTGTTCTAGTCTATAATTGGTCGTGGGAGATATGAATTCAATGAAAGTGACATTTTGAGCTTAAAATAATTAGACAAGAGAGTTTCTAGAACATATCATACGTTTAACAATTCAATCAGTTTTTTTATCTTGTGGTCGATCGCAGTGATAAATTTATTCTTGTTCTAGTTTAGAATTGGTCGTGGGAGATATGAATTCAATGAAAGTGACATTTTGAGCTTAAAATAATTAGAGAAGAGAGTTTCTAGAACAAAATCATACGTTTAACAATTCAATCAGCTTTTTTATCTTGTGGTCGATCGCAGTGATAAATTTGTTCTTGTTCTAGTTTAGAATTGAGCGTGGAAAATGTGAATTCAATGAAAGTGACTTTTTGAGCCTACAATAATTAGAGAAGAGAGTTTTTAGAACAAAATCATACGTTTAGCAATTCAATTGGCATACAAATATGGCAACATTCAAAATTTCAAACTACGCAGTGGCACAGTTTCAAAATTTCACACGAAAACAACCGCAAAACCGGAATTTCAAAGTTTTACATGCTGACCGTTAGTAAACGCACCCAGTTTCCCAACGGTCATTTCTCAGTCATTTCCGAGTCAGCTCCTCCCCACAAACGACAGCAGCATCACCAAACGACGACGACCTTGTTGGCAACGGTAACTTCGCAGAAGCTCATCAAACCACCAATCAGGGGAGAGAGGGCGCGGGGGCCCACACTTTGAATGACGTCATTAGCTTAGCTTAGTTAGTAAGTAGTCCAACACCGTATTGAAATTAATTAACGTGTTTGACACCTTAATTATCTCCTCCGTTTTTAGAGTTATCCGACTTACAGGGAAGGGGGGGGTGGGGCCGGTATTGTTTCATTGGACGGATTTGCCCCTGCGGACTAAAGCACTCCAACTGAACGGTAAAAGGCTTGTAAAATAAGACAAACATAACCAAACTATAACAATAATAATCTTGAAGAAAAATGCTTTGGATTTTTTTTTGGGTCTAGAAACCGAATTGGAATTGACTTGGATATATTCAAATTGGTTGGGTTTCGAGACTGTTTCATCCAAAAATCTAGAACCATAATTTGCTTAGATAATATTAGTTTTAACTTTCAAAACGAATAAACCCGTTGAGATAAAAAGAAATAATTATTTTTAACATTGAAAATAAGTGATTGTCACCGAAAGAAAGATAGAACGATCAGTGGAACGGACTTGGAGCCTGAATTGTTTCCAATGTATTGTAATTCACAGAATGGAGCTAACCAACTACTATCAACTCTGCAAAACATTAATCATGCACTCCCCCGCTAGTGTAAAAGATGATGAAGAAAATGTGTATAATGATTATAGTGCTAATTCATTGGTTTTACATATATGTATAAATTCTAGAGACAACAAAGAAAGAGGAAAACATGATTAACCAGACTCCAATACCATGATTTAATGAGTGATTAGCTTACCTATTAAAAAGAAACTTAAACAATTCCAGATATGTTAATAACCATGACTAAGATAACATATTAACAAACATTGAACATAATTAATAATAACTTTTAAGCTTTAACAAATTCAGTCTTCTCGCGAAATAGCATAGAGAATTCATTTAATATTTAGAAGGAGTTCGTAGACGTCCACCAAAACTCCATAAAATGCATGTTTGTCCAAAATGGAACAAAGGAAATTCCAATTAAAATAATGATGTGATATCCACACACCCCATTTTACTTTCCACACATCCCATTTTATTTCTCACACACCTTTCGAATTTTCGACCGTCGGATCAGATGAATTGAAAAAGATCAACGAATAGAAATTAACAAAGTATATGAGAAGTAATTTGAGATGTGTGGATAGCACACCTCTTAAAATAAGATGAAATTGTTGAATAACCAAAACTTTAATCTCAAGCAACGACTGAAAGTCAAAGCAAATCCAAAGAGGGGCAAAATCGACATTCTAGAACTAGTGCCCCATATAACTGGTCAAAACACTGTTTAAAAACAGCCCATTAGGGGCCCCACAAACACGGAATAATGCGTGGACCCCACCCTGAGGAGCCACCTTTATATATTCAAAATTCTCGTTAACAAAAATTTTAAATCCAAACAAACGCAGAAAAATCGGAAAAGGAAGAAAAAATAGAAGAAGCACAAACTGGCTTTGGTATCGGAAAAATAAAACCGAAAAGGGGAAACATGTCGTGCTCCGTCGCAGTTGCTAACTCGCCGATGTTTTCTCCGCCGTCGTCTCTGTTCTGCAACAAATCCTCCATGATCTCTCCGGCCCCAGAAACCCTAACTTTACCTCCACCGCCGTCGGCCTTATCGCCGTCAGGATTGGCTTCGTGTTCGTCTCCGTCGTCGCCGTTTCGGATTCGGATCCCGAATCCGCCGAGCGGGTTGTCGTGTTCGGGTCCGGGGTCTCCAGTGACGCAGCTGAAGAGGAAGAGGCCGGCGAAGCTTTGTATTCCGGTGGTATCCTCGGGATTTGGGACTGCTCCGCCGACGCCGACGACGGCCGGTTGGAGAGATGTGATGGAGGAAGTTAGAGAAGGGTACTACCACGTGTGTTGCAAGAGAGGGAGGAGAGAGGCTTTGGAGGATCGCTACTCAGCTAGTCTTAATCTTGAAGGTGATTCCAAACAGGTAATTCTAAAGTTGCTCTCTTTTTTTTCTTAATTTTTTTTAATTGGGATTAATTTGTTTTAGTTATTGAGCTGAATTTTGAGAAATTCGAATGCTTTATGTATATTTTTGGGAAATTTGAAAGCTTTGTGCTGAATTGTGAGAAATCAAGTAGGGGTTTTCATATAAACCATAACAAATTTAGTTTAATTTTTAATTTTTAATTAAAATTCTATGTTATTAGGTGTTCTATCATCTGAAATGATGGAAAATTTTAAACCCTTTTCTGAAATGGTGGATTTGAATTCTATGTTAGGAATTTGGGGAATATATAGAATATTTTTTGATATATTAAAGCAGAATGGTGCTTCATGTTTTACGACTTTACTGATTGTAGTTAGTCAAATTAACGGTTTGATAATTGGAATTCGAGATGCTGAAACTTCATTTCTGCAGGCGATTTTCGGTATATTTGATGGGCATGGAGGTGCAAAAGCTGCTGAGTTTGCAGCAGAGAACTTGTCAAAGAACATTTTAGATGAAGTTGCGAGGAGGGGTGATGATGAAATTGAGGAGGCAATTAAGCATGGTTATCTGAATACGGACTCTGATTTTCTTAAAGAGGATTTTCGTGGTGGATCATGCTCTTTGACGGCTTTGATCAAGAATGGTAACCTGGTTGTGTCCAATGCTGGTGATTGTCGTGCTGTCTTGAGCAGTGGAGGTGCCGCTGAGGCCCTCACATCTGATCATCGGCCATCAAGGGAAGACGAGAACGCCAGGATTGAGAACTTGGTAAGCATTTGAGTTTTTCTCTACCAAATTGTTATACATTATGGTTACTTCAGATAAAACCTTATTCGAATTGGGATTGATAGTTACGGTGAATTTGTTTTTGTAGGGTGGATATGTCGATTTATGCCATGGTGTTTGGAGAATTCAGGGGTCTCTAGCTGTATCCAGAGGAATCGGAGATAGGGACCTTAAACAATATGTAATTCCAGACCCAGAGACCAAAGTACTCAGAATCAAACCCGAACACGAGTTCCTAATCATGGCCTCAGATGGATTATGGGATAAGGTATATTAATCCCCTTGTCATGATTTTGCTTTTGAATCAATAGAGTTCCATACATACTATTTGGATCAAATTAGTCCCCATCAACTAAATTGGATTTATTTCTTTGGTTTCAGGTTAGCAACCAAGAAGCAGTGGATGTTGTTCGTCCTTCATGCTTAGGCGCTGACGGGCAACCTTTGGTGGCTTGCAAAAAGCTAATAGAACTATCCAAATCACGCGGCTCTTGGGACGACATTAGCGTGATGGTAGTCCAATTGAGACCTTACTTATGATTTTCGGCTTAATGAGAGGTGGTACATCAGAAAGATCAACGTGTTTGGACTTCGTAGTAGCCATATCTATGCTAAATTATTTAACACATCGTAGCTGCAAGTTTTTTAACGCCCATAGAAGGTAGATCGAGCTTAGTCATTGACTTGTATAATTGTTGCAGCCCTATTCTTTAATTCTTTGTAGAACTTGACTTAGTTCAAGATGTTGATTAATTCCATTCTTTTAGAATAATTTACGCATTAGAATGTTACAAACTCTCTGACCTCTTCTCCCCTTGATTCGGTATATGACGTCGACGGTTGAAAACTTGAAATCAACATCCGTTGTGCGTAAGACTTTGTCTTTGTGTTTAATTTTTTGTGGGATGTGTTAGGATTTGAGAATATGTTATGGAATTGAGTCAACACCTAAAGGCTTCTAAACCTCATCCCTATGATTCCATCATTTATCATTTTTTTGTGTCTTAGTTGATGCTGCATTTTGTCCTCCAAGTCTTTCTAAGAACCTCTCTAGATACGTGGTTAATTTTTGATCGGTTTGTCGTCAATATTTGATTTGAAAATGTTTGAGCTGTTTGTTGTCAATATTTCATTTGAAATTCGTAAAATGATCGTGTCAGTATATCACGCTAAGTCCATTCTACACTTGCCTACTCGAGCCCAGACTGAGTCTCCACCATAATGTACCAGACTCAACCAAAGTTCACCCAAACCACACCAAGTCCACTCAAACCATCACCATCCACCACCCTCCCCTTCTCACCCATCCCCTCCTCCCTAATCTTTCTATAAGTCTCTTAGGCCATCTCCAATTGATCCGGCTAGAGGATCATAGGGCCAAAAATAGCTCGAAATGACACGAAAACCATCTCCAACCGAGGACTAGGCCAAAGAGCTTGTGAGCCCCACCGGGCCAAAAAAGGAGAAATGGGCCAACCGGCTAGCCCAACCCAGCTAGCCAGCCGACCCCGGACTGGGCCAAGCATTTGAATCCAACAACTAACTGTTGGGTTTGAATTTTTTTTTTTAGGACAAATTTAAAAAAAATATTAAAAAAAATCCTATTTTTTTTCCTATAAATACCTAAGTCATTCCTTCATCACTTCTCACATTATTTTCACAATTCTATACCATCTTACACCATTTCTCTCCTACATCATTTCCTACCTCTTTCAACAATCTTTGCTTCAATTTTTTTCAATAATTTTCAAATGGTCGGATCTGCCTTGAAAGGTAGGGCATGGACTTGAAAAGAAGATAAGCTCTTTGCAGGGTTTATAGGTGAGTCTCAGAAGATAGTGTGAGGGTGAGTTCTCAAACATGTGAAGGTGTTTGGACTCATATGTCCAAAAAATACTATGATTTCTACGAATGCACCATTCCACCGAATACCAAAAACCACGAGAGTTGTTCTTCAAGATGGAAAAAAACATCTTCATCCAAGTTTGAATAAATTGCGCCGATTATGTTTGAATAGATCGAGTGCCAAAAATCGAGCCACTCGGGTAGGGGCTGCCATGGCAGCCAAGCCATCTTGAAGAAGATGACGGGAGATTTTTTTTTAATTTTAATTTTGACATTAAAAGGTTATTTTTTATTATAACCTTTTAATTTCAAAATTAAAATTATATAGCATTATTAAATTAAATTTGTGAGACCTATTTATGTAACAAATCTGTATATAACATAATTTTTAACGGAATTGTAATGGAATGATTATATTAATTAATGACAACCATTTTCAAAGATTACATTGATCGATTTTCAATTTAAAAAATCATCTTGATATAATGGATCAATTTCATAAACAATTTATAATAACATGAAAATTAATATTAAATTATAAAATGACAAAAAAAGATAGAAAAGTTTCAATTTAAAAAAAATCCTCCAAACATTTATCTTATCTTTTTATTATCTCACAATTTCACATGTTCTGATTTAACTAGTGCCACTCTCCCAGAAAAGAGCGCGCGTCGTTTTTCACGAGAAGCACCAGCTGGAAACCATTAAGCAACGCCCTGTTGTATGTGTAAATTAAAAAATTTAATGGCCGCACGATTTGCATCCACTTTGAATCAACGGCCACGATGTTGTAGGCTACCAATAAAAAGATCCAGATCTGGATCGACGGGACAACTTTTGAACCAAAAGACTAATTATAGTCTTACAGACCAATCACAGGTTCTTTTTTGGTCAACTGACCAATCACATGTTCTTTACGAATTGGGATGCATCAATAATTACAATCTCAAAAGCCTTTCTTCTCCATCGAGCTACTAGCAAACTAAGCAACCAAGAGAAAAAATGGATGCCGCTTTGATTGGAGAGGCTTTTCTCTCTGCTTCCATCCAGGTGTTGTGTGACAGAATTGTTTCAACCGACTTCCGTGACTTGTTCCGGCAGAAGAAGCTGGATGAACGGCTCCTCCTGAAACTGAATATGACGCTGCTCACCCTTTCTGCAGTCCTCGATGATGCGGAAGAGAAGCAAATTTCAAACCTTGCTGTGAGAAAATGGCTCGACGAGCTCAAACATGCTGTCTTGGACGCGGAGGACTTGCTGGATGAGATCGACACTGAAGCTTTGCGATGCAAGGTGGAAGGTGAAGGTCAAACCGACAAATTAACCAACAAGGTGTGGAACCTCATCTCTCCTTCTCGTAGTAATTTTTATCGAAGCATGAATGTTGAGATAGAAGGGTTATTACAAAGGCTGGATGACTTTGTGCAACAGAAGGTTGCCCTTGGTCTGACGGGAGATGTTGCGAGGAAGGGTTCACAAAGAACTCCAACAACTTCCTTGATTCATGAACCTTGTGTATTTGGAAGAGACGAAGATAAAGAAAATTTATCAAAAGTCTTGTTCTTGGATGATGCAAGCGAGGATGATGTATCTATCATCACCATTGTTGGTATGGGCGGGGTTGGCAAGACGACCCTTGCTCGAGCCCTTTACAATGATGATAAGGTGAAAGAGCACTTTACCCTTAAATCTTGGGCATGTGTTTCAGAAGATTATGATGCTATTAGGGTGACTAAAACTCTTCTCGAGTCGGTCACTTCAAAACCTTGTAAGATGACAGATTTGAATATGCTTCAAGTTGAACTTAGAGAACAACTGAAGGGAAAGAAATTCTTATTTGTGTTGGATGATCTTTGGAATGAGAAATATATTGATTGGAAGTGCCTCCAAACTCCTTTTACTTCGGGGGCAAGCGGAAGTAAAGTCATCGTAACAACACGAAGTGAAAATGTCGCATCTCTCATGAAAAATGTCCCCATTCAACACTTGAAGCCTTTGTCGCATGAAGATTGTTGGATGTTACTTTCAAAACATGCGTTTGGAAACGAAAACCACAATGCACATCCAACTTTGGAAGATATTGGCAAGAAAATTGCACGCAAGTGCAATGGTTTGCCTTTAGCGGCAGAAACACTCGGGGGTCTATTACGTGGCCAGAGAGACTTCGAGGAATGGAATAAATTGTTAAATAGTAGTCTTTGGGAGCTACCTTATGATAAAAGTGATATCCTTCCAGCCCTACGGTTGAGCTATCATTATCTCCCTGCTCCGTTGAAACGATGTTTTGTTTATTGTTCAATTTTTCCAAAAGACTATGAGTTCAAGAAGGAAGATATGGTTCTACTTTGGATGGCAGAAAGTTTAATTCCACAAGGTTTTAACGGGAAAAGAATGGAAGAGACGGCTAGAAGTTACTTTGATGAACTGGTATCACGATCACTACTTCAAAAATCAGGGAAGCATGGTTTCACAATGCATGATCTTCTTAACGACTTGGGTCAGTTCATGTCTAGGGGATTTTTTCTCAGGTTGGAAGAGAGGGAATCACAAGAAGTTAAAAGACTTCGTCATTTGTCATATGCTAGGGGAGAAATTGATGCTGCTAAAAAATTTGAGCCATTAGATGGGGATAAGTGTCTACGGACCTTCCTACCTATCTCAATATATGGCTTGTTCTTCCACATAAGTAAAAAGTTTCTACAAGATTTGTTGCCATCCCTGAAACGTTTACGGGTTTTATCATTGTCGCATTATAAAAATGTTGCTGAATTACCTGATTCTGTGGCAATCTCATTCACCTGCGCTACCTGGATCTCTCCAAGACGGCAATTGTAAGCTTACCTGGTGCAGTTTGCACTCTCTACAATTTGCAGACGTTACTGCTGTCAGGTTGTTCTGCTCTCATTGAACTGCCAGCAGACATGAGAAAATTGATAAATTTACGGACATTAACGTTGGCAGGTTGCAGCTCCCTTACTAAATTACCAGCAGGTACGAGGGAATTGAGTAGTTTGCATTACCTCGATGTCAGTGGAACAAAGATAGAAGGGATGCCGGTGGAAATTGGAAGACTAAAATGTTTGAGAACATTAACTGATTTCGTTGTGGGGAAATCTACCGGGTCTAGCATTGGAGAATTAAGGGAGTTGCAGCATCTTCAAGGAAGACTTCGTATTTCAAATCTGCAAAATGTAGTTGATGCTGTGCATGCTTTGGAAGCCAATTTGAAGGATAAGAAAGAACTCAAGGACTTAGAGTTGGCATGGGGTGTGGAGGAAGCCGATGATTCCCAAAAGGAGAGAGATGTGCTTGACAAGCTCCAACCTTCTGCAAATTTGGAGAAACTGACTATCAGATTCTATGGAGGGTTCAGCTTCCCAAATTGGTTAGGAAGCTCTAATTCCTTCTCGAACATACAGTTCGTGTGTATCAGTGATTGTAAGTATTGTTTGTCCTTGCCAAGTTTTGGGCAGCTGCCCACTCTTAAAGAGCTACGCATCGAAAGGATGAATTTTGTTACGAAAGTTGGTGATGAATTCTATGGTGATCTTAATGGAGCTTCTGTAATTCAGCCCTTTCGGTCTCTGAAGACGCTAGCGTTTGTGGACATGCCAGAGTGGGAGGATTGGTTACCGAGTCCAAGTGGAGGTCAATGTTCAGACTTTCCTTGTCTCCAGGAGATGAGAATATGGAATTGTCCGAAGCTGAGAGGATACTTGCCCAATCGTCTTCCTTGCTTGGAAACACTTAGCCTGTCTGGGTGTGAATATCTACATATGCATGATGAATGGGGCAGTAGTAGTAGTAGTCTTAACATGGACTACTTACAGAATTCATTGGAAATAGAGATTGGTGGATGCCCAGGTCTGTTACCATTAATAGAGAGAGTAGAGAAGAAGTTCTTGTCCACACTTGGAATTTCTAATTTTGATGCAATACAGTGCCTGCCCAAAATGAAATGTCTTCGACGTTTGACTCTCTATAATTGCCCAACCGTGTCGTCATTAGAGTTCTTATCTCATGAGATGATGGCCGAATTGTCGTCACTTGAGTATTTGGCGATAATCGCGAGTTTTCATTCAGTGAGGTCCTTCCCGTTGGGCGTTTTCCCCAAACTTTCAACTCTTCGTATCGATGGCTGTGAGAATCTGGAATCCTTTTCTATTGAAGGAGTTGATCAGAACCTAAGCCATCTCAATTGGCTAATAATCTACAACTGTCCAAATCTGGCGTCTTTCCCGGACGGAGGATTGCCCACTCCCAACTTGAGACAATTGTCACTCTGGGAATGCAAGAATTTGAAGTCGCTCCCCGAACGAATTCGCACTCTCACCGCCCTTGAAGGATTGGAATTATGGGATCTTCCAAATCTTGTATCATTTGCCCAAGGGGGTTTGCCTCCCAACCTGCAATATTTTGATGTTAGAGGTTGCGACAAAGTGAAGCCTTCAGTGGAGTGGGGATTACAAGGACTTGTCTCCCTTAAACAATTTGAAATTGCTGGCGAGATCTGGGCACCGTTGCTCAAGGAACAGCTCCTGCTCCCTACTACTCTTAACGATCTCCTCATCGTTGGACTATCAAGTCTGAAATCGTTGGTGGACGTAAAAGGACTTCGACACTTAGCTTCTCTTCGCCGGCTAACTATTGGTGATTGCCCAAGTCTGGAATTCCTGCCACGAGAGGGACTTCAACAACTCACTTCTCTTCAATATCTAAGTATTTATGGTTGCCCAAGTCTAGAATTCCTTCCAGCCGAGGGACTTCTACACCTCACTTCTCTTCAAGAGCTACGGATTCGTGAGTGTCCAAAACTCCAATTCCTGCCAGAAAACGGTTTGCCGCCATCTCTTTCTTCCCTGGAGATCTCCTATTGTTCCGCCCTGGAGAAAAGGTATGAGGATAAGACGGGAGAAGATTGGGCCAAGATATCTCACATTCCTTGCATACGGATAAACGACGAAGTCATCATATGAGCTCTGTCTCTCTCATACAAAGTTGTGCTTTTCGGCATTTGACTCTCAGGTATTTTGCATCTAATTAACTTCAATAGTTTGAAAAATAAAAGACATAATAGAAATAAGAATCATAGCATATTGATCAATTTTTTCTTTGCAGCAAAGAAGACACATATTGATCAACATAATAAAAACCATCAATCCAGCATAGTAAGCATCAAAAGTGCAACATGTTCAACATTTTGGGATGGTATGAAGAGGATCAATCCAGCATAGTAAGCATCAAAAGTGCAACATGTTTAGGTACTCTTTCATAACCGAATAATGTATTCATGTTTCAGAAACTTGCATAGGGGGCACAAACTTGCATCCACGTTTTCCTCCTTCTCCATTGGCAGGCTGTCTCGTTTTCTTTATTCAGTTACCAGCTTGATGCTTGCGTAGATACTTTATGCTCTTGTGGTTCCGATCATATAATCGTAGCTGACAAATGTAAAGATGTGTGCAGTTAAATCTGTCAAGGTGTGTTTTCTGATGTTTCTTTTCGTTTCATTCTTTCTATTTATCTCCAACATAAACTTGTTGATGAGAGAGAGAGAGAGAGAGAGAGAGAGAGAGAGAGAGAGAGAGTGAGTGGGGAGGGAGGAGCAGAGAAAAAGAAGAAATGTTATTGAAAGTTTTGAGAATCAAAGTTGCAGATTAGTTTCTCAGTAGCTCATGTGTATTATTGATGCATTATTCAACTGTTCTGTATTCTTTTTACCATTTCTTGGTTGCGTGAATCAGCATTAGTTATCAAGACTTTTGTAAAATCAGTCCTAAGTATCTGTTAATACAATGTGCCAGGACAGACTCATTTATCGCCTTTGTGGATGCGGCAGCGAGCTAACTGTGGTGTGGAACTGTAAGGTAGAATTACCCAAGGGAACAGATGCTAGCTTGCATCAATTACTAGGCCTGTCTGGCATGAGTAAACAGCCGTCGCATGCTTTTCTAGTTTTCTTCTGATGTCCTAGTGATCTTCACGCTGGTGCAAGAGATATATCATGTAGGTAACCCTTGGACGATTTTTTTTTAATTTTTTTAATCATTCTGATTTCGTTTGAATATGGTGGCTTTTATGTTGGTGCGGATGAGTTTCTTTACAAACAAAAATTCGTAATTCACCTATATATGTGCTGCACTGACTTATTTGGTTTGAATGTGGTGGCGTCATTACTGCAGAGTCCTTATTGTGGAACTTAAGAGGCGATTGTCTGAGGCAACGGATGTTAGCTCACATCAATTTCCTAAGCATTTTTTGCTTGAAGATGATGCACCTCTAAAGGAAGATGATGGAACCCCGGGATGATATATTTCTTTGTCATATGGGCGTGGTTTGAATACGGTGGCCTGCTATCTCATCTTCTTTCAATGCCATTATCATCTTCAAGTTGGTGTATCTATGCTTTTCTTTACGAATGTGAACTGGTAATAGACCTTTAGTTGAATACTGCAGATGAGCTTTATTTTACATTCTCTCTTACCATGGACCATCTTATGCAGAGGATATGATGCTTCGTTTTAACAAATGTTAACTGAATATATGTTTCAGTTTTGTTCCTTCACAGTATCCCTGTTTTATGTAGTTTGCATACCATTTAAAAAATAATAAAAAATTCATGTTAATATAATTTACAAATCATAGACTTCTTAGAGAGAATTAATTTACGAAGCAACAATAATTGGATCTATTTAAAACCATAATAGTTAGTTTTGTTCATTCTTTATCATCAATGTGCCCATTGAATTTTACTTTCATCTCTGTACTTAGGAGTTTGTTGAGCTGATATGTAAGGCAAAAGCATCCGTGATGACATCCATGTTGAATAGCTATCACAAGGAGCAGGCATTTCAAAATTTCATATGTAGTAGGAGTGTGAAAACAGATGGAGGTAAACCTCTTTGTATCCTTTTCCCCTGCCTCTAATTTCTGGAGGACTCGAAATGTTGATTTTTCCAGTTGGAACTGCAGTTTATTGTTATTGTATTGCTTATTTTGAACTACAGAAGCCTAATATAGGTGGCACAAACTCGCATCTGTACTTCCCTCCTTCCGCGTTGGCAGGTTGTCTCATTTTCTTTATCCAGGGACCATCAAGCTTGCGGAGAAACGTTATGCTCTTGTAAACCTGGCCATAAATTTGCAGCAAAATTGGAAAGCCGCACGTAATTAGATCTTTAGGCAGAAGATGTGGAGGTGTGCTTTCTCACGTTTCTTTTCCTTTCGTTCTTTTTCTTCATCATCAACATAAAATTTAGCGAACAAGGGAAAAAATGAGAAGTTGTGAGAATCACAGTTCATGTGGTTGAATGTTCTCCATTTTTTAATACAGTATGATGCTTTTCTCCACCACAGGGTACAAAGGCTTGCCTAATGGTGACAAGAAGTAGCACAGCTGCCCAGACCCGACATCTTTACGATGCAGTGCTGCTTCCAGCCTTCCACATACTTCACCTGTTCAAATTCCAACAACACAAGTCAGTCATAAAATGGAGCACCCGGTTTCGCAGGCGAGGACATTAGAATAGCCATGAAACAATTTAAGCACCTGTGATCTGTCCAAACTACTTGGAAGCAATGGACAGAAAAGGACTTCGACACCTCACTTCTCTTCAAGAGCTATGAACTGAAAGCTGCCCACGTCTGGAGTATTTGCCAGGAGAGGACTACTTCAAAACCTCACTTCTCGTCAAAATCTATATATTTGGCGGTGTGACAGTTTCCAATGCCTTCCAGAAGAGGGTTTGCCGCCATCTGTTTCTTTCCTGGAAATCCACCAATGTTCGCCCGGGAGAAAAGGTACAACAAGACGTACGGGAGAAGATTGGGCCAAGATATCTCAGATTTCTTGTATATGGATAGGCAGAGACCTGATCATGAGAGAGCTCTTTTCTTCGGAAATACTTTGTTTTTTGACATTTCCCTCTCAACTCTCAAATCGAAGTCATGTATATTTTGCATCCAATTAACTTTCATGGTTGCACAAATATAAAAATAAAGAAAAATAAATAAATATGAGAAATATAGCAAGCATATTGTTCAAATACTTTGCAGATCATCGTATAGGCAGACATTAGACTGTCATTCTGCGAATCTTAACAAGTCTTAAGTTCTGAATTTTTTTTTTTTTTTTGCAGGACACAATGGCTTCTCTTGGAGAGCTTTTCGTACGCAAGCTTCCCAAGTTTGCCAATCATTGCCAGAGGAGAGGAGGGTTAAGTGACACTGTATATAACATTTCGTTTTTTCTACAAGAACAATCGTCGCATGGAGGAGAAAGGGAAAGGTTCAAAAATTACAAGCTTTGCTAAGTTAACTAAGCTTTGTTTACTCTCATTTTCTTTGAAAAGTCTTGCTTGTTCTGAATATTTTGTATTTCATTTTTGTAACATGTTACGGTGGTTAAAGTCGATTTTCCCATCGTAGTCTTTGTAATGTGATTCAAAACATCAAATTCTGAAATATTTCGTGTATGCATTTCAAAAATCAATTGACAATATCGTTTCATACTTCCTTTCTTTGCTGGCTTGTGGTTGCAGCATTCAGTTAATATGTTTTGAGGATCTCAGTTCCATTGTTGTTGATGTTGAATCTGGAGTGTCACCGAAAAGCATACAACATATACATTATATCCTATTGAGATATTGTTTCCAGAATATTGCTCGCACTTTGTAAAATGTTGCTCATCATCTTTCATCTGTATTGTTGATCTCAGAGAAGATTGTCACAGATATACATTGTTCGGAATATTTGTCATCACCGCAGTCATTGACAAAGGCAACCCCATTGTCGCCCTGTCTTCCAATGCTCTTTTGATGAAGCTGCAATGCCAACTCAAGCCCCCTCACAACATCATTCATCGACGGTCGTTCGATTCCTTTATCATGTAAGCAACTTATAGCAATGTCAATGAACTTTGTTCAAGCACTCGACTTCAATCTTACCTTTCACATTTGGGTCAATGATTTGATCAAGTGTCCCATCTCCATGACAACTCTTGGCCCACTCAATGAGGCTGATTTCCCTAGCCTCCACCTTATGCATTAGAGCTAGCCTCGCACACAATACCTCCCATAAAACCACCCCAAATGAGTACACATCAGACTTCTCAATCAGTTGTTGACGTCTGTAGTACTCAAGGTTTAGATACCCGAAACTACCTTTCACCACCGTGCTGATGTGCGTTTTGTACGTGTTGGTCGTGCCCATTTTTGACAACTCGAAATCTGATACCTTGGCCACCATTTTTCCAATAAAATGTTTATGCTCTTCACATCGCAATGAATAATGGAGCCCTTGGCACCGCTGTGAATGTAATGTAACCCTCGCGCTGCGCCAATACAAATTTGAAGCCGTTGTTCCCAGGGAAGAGGTTTAGAGTTACCGGTGCGAAACAGAGAGTCACCAAGAGTGCCGCATGCCATGTAATCGTAAACCAAGATCATCTCGCCTTTATCGACACAGTAACCAATGAGTGAAACCAAATGGCGGTGGCGGAGTTGGGAGAACAGCTTGATCTCCGTCTTGAACTCGCAGGCCCCTTGTGATGACTCGGGTCTCAGCCGTTTGATTGCAACAGGGGTGGCACTACCGTCAATGTATCCTTTGTACACATTGCCAAACCTGCCAACACCAATAATGAAAGTATCATTGAAGTTTTAGGTGCCGGCTTTAATCTCAGCCAACGAAAAATAACGACACAACTTCAATTCCAATTTTTCACAAGGTCGTGGTCTGAATCGCAACAATGCTCAAGGTCGAGGCTCTTTCTCAAACCCTAGGAATTTTCAGAGTCGAGGCAGTTTAAGATCCAACAATTTTCGACAGAATTCCAATCGCCAAGGCTATCAAAGGTACAATTGTGGTGGTTGCTCAAATTTCAACTCATCTGCCAAGAAAGTTCCTCGCCAAATTTGTCAACAATTTGGGCATGAGGCATTTGATTGTCCTCAGCGTATGAATCCCAATTTTTCTGGTCACTTTTCTCCCTCAACTATGGTTGCCAGTACAAATGCTCATTCTCTAACTTGGCTTGTTGACTCTAGAGTTAGCAATCACATGACCAACTCGTATAACAATCTCCAGAATCCAGAATCTTACACAGGGCCTGAGAAAGTTTATATTGGAGATGGCAAATGTTTGCCAATTCTTCACTCTGGATCTTCTCACTTACATACTCCTCATTACAGTTTAAACTTAGTAATGTGTTACATGTCCCTGAATTGAAACACAACTTGCTTTCTACGAATCAATTTCTTATTGATAACTGGTGTTCTATGCATCTTTATCCTTTTCACTTCACTGTGAAGGATATTTCTTCGGGGAAGATGCTATTTAAAGGACCAGTGAGAGATGGCTTCTATCCTTTTCACTCTCTCAACTCTGGCTCTGTGATTGATCATCATCATGCATTTGCCGCCTCTGTTGATGCTTCAAGGGATATCTGGCATCAAAGATTAAGCCACCCCTCTGCTAAGATCATAAATAAGTTGACGTCTCAGTCTTGTATTTCAGTTTCTGGTAATAAACACACCACCTTTTGTAATGGTTGTGCGTTAAGTAAAAGCTTTAGACTACCCTTTGTATATGTACCTTGTCATACAAGTAAACCTTTGGAACTACTTCACACAGATGTTTGGGCGTCTGCATCTGTTTCTTCTGTACATCACCATAGGTACTATGTCATCTTTGTAGATGATTTTACAAAATATTGTTGGTTCTTTCCTATGCAATACAAATCTGATGTCTTCAGTATTTTTGTAAAATTCAAAGCTCATGTTGAGAATATGTTGTGTACCGAAATTATGACTCTGCGATCTGATTCTGGTGGTGAATATTTGAGCTCCCAATTTTCCAATTTTCTTGTTGAGCATAGCATTAATCATCAACTAAGTTGTCCTCACACCCTATAACAAAATGGTTGTTCTGAGCGCAAGCACAAACACTTAGTTGAGACAGCAAATACCTTATTAATAGTATCTCAAGTTCCTCATATCTATTGGGATTATGCCTTTGCTACTGCAATTTATCTCATCAACATAATACCTACTACATCCAAGGCTTATCCATGGGAATTATTGTTCAACATATCACCTTCTTATCAAACTCTAAAAATATTTGGTTGCAGTTGTTTTCCTTGGTTGCAGCCCTATTCTTAATCCAAGTTGGATCCCAAAAGAAAACAATGTGTTTTTCTGGGCTACATTCTTAATCACAAGGGTTACAAATGTCTAGATCTCAGCTCACACAAGATATATGTTTCCAGACATGTTATCTTTGATGAATCAAGCTTTCCTTTTCACAAGCAAGTTCCTGCAGCAAGCTCAACATCAGCATTATCCAATGTATCACTTAGTTACTCTATTCCATCTCAGTTAACATTTTCTACAAGCAAATTCACCCATGTTCATGCATCATTAAGTGTCTCTAATCAGTAGCATACTCAAGTCTCTCCAACTGAGTATATTCAAATCTTTCCAGCCCCTTCAACCAGTGCATTTTCACCACCTCCTGAAGTTCCAAGTACTACCAACAACATTCATCCCATGCAAACCATATCAAATTCTGGTATCTACAAGCCTAAAGCTTTAACTGCAACAAAACACCCTTTACCTCCTCACATTTCCCATGATTATGTTCCCACTACTTACCTTCAGGCCTCTAAATACCCACAATTGGTTAAAGCTATGCAAGATGAGTTCCTTGCACTGAAACAAACTGGAACAAGCTCCAAGAGCTTGGTATGAGAAACTTCATGGACTAAAACAAATCACTCTATGGACTAAAACAAGCTCCAAGAGCTTGGTATGAGAAATCATATTTGTCATATCCACAAATCACTCTATGGACTAAAACAAGCTCCAAGAGCTTGGTATGAGAAACTTCATGGAGCTCTGACATCTCTGGGATTCACTGGTTCTCAGTCCGATCACTCTTTATTTGTCAAAACAGATCCAATGGTGTTTATCTTAGTTTATGTTGATGATATCATTGTCATTGGACCATCACCTCAAGCTTACAAACAAGTAATAGCTCAGCTCAGTTCCATGTTTTCCATCAAGGATTTAGGAGTTCTCCACTACTTTCTTGGTATTGAGGTAAAAAAAATCATCCAAAGGTATTCACATTTCTCAAACCAAATACATATTGGATCTGTTGAAGAAAGCACAAATGGATGGAGCAAAACCTTGTGTCACTCCTATGAGTACTTCCAAATTGGATCACATATCTCCCTTACTGGAGAATCCTGCAGAATATAGATCTCTAGTGGGAGCTATTCAATACTTAACCTGGATAAGGCACAATATTTCCCTTGTTGTGAATCTTGTTTGCCAATTCATGCATAGTCCTAGGCAATCACACTTTCAAGCAGTGAAAAGAATGTTCAGGTATCTTAAGAGCTCTATTGATATGTGATTGTGGTTTTCAAAAAGTTCATCCACTCCATCAATTACAACATTCTCCAATTCTGATTGGGCAAGCTGGTCAATTGACAGAAAGTCTACTGGAGGTTTCTGCATTTTTCTAGGCTCATCCATTATTAGTTGGAGTGCCAAAAAGCAACCCACAGTTGCTCGCTCATCTACTGAGACTGGGTACCGATCACTTGCTAACACTGCCGCAGAAATCACTTAGATCTGCAAACGGTTGGTTGATATTGGCTACAAACCTCATTCTATTCCTCAACTCTAGTGTGACAATGTTTTTGCCATATCTTTGGTCAACACAATGTTATCATTCACATAATAGAGAATGAGTAAGTTGTTGGTACCTAATTAATTCCTCAATTAATTCCTTCAATAAGGGATATTTCTAGTGTTTGTATTCATAATTTTGATACCTTTTATTGAGCAAACAATTATTTTTAATTTGGAGGCAAAATCAGCTTTTATGAGATTTAGAATTATCATTCAAGATGTGGTCAAGAATGTTGCGTACAAGGTGCTATTCTTCGTACGGGAAAACGAATGTCAGCACATAATTCCTCCAGTCATATTCAAAATTTGGCATCACTTTCCACAAACATCACGAACTAAGCAAGTATGCAAGATCTATTGCATCCAAGTAACTTGGGGAGCTCGCAGTGCATAAACTGTTTCATGGCTCTTCCAGTGCACCGCTTGAGTACTCATCACCAGCAACACCAGATGCTCCATTTGATAACCGGCTTGTGTATTACGAGTTTGTGCAGCCATGCTACTTGTCACCTTGAGGCGAGCCTTTCTACCATGTGGTTGAGCAACAAATCACAATGTCTATTAGTCTCTCGTTTAAAGACTTCATAAATAAAAGCTGGGGAAATGTCTACTATCTGAAAAGATGACGGATAATTACCTTTCCCATACACTTCTCCAGATGAGGAGCAAACCTCCCAGCAACGATAAACCGACCACAATTCATGCACTTAAACACTTCGTTGGCTACAGAAGGATGATTCTGCCCAAATATGTCAACCACGTACTTGCTATTTGCTTCACTACTATTACTAGGATCAGCTACCATCACCCGTGCTTGGGCTGACAGCCTTAGGCTATCTCCAACCGAATGAGGGTCAGATAACTCGTTTTAGCCCTATAGCCCTCCAAGAAATGAATATTTTAACGAACAGTGTCATGTCATATTTCTTACCATCTCCAACCGAGGGCCAGAGGGCCACAGGCCAAACATAGCCCTATGACAAAAAACTATCTCCAACCAAGGGGGCCAAAGGGCTATAGGGCCAAACATAATTTATTATTAAAATTTAAAGACTACAACAACTAAAATTTAAAAACTACAACTTAAATTTAAAAACTACAACAACTTAAATTTAAAGTCTATAATCATCATCATCATCATCCGCCATTGTAGGATTATAGTCGGATGTAAACAACTGTCGTCAGGCCATAATTTCCCTTTATTCCTATCAAAATAGGCCTTACTCATTGGAGTGTAATCCGAAGTGTTCTTTTGCATGTTCCTATCATCCATCTCTTCTTGAATTTGTTTTGCCCATTCTTCGTGTCTACGGTTCCTTTCTTCCGCAGCAAAGGCATTTTGCTCCGCCATTAATCGCAATGACGTCGCCAATTCCTATTGAACGGCGTAATCATCCTTTGCCTTGCCTTTTTCCTTCAACCTTTAGGCCTTGTTTCGTCCATAGACCTAGGTATGGAACCTTCACCTGAAGAAGGATTTTCTACCCTTGTTTCTTGAATGGTAGGAGATTCATGTTCATCCCCAACTGCATTTAAGGATGCATTTCTGAACACCGGCGTAGGAGCAACTCTTTCTTGAGATGGATTTTCAAATAACACCCATCCTTTATAAATTTCCCAACAATCGTGATGATTAAAGGGTTTCGAGTTGTCCTCCATATACAATTCCTCCGCTCGGCGCATCTACAAAATATAATTGCAAAAATTAAAGGAAATTAATTTATGAAATTAAATGTAATATAATTAAATATTTAAAATAACTTGTGAAAACACTTACTTCGTCGTAGTAATTGGCTCCGCATTCATGTCTGCTTTCAGCCTTTAACACTGCTTGATGTCATTTATTCAAACTTGGATGAAAATGTTTTTTCCATCTTGAAGAACAACTCTCGTGGTTTCGAGTATTCAGTGGAGTGGTGCCTTCGTAGAACTTATAGTATTTTTTGGACATACGAGTCCAAACACCTTCACTTGTTTAAG
Organism: Malus sylvestris; assembly: GCF_916048215.2. Taxonomy (NCBI): domain Eukaryota; kingdom Viridiplantae; phylum Streptophyta; class Magnoliopsida; order Rosales; family Rosaceae; genus Malus; species Malus sylvestris. The sequence goes on along the minus strand of NC_062270.1, from coordinate 5,837,768 downwards.
AACTCCCCCTCACACTATCTTCCGAGACCCATCTATAAGTCATGCAAAGAGCTTCATCTTCATTTCGGGTGCAACCCCAGTCCACGCAAATTGTCTAATTATTTTCTTATTTTTGTTATTTACTCGACATAAGCCGTAAATAGATTTCAATTCCTTATGGTCATGGTGCAAAGTGAAACACAAGTTGGACAGTAAATGTTACAACTATTCCCACCAATAGTGTTATAAATTGACTATTGTTACAAACGTCGAAATCTTAGTCGATATTGAAGGTAAAAGACGGATTAGTTATGAAGAAAACTTGTATCAACACATCGTGGACAAGGCTCCAAGGAAAGACACTTTCGAGTTTATCATCAAGCACCCGTCAATCCACTACTAACATCGATCACAGAGCTCGTGATGTTTTTTTTTTCTCTTTCCTACCCCTCCCATTCCAAAAAACACTTTTCTCTCTTTCTTATACTCCTTCCATTCCAAAACACTTCTATATGGCGCGTTTACGTAACCGTAATCAAAATAGAGGAATTGGATTGAGGAGGAGTTAGAATTGGATTCTTGTTGAAGCTGTTTACTTAAATGTTCTGGAATCGGAGTAAAAATAAAATGAAATTCATATGAGTTGTTTACTAATTCACGAATCGGAATAGAAATCAATATAATTACTAAAATGCCCATTAGTTCTTTATTTTTATTTCATCTATATTTAATTTTAATCACATTTTCATTAGTTACTTTAAAATGCCCTCATTCACCTCCTCAGCACCGCCTTAATCCCAATCCTCTAACACCACTCTCCCAAATCATCTTCCCAGTTCGCACCCCGCAGAAGAAAATACTATTTTAAGAACCTAGCCAAATCCATCTTCCCAGTTCCCACCCCGCAGAACAAACTAACATTTTAAGAACCTAGCCTATGCATCTTCCCAGTTCCCACCCTGCAGAAAATATTCCGGAAAGCAATTGGAGCCAAGGACCAGACTAGCATCAACATCGCCAGCGGCGCAAGCAATTTGGCCAAACCAACGTCAAGCCAGGATCTTCAAACCAACGTCAAACCAACGTCAAGCTAGGAACTTCAAGGTCTCGATCGTCAAACCAACTTCAAGCCAAGATCTTCAGTCGCAGATTACCTTGGCGAGCAATTTGGCGGTGTTGCGTCTGTCGAAGCATCTGCGAAGCCTCTTGATAAGAGGGCATAATAGGAAAGAAGAAATGCATTCTCGATTCCTTCACCATCCCGGAATCCAAATACCTCACACTGTTGATTCCTCTAAATTGTAGTAAACACAAGAGTTATCCGTAATCGGAATCGAATTCCTTATTTTCATTCCGATTACGGGTGCGTAAACACACTACAAATATAAGCCTCCTTTGATCCTTGCCTAGAAAACCTTCTGACGGTTTAAACAAAAATTAAAACAAATAATAAATAGAACAGAAGGGAAAAATTAACATTTGTATAAAATAAATAACCAATTAAAAAGCTATTTCTGTTTATAAATTATTTATTACTGATCTCAAAACAAAGAGAACTTCCCATTATTTCAAAGTTTAGAAAACAGTATAAAGTTAAATATATACTTACAGATAAAGGGAGAGAGGATACGGCTGTGTATTAAAGATGTACAAGAAACCTAGCTTACCTATTTATATTACTTAACCTACCTACTCATTACTCATCCATAAATAAGAGAGATTTTTCAGTGTGCCGGGAACACAGTATGATAAAACAAATGTCATAATACAAGTGTTTAGATACTTGAAAAAAAAAAATTCAACCACTTGTATTGTGACACTTAATGTACTTAGCCAAGTTTTCTGTACACTGGAAAATTTTTCTCCGTAAATAACAACCCCAACTACTCAACATAAACATCCAATGTACACCCCAACCAATCAACATAAATATCCAATGTACATAGCCAATAGATGAGAGATTATTCAATGTGCTCGGAACATAGGGCGTTATGGCACATGTTATTTTACAAGTGGCGGACTATTTTTTTAAAGTATCCCTCCAATTATATAATTACATATGGTCTACCGTTCCGTGTGAGGTGGAAAATTTCTCCTAGCAGAGAGAGATACATTGGAGCTCAATTGCTCTACTTACCGCTCAATGCCGATGGAGTATGCCAAAGTACATGTATAAATTGGATGCGAAGAAATAATCATTCTAATTGGTTGTGAATAAAAATCATTTGTTGTTAATGTTCGAATTGGAGATTAATTTCTTAATCTTCAATTAAAATCATTTCTATAAAAAAACAAAAAAAAAAAAAAAAACATTCTAATTGGAGATTATTTATGCATTCTAAATGTATGGAATCTATGGAAGTGTCAAGTAATATATTTTTACATGTACTGAGAAAACACTTGTCACGTCTTATGGGTTACCGAACCAACCAACAACTTCAAATCCCACCACCGAATATCAGTTGTAATAAAAAAAAATTAAAAGTTAAAATAAAATGAAACTACCACTTAGTATTATAATCTGATGATATTTCTCTAGTCATGTATTCAAATAAGGAAATTAGATTCTCCTACTTCTTTTCCACATTTTTTAAACTAAGCATTTGTAGGTTTTTAAATTTTGATTAAACTTTTTAAATTTAATTAGGGTGCTTTAATTTATGTCCATATTAGCATTTTCTTTTTTAGTTCATTTACCTCTCATAAATGTATTTTTCTAAACGAAATGATACATACTCATTTTCAGTTTACCCTTTTGATATCACTTATTAATTCCTACTATCTCCCCTAAAATCAGAGAACACGTTTCTTACTTATTCGTTTCTCTCACCCGTTCATCAAAATAGAGATACAATTTATTTTTCAAATTAAAACGTAACGCCGTCAAATTGAAATATATTCATTTCAATTTGAAACGTACCATTCCAACTTACAACATACTAATATATTTGCTTGAAACATATTAATGTTAAATTGAAATGTACCCCATACAAACTATCCTTTAAAAGGAAAACGTACCTCTAAATTATATTTTTCTAACGTACCATGGTACGTGAAAAAAAATGAAAAATGGGTAGATAGTGTGCTAAAGCAAAAAGCTTACCCTCTGGTACGAATACTCAGATCAAGAGGAGTACGGATACTCACATAGATGATTACAGGCCTTGGGCCATTTTGAGTACAGGCCTCCAAAACCCTGTGCGAAGCCCACATGCAGCCCAACTGCGGCAACCCAAATCAGACTATTTTTCTGAGGAATGGCAAAATCGTAAATAATCCAAAATTAGGCCCTCAACTTTAGAGTATAGTAATGCTAATCTTCATTTCTTTTTTCAAGTTACTTTTATATAATTCTTTTACTATTTTGAAATTCCAATAACCCCGAAGTGGGACTCATTGTTGCACAGACAGTGTATTACGTTTGAATAATGTTATTTGTACCGCAATTATTCACAATTTGTCTAATAAATACGGACCCTCCTATGTATATATTCATAGGCAAAATTGTGATTTCCTATCCTAAATAAGATTGGTTAGGATCATGATTCTTTTCTATATATGTCTTTTCAAAATGTACGTGTAAGTAATTACGTCATTGATTCTATATCTATCTTTTTTAAGAAGAAATTAGACCCGGACAAGGATTGTTTGCCCTCCCACTTCCCGTGCCCTCTTGTGCCCTCCTGTTTTGTGTGGTCACGGTTAAGTCACGTCAACATTTTATATTGTTTTTTGTGTTGACGTGGCTTAACCGTAACCACACAAACAGGAGGGCACGGGAAGTGGGAGGGCAGACAATCCTTGTCCATTAGACCCACCTTTATTAAAGCAGAGGTTATCAAGGTGATCTGTAAAAGCGAGCCGAAACAGTCGATACATTTCCTCATATTATGAGTTGTGTATAAATATAATAGGGAAATTAACTATAGTAGAAGGATTTCAAACACAAAGTGCTGAAATAGAAAGAAAGATGGGAAAGACATGAACGACATAGTGTTGAAAGAGGTAAATGTCTAAAGTACCCTTATATAGATAAATATTGATATAACGTAGATACCATAGATATAGTATTGGCATACAGTGTAGATATTGTTGATACAATGTCTATAATGTGTGTAAACGTTTATATGTTCATAATGTTGTTGATATGCTAATAGATATTATCAAGGGTTTTGTTATAGTTATCGATATGTGTTGGATGCCTCATTATTTTAAACTCACCCCATCTACGATGTTGCTAAAGGAGGATCCACAAAGGAATGACAAACTCAGATCGATTAAAATTGAACTTAGAACGAGTTGGAATCAACTCCGATTGAGTAAAAAGTGCATGCTACCATAGTTAATTAAATAAAAATCATAAAACTGAACAAAAATGTAGATAATCAAAAAGCTAAACAAATGTGTGGCATAGACAATTGTTTCCCCGAGTAATCTTGAAAGATAATTAAAAATTAAACGCTTTCAATAAATAGGATTTGTTACTTTACTTTAACATACACTAGGCAGGCATGTCACGCTGTACACTTTAATAGCTACAAATACATTCATCCACCAACTCTTTCATCAAAGCATAAGACGAGATATACTTAACCTTCCTGCCTACTACCGTGCCCCCATGATAAAATATGTGGTTGCCATTCGAAGATTTGGTAAGTTGTATAATATCTGTGCCTAATTATCTTAATCAGATGATTAATTAACAACCATGATCCGTTGTCAATAGGACCCCCTTTGCCCTAAAAATGACCTAAAAATTGTACATGAATCCGACCATTAGTCCACCCATATACCATGTTCCCAATCATGCCTGGGGTACCCTCTCCTAGAAAAAGCCCAGGTTGGCTTCCCTTTGGACTTTTCAGTACCAATCACGGTGTGATTTTGTTGTACCAAACATCATACCTAATTTATCAATCAAATTCCACCAGATAATCCTAATTACATGCATTGTATATGGATCTTGTGCAGCCAGATCATGTCATGTACTTACCTAGAAAGGAAAAAGATGCATGAACTGTTAAGTAAATGCACGAACTCTCAAGTACTCACGTAATTAAGGCTTAATTATACTTTGACTAGGTCTGAACTATAATTCGTGTCTCACTTAGTCAGTTGAAACTGACTTGCCTTGGTTTCTTGATCTACATGGGGATCATTCGTTGGTTCATACTATCTATGTTGGGGTAACGAAGAAAATACCCTTGTTGATTCTAACGAAAAAGGTTTATGGTTAATAGAAGAAAAATGTTAGGAGACAATATTTTGTATGTCATATAATATGGCGGTTAATGGTTGGATTCTTTCTTTAAAGATTTAAGAATGAGTCCAACCATCAACTGTCACATCATGTGGTTTACAAAATATGGTTTAAGTATATGTTCTCTGTAACATCACCCTTAACATAATGTTACCTTTGAAACAAGACAAATTGAGTCAATTGAGTTTCGGACAACATACATGAGACGAGATTAGTTAAGGGACATAAGTATAATTATGCCTATACTATTGAGTTCATGTCTTTAAAACGTTAATTTGGATCTTAGACGGATTGTGACACATGACCAATTACCCAAGCAGCACTCAGTTTTCATTTGATTGTGTAAGATATTATGTTCATTCATACAAATATAAAGACGATATTTTAATGATAGATTCTATATTAAATTGTAAATTATTATGAATAGATTGAGGATCCGTCATAAAGCATCTTTCTAAATATCCTATATCTGTCAAAATCAAAATTTGGGGTTTGTGGGGATTGCGATTCTGTTAGCAATTGGTAGGGTTCATTAACACAATGCGTGCATGCACGAACCTCATGAGCTATGAAACGACAAAGAAGAGGAAGCATGGTGTGAGGATTGCATGCCAGCCGCAAAAGATGGAATCGTCTTTGGGTTCATGCATGTTCCATTCTCTTTGACTTGAACGACATTGGTCCGAACCATCGGAACAAACTTGAACTTAAACTAAACCTTGTATGTATCAGATTATCAACCACTTCAAAAACAATTGAAAAACAAACACACGTTTTTGTTAATTATACAACTTATCATAGGCTATAAACAATATGCAACACTTCCAGCTACTATAACTAGATTGTATAATCTTAAAGTCGAAAATTGGTTTTATGGTGGTTAATCATCGGCTTCAAACAAATATGCAACACTTCCAGCTACCATACCAATTGATTTTATGGTGAAACCTCAACTTCCGTCATGGTATAAGAGCAAGTTGTACCATCTATGAAGCCCAACGGCTACATGTGCTTTGCGTCACCTTAATTGTGTTGTTCACGTGTTTCACTTGAAAATTCGAAACATATGAGAGACTGTGTTGAGATGAATCCGACATATAAAATGAGGGACTTTACATGAACTTTTAAGTAATTATGTTAGACTACTCCCCATAGTCAATTGATTTGTGGTGAAACCTCAACTTCCTTCACTATTTCAGAGGTGTATCTCCTTGTGGACCATGTTGTAATTAACAAATTTTTATTATACACATGTTACGATCAAAACCATTCTTTCTCTGTTAGCTATCAGATCATGTATTCAAAAACAATAAATCAAATCACATATTGTTTGGCGATATACGTATTAAGTCAATGTACAGTCTATCATGATAATTTTAATTAATTGTTATCATAATCCTCGATTTTTCTGATACGTAATAACAATCGATGGGCAAGCAAAAGGAAACACTTTGGAGAAATGATTCTTGGGTCCGTGTATGGTTTTGGTTGGACACTTTGGAGAGATGTTACACATGAGCTGCTGGCCATATATGATTAAGCAAAAAAGGACACGTTTTTTTTTCCTTTTAAGGCAATCTCCCAAAAATTGAAGTTTCATCGACGAACCTTTACATCCTCACTCCCTTTTTGGCCTTTCTACACGTCCTTCTCCTGTGCTTAAAAGCTTGCACCAACTTTTACATTGAACCAAACTTTAGAACACGTGGCTGAAAACCCATGAACCTCATTGTAAGAGCAAATAGATTTTTTGATGTATTAGAAATACTGTCCAAAAAAACCACATATAATAGTACAATTGATTGAAAATTTAATTTAGTGTATGACATTTAATAATTCAAGCTGTGTTTTTGACATTCTGAAAAATTTCTCATAAAAAGAATAACTTAATCATATAGCTTTAACATGTCACATGTGACACCAAAAAAGAGTGCTCACGAAACTTCTTGCTACTTGCTCGGTTACTTCTTGATTAACTAAAGTTCATCAAAAGAACCCAACTCCGTCTGAGATTTCTTCTCTTTTTGAAGCTTCCCCATATTTGTCAATCACCAAATTTATAGTGTTGTCTACTATTTTGGCCCTTATCCTTCTACTATGAAACAAAAAAGGCAAATCTTGTATACAGTCGGGAATATATATCACTATTAATAGTTAAGATTTCTTTTGACGAGATAAAAGCAATGGTAATTAAACGCACCGTGTTGTAAAATCTCAACTACAAATAAATTTTGAATAAAAAATATTTAACCAACTGAATTACAAACTATCTACTAAATTGTTGTTCATTTTTAATTTTGATGTAGTTTGTCCCAAATAGTGGTGCCAACTAGTTAGGAAGAGAGAAAGATGTGGATAGTGCCAAAAGCCACAGAATGTGTTTCATCATTTCAAGTTATGGGTTCCCTTCCCCTCATCCTTTTCCACGGGATTCGATTTGATATGGATAGCTGGCTGGTGGCTGCTCTCTTTATGCCAATTTGTCATTCCCTACATTATTTTAATCCAAAGTATTTTCCATGGACCGCGATAACGACACGTCATCACCAGACTCCTCGCTCACTTTCTTTCTCGCTGCCACCCACAGGCATCCCTTCTTTGAATGAGGATTCTCTCTAGAATTTTTTTTTGAGAATTGTAAAGATTTTTAAATCGTGTTCGTTTAACGTATATCATACGATCAATTTTTGTCAAGTATTATTCATATTTAATTTTAAATAAAAATATTTAAAATAATTTTTAATCGTACGATATGCGATAAACGGACATGATTAGAAGATCATTAGGATTCTCGCAAAGAGAATCCGGAAAGAATCCTCATTCCTCATCTTTGTTGCCGACCAAGTTATCTCGCGCGGTCGTGGACCAACGATTTCCCGCCACGTCACTGTAAAACAGTTGTACCTCTTCTGAAGTTCCCCATGTCTCCGTGATCTGTTGAGCCCCCACCCGCTCCTAATATATTTGGCGACCAATTTTCCACCTCTCTAATATTCACAAAATTTCAAAAAAAAAGAGAACTATTTGTTTAATTGTCATCCTGTGTAACACGTCCGCATCAATGTCCATGCAGCCTCGGCAGTTGTAAGTATTATTGGATAGATACCCAATGGAGCTGCAACAGCAAGACTTTGGGAATATAGTTTTAAGTCAACGAATCAAAGGGTCCGGATCTTGTTGCCCACCTAACCGCAATGCCTTCCGCCACCCCATCACCCCCCACTCTATTTTTCCTTTTTCTTTTTTCGTTAAGAAAACAAAACACAAAAAGAACAGTAAGTTGGCGTCGAGGCCTGATAGTTACGGGGTTCAGGTTCCAATCGGTTCGATTTTTTTTATTTTTTTTTTAATTCAATTTGCATTCAGTTTAATTTTGATTCGGTTCGGTTTGGAGTTCAGACAATGACGAATCGAGCGTGACCTCATCATCTCATCATTAACTAGGCCAAAACTTGAACTTTTGAATAGACCGATCCCCAATTTCAACTGCAAAAAAGATATTTTTCTGGCACATGGTGCAAAAATATCATTTAACGTGTGTCTATTGCTTTCATCTGTGTGCTTCATGTACAATTTTTTAACGTAAGCCAAACGAAAATTCACAAATTTTTAACTTTGGTTACCGACACTAGTCCAAGATCAAAAATCACCACATGAATTGGCTTCGAGGCATCCACATACGACGTATGCAATTGGAGATTAAACAATTGGCCCGAGATCAAAACAAAACACAAATTCGGTTATTTGGATAAGGATAAACCTCCCCAACCCAAGTACGTTCCCCCACCCCACTATCCATTCTCTACGTAAACACAAACCAAGAGGCAAAGATGCCTCACTGACGTCATCGCACACCTCTCGGTTACCCTCACAGAAAAATAATTCTCCTTTTATCTTTTCCCACAAATTAAAAATTAAAAGATTCAACGAACTTTCGTTTGGATCTCCCGCACGTATAAATACCCAGTTGGACCCAAATCGAAAGACGCAAGAAAAACACAAAAAAAATTCCGACATGGGGAAAATGAACTCAAACTCTCAACATTCCCACGACACGGTTTCTTGGGTACGAGGAAAATGCATAGGAAGAGGGTCGTTCGGCACCGTCAGCATCGGGGTCAGCAAACAGGACGGTCGTGTCTTCGCCGTCAAATCGGTCTATCAAGCCGCGTGTCTTCCCGGCCAGCTGGAGGCGCTGGAGAATGAAATTCGAATTCTCCGGTCGCTCTCCTCACCACACGTCGTGAGTTACCTCAGCGACGACGTGTCGTGCGAACCGGGGAGCGGTTCCGCGACGTCGTTTCGGAACCTCCACTTGGAGTACTTGCCAGGTGGCACCGCAGTGGATGCTGAAGTGGACGAAACGACGCTGCGGTCGCGCGTTTGGTGCGTCGTTGTGGCGCTGAGGGACGTTCACTCGAAGGGCATTGTTCACTGCGACGTCAAGGGTAAAAATGTCCTGGTGGGCCCCGCGATTAACCAAGCCAAGCTCGCCGATTTCGGTTCTGCGATTATCTTGTCCGAGGACACGTGTACGGCCAGGATCATACCACGAGGAAGTCCTCTTTGGATGGCACCGGAGGTAATTAACGGGCAATATCAGGGACCGGAGTCCGACGTATGGTCGTTAGGCTGCACGGTTATCGAGATGGTGACCGGAAAGCCCGCGTGGGAGGATCGCGGTTTGGAGACGCTGGCTCGGATCGCGGTTTCGGACGGGTTGCCCCGGTTCCCGAGCCGGTTGTCGGAAACTGGTCGCGACTTTCTCGACAAGTGTCTGAGGAGGGACCCGAAGCAGCGGTGGAGCTGCGATCAGTTGCTGCAGCATCCATTTTTGGCTTCCCTGTCTCCAAATGCGGTCGCCGCCGACTCGTCACCTCGCTGCGTTCTCGACTGGGCTAACTCCGAGTTCGGCGATGAAAGCGACGTTGAGGATGACGAGGACGATGAGGAGTACGAGGTTTCTGCTAGGAATAGAATTGGTAAATTGGCGACGACGGGAGGGGCAAACTGGGAATCGGATGGATGGACGGTGGTGAGGAATTATTCGGGTGGCGGGAGCTCTTGCGAGGAAGAAGGGACAAGCGGGGAGAATTCGGATTGTGGAGGGGTAGAATTGGAAACTGAGAGCTCTAGTGGCGGTGGTTCAGTGGAGCGGGGTGTTAATAACTATGGGTGGTGCGCGGTTGGCGCCAGCGGTTCGAAAAGGGAATACTTGGCGGTGGAAAGGGTAGGAATTAGAGGAAGGGATTGTCAAACCTTGTCTATTTTGTGTAGAAACAGATTATTATTATTATTATTATTATTATTATTATTATTATTATTATTATTATTATTATTGTTGTTGTTGTTGTTGTTTTTATATTCTTTGGGGATATTTAATAAATTACGAATTCTGTTTATTTGTTATATTGTTTATATTTCACAATCTTGGTGGAGCATGTTGTTAAAGTTTATTTTTGGGTCATAATTTTTTTTAAATTCTTTATACCAAAACTAGAACTAATTAATAATCCCAATTAAGCATAGAGAATTGTTATTAGCACTTCAAAAATTTTATCTGGTATTCCAAACTTTCTATAATTAGAAATAAAAATACATTTGTGAGGAGCGTAGAATGAGACTTTTTGAGTGCTAATAACAACTCACTGAAGCATATCTAAAAATACTCTAATAAGGTATGCCACTTAATACTAGGGTCTAATAATATTTTTCTTCCCTAATAAATGAGAGGTATTGGGTTAGATTCTCGCAAATTTAAACCATATTATTATTAGCGCATTATGAGGCTAAACTAATCTCTTCTCTCTTAGTATAGAAAATATTGTTTGTTAAAAAAAAAAAATAAAAAATAAAAACTCTAATAAGAAGTTACGAGTTTGTCATGTTACGTCATAAACTGAAAGGCTAACTTAGTCGGTTAAATGAACAAATATTATTAGTACGACCCATTAACAAGTATCTTCGATCAATTGATAAGTGTAGCACCACTTCGGGAGCGTACTACGTCGATGTAGTCTAAACCCCCGGACTATGATGAGTTATTTCTAAATATTTGTGCTGAATACGTATTTGTACTCTAAAAAGGATCCTGCAAATGGTTTGTATTTGTCATGTTCATGTCGTTTTCTTGATGTACATATTATCTTGACGGGTTGTATCGTGTCAAACTCGTTGTCTTAATAGGCGACTCGATCATGACATGACTTGTTAATGGTTATGTTGTTTCGTGTCAAGTTAATGAGTCATGTAAGAAATTGTTATGTCTAGTTTCTATTGCAAATGGGTCGTGTTTGTATTATTTACATGTCATATCCGTTATCTTAATAAATTCTTAACTGCGTGACCCGATAGCGACCTAATTCGTTAACGTGTTCTTAACAAGTGACTTAATAATAACTTGACTCGTTAACCGATTGACCAAAACCTATTATTCACGTATCGTTTCTTGTTAGGTTAAGAGTCATGCTGAAATTGTCAGGCATACTCTGAAAGATCATCATATTTTATACCTTGTTTTATGTGGACTAGTTTGAGAGCAATTGGGATGAGTTGAGTTTGCAAGTGGTTGCAAATCGGAGCAAGGATACACTATCAAATGTTGATAAGGACGAGAGATTTGTAAAATATCGTAAATAACGTATGGAAGTAGAGAACTTTAATGAAAAATTTTCGGTACTGTTCACTTTAATGAAAAATCACATTTTTACACTAAAAAGTCAATCATGATACTATTCACTTTACCTTTTATTTTGTCTTTATCGTTAAAATTCAAAATTTTCAAACCATTTTTATTATTTTTTCTATTGAAATGGACTTGACGAAAAAGAAACAAGTGGGAAAACGAGCAGACGATGCACTACAATTTACAAACAAACGACTTGATTTTTTAAACAGTTCGACAAGGACCATAACTGCTTTTTGACGTATGAGATAGTTCACTTGGCCATGAAAGTTCCCATGATTGTGTATTGAGACTATGGAATTATGTGGCTAGAAACAAGTGCAAGAAAAGATAAAAATGATGCGTCTAAATCATTTCTCAAATTTAATGGGCTGAAAACGCTATAATGTTAAAGGTGGATAATGCTACGTTTTTTTTGTTTTTTTGTTGTTATGGAAACGGATAACGTTACTCTTTGAAGTCAAACACCAAAGTTTAAATGAATTATTATTTCGCACGCATGTCTCTTGGTGATACTGGGATTAAAGCTAAGAATTTCGAGTGCAAAGAATTAACTAATTAAGTGATAAATACTTAGGGTTTGTTTGGAAGTGCTTTAAAATATTGAAAGCGTTTTTAATAAAAATGTTGTTGGTATCAATCCTTATAAAAAATACAAATGAATCTTGAAAAAACATTTCAAGTGTTTTTGAAACTCAAAAATATATATTTTTTAAGTATTTTCAATCATTTTAAAAATATTTTAAACGAGTCATTAGTCTTTTATGTAAAGCTAATTTGATTGCGAACTGTTGCAACAATTCTGTTATTTATTTTGAAATAAAAATTAAAAATAGTTCAAGGGCGAGGGGAAATATTAAGAAAAAACAACTGGCCCAATGAGCTCGTACTTTGTAGGAGGGCACCCCAAGCTTAAACTATTAGAGTACCCACATAGCGGTCAAAAAGCCCACACAGAAAAATCAATCGGCCTGTGAAATAAGCCCAACTTCCCCTAAATATTTTATTTTCTTGAAAAAAAAACCTCTTTCATAATTCAACATTCTAAACTAATATTTGGGGAAGCGACCCGAATTCAGGTTGAAAAGACGATCACTCTATCTTGATCAACTAGACTAATTGTTTACGTTATAGCTACATTTTGCACAATACATCCCAATTTATTGACAAATAGAGCCTCTTCAACTCCCTGTCTTTAGTCAAACTCTTTCCTCCCTTTACCGTAAATTAAAACAGTAACATTTACAACTTTTTTTAACAGTTTCACAAAGTTACATAAAGGAACAAAAAAAAGAAGAAGAAATTTTGTGGGGTTTCTTAGCTACAAAGTGTTAGAGGTTTCTTAAGTAGCAAGTCTATGTATTAGTTGTTCAACATCAAACAATTTTTGCTACTATTGGTTGAAAATTCGCATTCCACGACCCACATTGATACCAAATGATGATGAATATGTTTGACCAATGACGATGGAATGTATGATGTATATGGTACTATATCTTAATAATTTGATTTTACGTAAACATACCTTGCGTACTACCTAATTTGTCATTAACTGTACTTAAACACGCCCTCAGCACTGCATTGATCAACTGGTCTAATTTACAAGTGCATTTAGTTTTACTATTATCCTTTCATATAGTAAATGACTTTCTTCTTTCGTATTGTAATTAATTATCAGCACTTTAAAGGGATTTCTAATAACTTAACCTAAAAGTCATTTTATTTTATAAATAGCACCTCGAAAACCTCTATATATTCTTCAAAACAAATGGACTCACCAGACTGCGCCACATCTCTCCAAAACAAATGGGCTCACCAGACTGCGCTACATCTCGCGTCTTACCCTCCATCTGCTTCTTATAATTTTAAGTAATGCTAAGAAGAGTATATTTATGTATCACATTTGTATTACTTATTATGTAAACACGTATTTATAAAACAAACAAACAATAAAATAAAATCATTAACTGAAATGACATGCACACAAAAAAAGCAGTCCGGTATTGTACGTTGACAAGTGCACTCGACTAACGCATTACATTCTCAACGTACAACCCCACTTAGCAATCGATTCACAAATTTTGCGCGACAAAAAACGCATACTATAGCTCCTCCTCTTCTGCATACATTCCCATACTACAAGATCCACATACAGTCTCTCTCTCTCTCTTCCTCCTCTGCAAATCCACACGCAGAAGGTTCTGCTGTGCCACATTCTTCTCCGCTTATCGGGTCCTCCTACCAAAGCCCGACCCGGGCACCATGGCCGCCGCTAACGCCCCCATGACGATGAAAGAGGCCCTCACGGTAATGCCACCTTCATCTCGATCCTAATTTCATCAAACCATTTCTGGGTTTTCGTCGTTTGATCCAATGCCTCATTGGATCGATCTAGATCCTTTTGAGAACTGCGTTTTCACTCTGTTTCCCACCGACCCATTTGCGAATTATGTATAAATCGGGCGTTTATCTGTGCAAGTTTGTGCATTTTTTGTTGGATTTTTGGCAATGCGTTTGAGTGATCGAGTGCGATGATGGTGATTGTTGATTTGAATTCTGTGTGGTTTTACAGTTGCCTAGTATTGGGATCAATCCCCAATTCATTACGTTTACCCATGTGACTATGGAATCGGATAAGTACATTTGTGTTAGGGAGACATCGCCGCAGAATAGCGTCGTTATCATCGATATGAGCATGCCCATGCAGCCATTGCGTCGACCCATTACCGCCGACTCGGCTTTGATGAATCCCAATTCCAGAATTCTTGCTCTAAAAGGTATGATTTGAATTCTTGAAATTAATGTTGTGATGCAATTCCAGTGTGTGCTTCAGTTTCACTGTGAATGTATATTGGAACCGTGTGATTTCTGTTCATATACCGGATGCATTTCCATTTTTTTATGATTGGTAAATTTGCGAGCAGGGAGCATTATTGAAATTCGTTTATTATTTGAGTTGAATTGTTTATAAACCGTCATATTTTGTGTTCAGTTGTTGATGTTATTGTCTTTTTCTCTTGTTATTTGTTGTTGTGGTGATTGTCCCGCCCGCTGATCGATGGCTGAATTCAATGTGTAGCTCAAGTTCAAGGAACAACTCAGGACCATTTACAAATATTTAACATTGAAATGAAAGCAAAGATGAAATCACATCAGATGCCTGAGCAGGTGATGATCTTGTCCTTTTAGGGCATTCACAATGTCGAATTTGATGCTGTGAACGTTTACGATCTTTATTTATAATTTTATTTTGGTAACTGGTTGTAATCCTAAATTTTTCTGTTTGCTCTTTGTTTCGTTCTTTGTAGATTGTCTTTTGGAAGTGGATTACTCCAAAGATGCTGGGTCTGGTCACACAGACCTCAGTATATCATTGGTTAATTGAAGGTAAGACGTCTTTTCATATCCTTGAATCTGGTTTCTTTTATTTTATTTTCTTCTCATTATTTCATCTCTCCGTATGAGGTTTTTTACTCTTATATTTTTGCACATGTTTTAAATATATTTTACTTTTAGGTGAATCCGAGCCTACAAAGGTCTTTGAGCGGACAGCTAATTTGGCAAACAATCAAATAATCAACTACCGTTGTGATCCTTCGGAAAAGTGGTTGGTCTTAATTGGAATTGCTCCTGGTTCAGCAGAGGTGAGTGATTATCTTGTTGTTTGCTTATTTTGCCTTTGTACTCCTTCTGTGTCTGTAATCCTGTCGATGGATTCTAAATTTGGAGTGTGAACTGGCACCTTTATAATTGTACATAACTGTATGAAAATAATTTTTCTATGTTAATATTTTTACATGACTTCTTATTGCCATTTTTTCATATTACTTTGTTGTGAAGTTGCTAAAAGATTTAGAAGAGTGGTCAAAATGTTGTGTTGTTTTCAATTCATGGGAGCCGGGATTAGATAAGATGTTCTAGTTGCACCATTATACTTCAGCATTTTATCCGTTTTATTTTCAATGATACTTGGAACTATGTAATTACTTTATTGAAAATAAGATTTTTTTCTTTTTATTTATTTAATTTTAATTTTTATCTCATTTTTATAATTTAACGAGAATGGAACTAATTATGGTTTACCAGATTTAGTGACATCTTTAACAATTAACATATTGCTTCTGCCAAAATGACTGTAGAGGCCACAACTTGTCAAAGGAAATATGCAGCTTTTTTCTGTGGAACAGAAACGTAGTCAGGCTCTTGAAGCACATGCTGCATCGTTTGCCACATATAAAGTGCGGTGCCATACTTCTTTCTCACTTTCTCTTGGCTTAAATATATGCGGTTTACTACTGTGTGCTATATTCCCTTACTTAATTTTCTGTTACATGCAGGTTCCTGGGAATGAGCATCCATCAATTCTTATTAGTTTTGCCTCAAAGTCCTCCAATGCTGGACAGGTTACATCAAAGATGCATGTAATTGAGCTTGGTGCCCAGCCAGGTACACTGCTTCTTCACCGGATTCCGTTTAGAATATATTAGTGCACATCGCACAGATCTAACATTTACTGTGAATTGGCATCAGGAAAACCATCATACACTAAGAAGCAAGCAGATTTATTCTTTCCTCCGGATTTTGCTGATGACTTTCCAGTATCAATGCAGGTCTTACTTTTGGTTGTTATTACTTTGATTTAAACATATGTTTACCTATCAATCAAACTACATTTTTTTTTTCTCTTCTTGATTTCAGATATCGGAAAAGTATGGGTTGATATATGTTATCACAAAGCTTGGACTTTTATTTGTATATGACCTAGAGACAGCAACTGCAGTTTATAGAAATCGAATCAGTCCAGATCCTATATTTTTGACAGCTGAAGCTTCAACCGTTGGGGGTTTTTATGCAGTCAATAGGCGAGGCCAGGTCTTACTTGCCACTGTAAATGAACAAACAATTGTACCTTTTGTTAGTGGTCAGGTATGCTTTTGAGTCGTTTTTTGTGCATTTGACTACTGGAGAAAAGAAAATGTTAGGTCTTTAATTTATTGTTTGGGGATTTTGCAGTTGAATAATTTGGGGCTTGCAGTGAGTCTTGCGAAAAGAGGAAACCTTCCTGGTGCTGAGGACCTGGTAACGATTGCAGTTGGTTTTTGTAATAACTTTCTGACAATTGGCACATTTATCTTAGTTGTTGTCATTACTTGTGGTGTCGAAGAAGGAAATCAGTAACGATAGTGTGGGTCTTTGTGGTGCGTGTCTTTCCCCCATATGTGTGGAAATCAGTATGTAGTGATACATAGAAATTGGATCCCTATATTCCCTCTCAAAACAACCTTTTCCTGGGAAGTTCTATGGTGCATTTTGTAATTTAAGTCTTTGTGGGTGTTCAAAAAGTATGAGAATATGAATGCACAATTGTTTTCTGTTTGCACTTTGGTGATATCTTGAAACTACAATATTTGGTTGTTGTGCTCAGGTT
Organism: Malus sylvestris; assembly: GCF_916048215.2. NCBI lineage: Eukaryota > Viridiplantae > Streptophyta > Magnoliopsida > Rosales > Rosaceae > Malus > Malus sylvestris. The sequence goes on along the minus strand of NC_062270.1, from coordinate 5,820,416 downwards.
GTCCAGCGGTTCCAAGAACTGTTTTCTCAGACAAAGTATAAGGAGGCTGCAGAGCTTGCCGCGGAATCTCCAATGGGAATACTCCGTACTCCTGATACTGTTGCTAAATTTCAGGTATAGCATTCTGATATTTTATTCACGTGTCAGCTTATATACACATATATTCTTCATAGTTCTTGTGCTTCTCAGTGTCACCTTTAGATTACCTTGGAAGTATTGTGCTTCCTTTACATGACTCTGTAATCTTTGAATAGGGATCTAATTTACACACTTTATTTATTCTTTGCAGAGTGTTCCTGTGCAATCTGGGCAAACCCCACCACTATTGCAGTATTTTGGAACTCTTTTAACTAGAGGAAAACTCAATGCTTATGAATCATTGGAACTGTCACGTTTAGTTGTAAATCAGAACAAAAAGAATCTTTTGGAGAATTGGCTAGCAGAGGATAAGCTAGAATGTAGTGAAGAGCTTGGAGATCTTGTGAAGGTCTGAAACAAAGTTGAGCTAACCTTAAAAGAGAAAGGAGAGGATCATGTTAGAGGGCTCTTTTCAACTTTTACTCAACAATGGCATTGTTGAGTCTGCTGCCGCTTGATTTTTTTTGAGTTATATTGTCATTCTAATATTATGAAACATATTTACAATGCAGACAGTGGATAACGACCTCGCTTTGAAAATATACATCAAAGCCCGGGCAACTCCCAAAGTTGTTGCAGCATTTGCTGAGAGAAGGGAATTTGACAAGATTTTAATATACTCAAAGCAGGTCACACAACTTTGCTTTTCTTTGAACTAGAATCTTAATGACATACAATTGTTCAAATTCTCTCATTTTGACAGCAATATTATCCTGGCTGAAAACTATTATTGTGTCAGTTTTGGTAGTGTGATTTTTAATAACATGGCCAATAGCTCTTACTGGATTTTTATGTTATTGTGATTTTTAAATTGTCACAGGTTGGATATACACCTGATTATTTGTTCCTTCTCCAAACAATTTTGCGGGCAGATCCCCAGGTACATGCATTTCTTTGAAAGTTTGAGGCACTTTTCTCTTTACAGCGGTTTTGTAACTATTTACCATGCTCTTCTGATGGGTTGAGCTAAATTATCTGACATTGGAACAAGTTCAACTATCTTGATGGCAGGGGGCTGTTAATTTTGCTCTAATGATGTCTCAAATGGAGGGAGGTTGTCCCATTGACTACAATACCATCACCGATCTGTTCCTTCAGGTTTAAATTAAGTTTTGCTTTTATGTTGTGTCAACAATTTTTTGTTCGAATATGTTCTTCATTTTGTTATTTTTCTGAAGAATGAGTTTTGGGACTTCTTGTCATTGTGTATTTTCTCTTATTTTTCAGAGGAACTTGATCCGTGAGGCAACAGCCTTTTTGTTGGATGTGCTGAAGCCGAATCTACCTGAGCATGGATTCCTTCAGACAAAGGTTCATAATCCCCTTGTTAAACTTTGATTTCTTTTCCCTTTCTTTTCCTTTTTTTTTCCTCACATGTCTGCTCCCTATATTGTTTTTCTTAGGTTTTGGAAATCAATCTTGTGACTTTTCCAAATGTTGCCGATGCTATATTGGCCAATGGTATGTTCAGTCATTATGATCGCCCACGTATTGGTCAACTTTGTGAAAAAGCTGGTTTGTATTTGCGTGCCCTACAGGTACAGTACTTCTTGGATTCCGATGAATATTCATTTAAAAATGATAATTTTTTTCCTAACCAATAGTACCTTTAATGCGCAGCACTACACTGAGTTGCCTGATATCAAACGTGTCATCGTGAACACACATGCAATTGACCCTCAGGTTGGCACTTAAATTTCTTTATAACTTGATAGTGTGTGATGTAGTATATCTCTAACTACAATGTGTGTTAGGCTCTTGTCGAGTTCTTTGGAACTCTTTCTGTAGAATGGGCTCTTGAGTGCATGAAAGATCTTCTGCTGGTCAATCTTAGGGGCAATCTTCAGATTATTGTACAGGTAAAGTGCTTTTTTATTTATTTATTTATTTTATTTTTTACCAGTATTGCTCCTTCATGGTTTATAAAGTTGAGGCTTACCTGATCATCTCGTGCAGACCGCCAAAGAGTATTCCGAGCAACTGGGTGTAGACAAGTGCATAAAATTGTTTGAGCAGTTCAAGTCCTATGAGGGGCTGTACTTCTTCCTAGGCGCATATTTGAGCTCCAGGTATCAGTTTCTTTAAGTGGAAGAGAAGTTTAAAGATGACATTCATTTGCTCCGCAAGTTTTATGAGATTCTTTTTTCTTTGTCCCTTTCATTTATTCATCATTTCTGGACAGTGAGGATCCTGATATCCATTTCAAGTACATTGAAGCAGCTGCAAAAACTGGACAGATTAAGGAGGTGGAGCGTGTGACACGGGAATCCAATTTTTATGACCCTGAAAAAGCTAAGAACTTTTTAATGGAAGCAAAGCTTCCAGATGCACGTCCTCTGATTAATGTCTGTGATCGTTTTGGCTTTGTTCCAGATCTCACCCATTATTTGTATACGAACAATATGCTTCGTTACATTGAAGGTTATGTCCAAAAGGTATTCATACTTGGAGGCTTTATATAATTTTTCTTTCTTTCTTTCCAATTGCAGGTTTCCTGTTAGCTTTCTCATGCTTTGTCAATGTTATTATTCAAATTGAGCATCATTCGTTATATATCTTTTTTGGTTTGATAGGTCAATCCAGGAAATGCTCCTTTAGTTGTAGGGCAGCTATTGGATGATGAATGCCCTGAAGATTTCATTAAAGGTCTTATTCTATCAGTTCGTTCTCTTCTACCGGTTGAGCCCCTTGTCGAGGAATGTGAAAAGAGGTGTGTAGTGATCTCTTTATGATCCTGTTTACCCTTCATCATTCACATTAGTTGCTTATCGTTTCTGTGATTTCTATTTGCAGGAATCGTCTTCGCTTGCTCACCCAATTCTTGGAGCATCTTGTGAGTGAGGGAAGCCAAGATGTACATGTCCACAATGCTCTGGGTAAAATCATCATAGATAGCGGCAACAATCCTGAGCATTTTCTCACAACTAACCCATACTATGATTCTCGTGTTGTTGGTAAATATTGTGAAAAAAGGGATCCTACCCTTGCTGTTGTTGCATACCGTAGAGGGCAATGCGATGACGAACTCGTTAACGTTACAAATAAAAATTCTTTGTTCAAACTCCAGGCCAGGTTTGTGTGTTTCTGTTTGCTAGTAAGATGTTGTTGGATCATGATTGTATGTGGCTCCCTTATGCTATTTACTTGATATGTGCATGTCAGATATGTTGTGGAAAGAATGGATGATGATCTCTGGGCTAAGGTCCTTGATCCTGAAAATGAATATAGAAGGCAGCTAATCGATCAAGTTGTATCTACTGCCTTGCCTGAAAGCAAGAGTCCTGAGCAAGTATCATCAGCTGTTAAAGCATTTATGACTGCAGACCTTCCACACGAGTTGATTGAGCTTCTTGAAAAGATAGTGCTTCAAAATTCTGCTTTTAGTGGGAACTTCAATTTGCAGAATCTATTGATTCTGACTGCCATCAAAGCTGATCCATCCAGAGTCATGGACTACATCAATAGATTAGACAACTTTGATGGACCTGCAGTTGGAGTAATGGCCGTAGAAGCTCAGTTGTATGAAGAAGCATTTGCAATCTTCAAGAAGTTCAATTTGAATGTTGATGCTGTGAATGTCCTGTTGGACAACATACAGAGCATTGACCGAGCTGTAGAGTTTGCATTCCGGGTTGAAGAAGATGCTGTTTGGAGCCAGGTGGCCAAGGCTCAACTGCGAGAGGGATTAGTGAGTGATGCCATCGAGTCATTCATCCGTGCAGATGATGCCACCCACTTTTTGGAGGTCATACGTGCTTCTGAGGATGCAGATGTATATCATGACTTGGTAAGATACCTTCTGATGGTCAGGCAGAAGACCAAGGAGCCGAAGGTGGACAGTGAACTTATTTATGCTTATGCTAAGATTGATCGGCTTGGTGATATTGAAGAGTTCATTCTTATGCCAAATGTTGCCAATCTCCAAACTGTTGGGGATCGCTTGTTTGATGAAGCCCTATACGAAGCAGCCAAGATCATATTTGCATTCATTTCTAACTGGGGTAAACTAGCATGCACTCTTGTGAAGCTAAATCAGTTTCAAGGTGCTGTTGATGCAGCTCGGAAAGCTAACAGCTCAAAGACGTGGAAGTTTGTTTGCTTTGCATGTGTGGATGCTGAGGAATTCCGCTTAGCTCAGATTTGTGGACTCAACATCATTATCCAGGTAGCATTTCCTGTTTATGTTAATTTCACCTGTCTTCACGAAGTTATATATAATGCTTTTGTTTATTAAGATGTCTCCCAAGATGGGAGGTGCGTATTCTTTGATTGAGTTTTTGTTAAGTTGTAAGCACTGCAGATTGCCGCACCTGTCTATGTACCATAGGACACAATTAACTAGTTACTCAATTATACTTTTGATTATTTCTTACTTCAGCATGTTTAATTTTAGGTGGATGATCTGGAAGAGGTCTGTGAGTACTACCAGAACAGGGGATGCTTTAATGAGCTCATTAGTCTTATGGAGAGTGGGCTAGGATTGGAGCGTGCACATATGGGCATCTTTACAGAATTAGGAGTTCTATATGCAAGATACCGTCCTGAGAAGCTTATGGAGCACATTAAATTATTCTCTACCCGTCTCAACATTCCCAAGCTTATTAGAGCTTGTGATGAACAGCAGCACTGGAAAGAATTAACATACTTATATATCCAATATGATGAGTTTGATAATGCTGCAACTACCATAATGAACCACTCCCCAGAAGCATGGGACCACATGCAATTCAAGGATGTTATTGTCAAAGTTGCGAGTGTCGAACTCTACTATAGGGCTGTGCACTTCTACTTGGAAGAACATCCTGATGTTATTAATGATGTTCTTAATGTGATTGCGCTTCGTGTGGATCACACCAGAGTGGTGGATATAATGAGAAAGGTTTGCTTCTGTCACATGACGTCATTGATATTGGTCTCTGCTACCAAGTTTCTGTTCTGGCAGGGTTTGTAAATGGTTCTTTCGTGCTTACATGTTCAATCCCTTTGGGTTTCAGGCTGGTCACATCTGTCTGATAAAGCCATACATGGTTGCAGTTCAGAGCAACAATGTAACTGCTGTGAATGAAGCTCTAAATGAAATATACATGGAGGAGGAAGACTATGACAGGCTTCGTGAATCAATAGATTTGCACGACAGCTTTGATCAGATAGGTCTTGCTCAAAAGGTGAGATTGAAGTTTTTCATACATCGGAAGTATTTGACTGAGACATGTAATTATTTGTTATTGATGCAAAATTGCAAATGAACAGCTTGAGAAACATGAACTTCTTGAGATGAGACGCGTTGCTGCATACATTTACAAGAAAGCTGGCAGATGGAAGCAATCCATTGCATTGTCAAAGAAAGACAATCATTACAAAGATTGCATGGAGACGTGCTCACAGTCTGGTGATCATGAACTTTCGGAGGAACTACTTATCTATTTCATTGAGCAGGTCTGTGTTCTTTTTATGCACTAATTATTCTCTAAGAGTGCTCATGCATGCCAAATAAAGCAAGGATTTTACTGCTCAAACATACTCATTTATTCTTTCCTTCTTCTCACCTCGTGAATTAAAGAAGGCGGTTCAGTCCATGCTTCCATCCCTTTCTCTTTGTAAAGTATTAATTTTTGATGTGGTTTTGTAATCATGTTCTTCTGTAATGAATATGCAGGGAAAGAAGGAGTGTTTTGCTGCATGCCTATTTGTTTGTTATGATATGATCCGGCCAGATGTTGCTCTTGAGCTTGCGTGGATGAACAATATAATTGATTTTGCCTTACCATACCTCCTGCAGGTATGTTTTTATATCTGTTGTCCTTTATCCATTGGCTACCTTTCAATTGTTCCTCACTCAGTCTTCTGTTGTTCTCTCTAGTTTATCCGAGAGTACACAGGTAAGGTGGATGAACTTATCAAGGACAAAATTGAAGCTCAAAACGAGTTGAAAGCCAAAGAGAAAGAAGAGAAGGAACTGGTTGCTCAGCAGGTATTTCTATTTGCTTTATCCTTGTTTTATTGAGAGGATTTCTTAAACTAATTGTCTTTGCACGATCTGCAGAATATGTATGCTCAGTTGCTTCCTGCTTTGCCTGCACCACCGGGAATGGGAGGTTATGCTCCACCACCAATGCCACCAATGGGAGGGATGGGAATGCCGCCAATGCCCCCGTTTGGAATGCCACAAATGGGCCCCTCTTACTAAATTTTGAGGCGGATTGAGGTTTTACGAGTGCTCTAACAACTTCTACTGGCTGAAAGCTAGAATGTCCGGAATTCTCCAATCACGCTGAAGGCAATTCGTTTTCACACTTCACATATGATTGAGGGAAATGAAGGGTTGAGCTAGTTCTTCTCCCACTTTCTTGCCGGTTCAACATCTTCGTATGCTGCAGGTTTATGATCACGCTTTTAGAAATTCTTTTTAATTTACAGTATCCATTCTTTTTTGCTTGGCTCTTTGAGAGATGTAGGATGGCAACAGAGCTTGCACGTAGTTCATGGCTATGGATGTGGCAGCACTGTTACTACCTGTATAGGAAATTGTTTTGAACTTGGTCTTGTTAGTGTCAAGAAACTTTTCATTGGTAAAATTTTTGTAGTACCATTTCTCACTTGTTGCGTAAGGCATGTCTGTCCATTACTATTGAAGATTGTCCCCCAATCCCCGGGGGCCCTAAATTCTGAAGGGCACACAAAATGGTATTTTGTTGGTCAAGAATCAATACCTGTAAGGTTTGGTTAATATTAATGGGTTAGGATTCGGAGAGTCACGCTTTTGACATACGGTTTTTGTGGAGTCTATTTCTCAATGTATTTTAATGATCTAAACGTCTATTTTTTATGTCTTACCTCTACCAAAAATCATTCAAATATGAAATCATATGACTTTTGGATTAAATTTAATGTTTTTTGTAGAACCGTATTGGTTCCTTTTCTATCACTACATGCCTACCAAAGTTTGATGAAATGCTAATTTGCATGTTATTTTGTCTAGTACATATTGCGCACTGTGCACATTATTCTTATTACCTATATTATAATCTATGAAATTAAAAAGAAAAAGAAGGTTTTTTATTTTAGCACCTCATAAACTGTTGAATGCACCTCACATTAAAATTTAATATTAAATGATTTATTTACCCTACTACGCAATGACAATTTTGACCTTATTAGGTTAAAAAAATAAAAAATTTCTAAATACACCCCATATCACTTTTAATGTATTATTTATCTTCTTCAACTACCAAAATCCCTCCAACCAATGAAGCTACAAACATGTTGATTGAGAAAAATTATTTTTGATGAATGAAACACAAAATTGATGTTTCGGAAGCTTTACATGAGGTAAGACTTCATATTTTTTACTGTTTTAGTGATTTTGATGACATCGATAATGATTTAATCTTGCTTTTGCTGCGTTATTCAAGCTTTTATGTTCGTATTCATCTTTTAAAGATCACAGGGATTACATGAAGAATTAAACACCTAAAATTACCACCAAATATTAAAAACAGACGATATGGGTTTTATTGGTGGAATTGAAAACAACCCACATATGCTTTAAATCCCAGGTGACATCTTTTGTCAAAATTCCAGTCATCATTTTTTTGTCCAAATTAAAAGTTTTATAAGATTTGAGAAATGTGGGTTGTATAGAAAAGATAGGGTGCATGTAGAAAATGTAAAGTGTATATTGAGAATGTGAGGTATGTGGATATTATGGGGAAGTATGTGTGATATATTAAGATAATTTTTCATTGAAAAAGAAAATGTAGGATGTATTTAATATGTAGAGTTTATTTAATAATTTGTGAAGTGTTAATATAATAAACCAAAAAGAATTTCGTATGTCCAAATTAAGACAACAAACAAAACCCTTCAATTTATCTTATTATATTATGTCCATTTCCTTTATAGAGTTTAAAGGAATTTTTGGGAGAAACGTCAATGGTGGGGTCCATCCAATCCTGACTTGTCGGCAGGTGCCCCGCTGAGCAATTATTAAACTGAATCATAAGTAACTACAAAGCTAGCAGACATTAATAACTTTGAGTCAAACAAAGTTTTTATAATCATAACTACAAAGCTAGCAGACATTAATAACTTTGTAGTTATGATTACACTATCAACAAAAGTCGAACAAAGTTACAACAACAACAACAAAGCCTTTTCCCACTAAGTGGGGTCGGCTATATGAATCCTAGAACGCCATTGCGCTCGGTTTTGTGTCATGTCCTCCGTTAGATCCAAGTACTCTAAGTCTTTTCTTAGAGTCTCTTCCAAAGTTTTCCTAGGTCTTCCTCTACCCCTTCGGCCCTGAACCTCTGTCCCGTAGTCACATCTTCGAACCGGAGCGTCATTCGGCCTTCTTTGCACATGTCCAAATCACCGGAGCCGATTTTCTCTCATCTTTCCTACAATTTCGGCTACTCCTACTTTACCTCGGATATCCTCATTCCCAATCTTATCCTTTCTCATGTGCCCACACATCCCACGAAGCATCCTCATCTCCGCTACACCCATTTTGTGTACGTGTTGATGCTTCACCGCCCAACATTCTGTGCCATACAACATCGCTGGCCTTATTGCCGTCCTATAAAATTTTCCCTTGAGCTTCAGTGGCCTACGACGGTCACACAACACGCCGGATGCATTCTAACACTTCATCCATCCAGCTCGTATTCTATGGTTGAGATCTCCATCTAATTCTCCGTTCTCTTACAAGATAGATCCTAGGTAGCGAAAACGGTCGCTTTTTGTGATCTTCGCTAGATTGCTCCGGTTATTAGTGTGGATAAGTATATAAATGGATAGAGATAGGAAAGCAAACACAAGATGTACGTGGTTCACCCATATTGGCTACGTCCACGGAATAGAAGAGTTCTCATTAATTGTGAAGGGTTTACACAAGTACATAGGTTCAAGCTCTCCTTTAGTGAGTACAAGTGAATGATTTAGTACAAATGACATTAAGAAATATTGTGGGAGAATGATCTCGTAATCACGAAACTTCTAAGTATCGGAGTGTGGAGTCGTCTTGACTTGCCTTATCTGTCTCATAGGTAGATGTGGCATCTTCTCTGGAAGTACTCTTCCTCCATCCAGGGGTGGTATCTTTAACTGGTGGAGATGCACAAGGTAATGTATCAATTTCACTTGAAGCTTACTTGTAGTTTCAGGCTTGGTCAAGCGCGATACAAACCATGTAGTAGGAGTCCCCCAAGTCGCCGAGCTAGGGGGTCTGTTGAAAGAGGTGACAGACAAGGTAAGCAATCAGAGCTCCGACTGATTGTTCACCTTCTCCCCATCTTGCAGCAGCATGAAGGATAAAGAGAAGAAAAATGAGAAGAGATGATATGAGATACTTTTGCTTTTGAAGAAGTAACTTTCCACAGGCTTATTCTTGAACTGAGCTGGAGGGTTTTCTGGTTTCCTCCAGAGTATAAGGCCGACTGAAGAATTTGAGGGTCAAAACAAGTCCATCAAATCTAGAGTACGTTCCACCCTGCTGATATGGGATACTTTTGCTTTTGACAGAGTAATGGATGTATCGGCACGTGTGCTGTTACGCTTGTCTCCACATGCTTCCTTGTATCCTTCGCACTTGCCCTATCTGTTCCTCAAGCAGATGCGGAATCTTCCCTGGAAACATAAGATGTTGAAGATGAGTACTCGAGAGCAATGTCAGGTAAGTAATCAGGTAAGGGGTTCCAGGCAGTCAGTTCTTGGCTGGAAGCTTGATTCCAAGTGCTGACTGATTGCTCTCTTTCTCCTTGTCTTGCAGGTAAAAACAAGGCCAAAGGAAAAGACAGGGAAAAAGCATGATATGGGATACTCTTGCTTTTAACCCTGATGATATGAGATATTCTTGCTCTAGTATAGCTTGTTTGCAGAGGTATTATCGGGGGGAAAGAAAGCTGAATATTTCGAAAGGCTTCGTTGGGAGTGCCCTCTCAGATATGATGAAGGGTTGAGCATTTTTGCAGGTCTGCCTGTCCGTTGGGGATGGAGGTTGACATATATAGGAGTCTCCCTAACAAGTAGTAATGTTATTCCTTTACCCTGCTTGGTCATAGCACGGTAGTGGGAGCTGTCAGTTTCACATGTTTTAACTCTGTCAGAGCACTTTGAAAAAGTGGTCTGTGGTATCTGGCTCTCGAGATTCGGAGAACGATGCCTCTTCGATTTTTGAGAAAGCAATCATGCTGGGGGTCTGGCTCTCGAGATTCGGAGAGCAGTGTCTCTTCGATTTTTGAGGAAGTAATCATGTTGGGAGTCTGGCTCTCGAGATTCGGAGGGCGGTGCCTCTTCGATTTTGGAGCAAGCAATCTTGTTGGGAGTGTTGTCTCGAATGTGAGTAAAGGTTGGGCATGTTTGCTAGTCTACCTTGCCACGAAGCACAAAGGTTGATACACAGGGACTTTCCAATTATCCAGCAATGGTACTGTTCCTTTACCCTCTCTTCGATTTTGAGAAAGTAGTCATGTTGGGAGTCTGGCTCTCGAGATTCGGAGGACGGTGCCTCTTCGATTTTGGAGCAAGCAATCTTGTTGGGAGTGTTTTCTCGAATGTGAGTAAAGGTTGGGCATGTTTGCTAGTCTACCTTGCCACGAAGCACAGAGGTTGACACACAGGGAGTTTCCAATTATCCAGCAGAGGTACTGTTCCTTTACCCTTGTGGGTAATAATATGGTAGCTAGACCTTCAAAATTTATGTGTCTAAACTTTGTTAGTGTTGTTTCTTTGCTATTCTTTTACCTTTCTTGGTCAGAGCGATGTAGTGGGAGCTGCAAGCTTCACGTGCTCAACTTTGGCAAAGTTATCTGTGGTACCCATGAGCTATTGTTGCGTGTGGGAAGTGGGTGATTGAACAGTAAGATTCATGTGCTTTCTACTTCACCAGAAGTCTTCGACAGAATGCCCATAATTTCTGCAAAGCTGAGTGTGCGTGTGACAGGTGCTGACAAGGCTAGAAAAGTAGGTGCCTCTTCGATTTCTGAGATCGGCCCTCGTGGTCTCTGAGCAGCCCAGCTTTGAGAAAGCGAGCGCCTCTTCGATTGATTCGAAGAACGATGCCTCATCGATTTTTGAGAAAGCAGTCACGCTGGGGGTCTGGCTCTCGAAGATTCGGGGAGCAGTGTCTCTTCGATTTTTGAGAAAGTAATCATGTTGGGAGTCTGGCTCTCGAGATTCGGAGGGCGGTGCCTCTTCGATTTTGGAGCAAGCAATCTTGTTGGGAGTGTTTTCTCGAATGTGAGTAAAGGTTGGGCATGTTTGCTAGTCTACCTTGCCACGAAGCACAGAGGTTGACACACAGGGACTTTCCAATTATCCAGCAATGGTACTGTTCCTTTACCCTCTCTTCGATTTTTAAGAAAGTAGTCATGTTGGGAGTCTGGCTCTCGAGATTCGGAGGACGATGCCTCTTCGATTTTGGAGCAAGCAATCTTATTGGGAGTGTTTTCTCGAATGTGAGTAAAGGTTGGGCATGTTTGCTAGTCTACCTTGCCACGAAGCACAGAGGTTGACACACAGGGACTGTCCAATTATCCAGCAGTGGTACTGTTCCTTTACCCTTGTGGGTAATAATATGGTAGCTAGACCTTCAAAATTTATGGGTCTAAACTTTGTTAGTGCTGTTTCTTTGCTATTCTTTTACCCTTCTTGGTCAGAGCGATGTAGTGGGAGCTGCAAGCTTCACGTGCTCAACTTTGGCAGAGAACTTTGGCAAAGTTTTCTGTGGTACCCATGAGCTATTGTTGCGTGTGGGAAGTGGGTGATTGAACAGTAAGATTCATGTGTTTTCTACTTCCCCAGAAGTCTTCGACAGAATGCCCATAATTTCCGCAAAGCTGAGTGTGCGTGTGACAGGTGCTGACAAGGCTGGAAAAGTAGGTGCCTCTTCGATTTCTGAGATCGGCCCTCGTGGTCTCTGGGGAGCCCAGCTTTTGAGAAAGCGAACGCCTCTTCAATTTCTGAGACTAGCCTTCGTGGTCTTTGAGCAGCCCAACTTTTGAGAAAGCAAACGCCTCTTAGATTTCTGAGATCAACCCTCGTGATCTCTAAGCAGCCCAGCTTTTGAGAAAGCAAACGCCTCTTCGATTTCTGAGCAGGCGCCTCTTCGATTTCTGAAGCTCCGTCGAGTGCAGATTTTTATAAGGGCTGGCATTAAGTTCCAAAGCACACTTGAATCTCCACCAGTAGAAGCTTCATTCTTGCACTTCTAAGATCTTGATTTGTCCGACCTCTTCTCTCTTCAACACCTTTGAAAATGTCTGGCCCCTCCGACCGTCGTTTTGACTTGAACCTTGTTGAAGAGGCAGCCCCGCCTTCTCCAGACAACATATGGCGCCCATCCTTCGTCTCCCCTACTGGTCCTCTTACCGTTGGGGATTCCGTGATGAAGAATGATATGACCGCTGCGGTGGTGGCCAGGAACCTTCTCACTCCCAAAGATAACAGACTACTTTCCAAACGGTCTGATGAGTTAGCTGTTAAGGATTCGCTGGCTCTCAGTGTTCAGTGTGCAGGTTCTGTGTCTAATATGGCCCAACGCCTATTTGCTCGAACCCGCCAAGTTGAATCATTGGCGGCTGAAGTGATGAGTCTCAAACAGGATATTAGAGGGCTCAAGCATGAGAATAAACAGTTGCACCGGCTCGCACATGACTATGCTACAAACATGAAGAGGAAGCTTGACCAGATGAAGGAAACTGATGGTCAGGTTTTACTTGATCATCAGAGATTTGTAGGTTTGTTCCAAAGGCATTTATTGCCTTCATCTTCTGGGGCTGTACCGCGTAATGAAGCTCCAAATGATCAACCTCTGATGCCTCCTCCTTCTAGGGTTCTGTCCAGTACTGAGGCTCCAAATGATCCCCCTCCGGTGCCTTCTCTTTCTGGGGCTCTACCGACTGCTAAGACTTCTCCTAAGCAACCTTTGTGAAGGCTCCCTCTTGTGTGTTTATTTTGACTCTTGTATATGTACATATTTGTAGCTTATCGGGGATATCAATAAATAAGCTTTCCTTCATTTCAACGTATTGTGTTAAATACACCAAAGCCTTCTTCGCTAAGTTCTTTGAATTTTCTTTTGTTGAAGCTTGTATGTTGAAGCTTTCTGAGTGGAGCATGTAGGTTGGGGTAGTGTTCCCTTAATTTTCCGAGTGAGGAAAACTTCTCGGTTGGAGACTTGGAAAATCCAAGTCACTGAGTGGGATCGGCTATATGAATCTTAGAACGCCATTGTGCTCGATCCTGTGTCATGTCCTTCGTTAGATCCAAGTACTCTAAGTCTTTTCTTAGAGTCTCTTCCAAAGTTTTCCTAGGTCTTCCTCTACCCCTTCGGCCCTGAACCTCTGTCCCATCGTCGCATCTTCTAATCGGAGTGTCAGTAGGCCTTCTTTGCACATGTCCAAACCACCGTAACCGATTTTCTCTCATCTTTCCTTCAATTTCGGCTACTCCTACTTTACCCCGGATATCCTCATTCCTAATCTTATCCTTTCTTGTGTGCCCACACATCCAACGAAGCATCCTCATCTCCGCTACACCCATTTTGTGTACGTGTTGATGTTTCACCGCCCAACATTCTGTGCCATACAGCATCGCCGGCCTTATTGCCGTCCTATAAAATTTTCCCTTGAGCTTCAGTGGCATACGGCGGTCACATAACACGCCGGATGCACTCTTCCACTTCATCCATCCAGCTTGTATTCTATGGTTGAGATCTCCATCTAATTCTCCGTTCTTTTGCAAGATAGATCCTAGGTAACGAAAACGGTCGCTCTTTGGTATTTCTTGATCTCCGATCCTCACCCCTAACTCGTTTTGGCCTCCATTTGCACTGAACTTGCACTCCATATATTCTGTCTTTGATCGGCTTAGGCGAAGACCTTTAGATTCCAACACTTCTCTCCAAAGGTTAAGCTTTGCATTTACCCCTTCCTGAGTTTCATCTATCAACACTATATCGTCTGCGAAAAGCATACACCAAGGAATATCATCTTGAATATGTCTTGTTAACTCATCCATTACCAACGCAAAAAGGTAAGGACTTAAGGATGAGCCTTGATGTAATCCTACAGTTATGGGAAAGCTTTCGGTTTGTCCTTCATGAGTTCTTACGGCAGTCTTTGCTCCTTCATACATATCCTTTATAGCTTGGATATATGCTACTCGTACTCCTTTCTTCTCTAAAATCCTCCAAAGAATGTCTCTTGGGACCCTATCATACGCTTTTTCCAAATCTATAAAGACCATGTGTAAATCTTTTTTCCCATCTCTATACCTTTCCATCAATCTTCGTAAGAGATAGATTGCCTCCATGGTTGAGCGCCCTGGCATGAACCCGAATTGGTTGTCCGAAACCCGTGTCTCTTGCCTCAATCTATGCTCAATGACTCTCTCCCAGAGCTTCATTGTATGACTCATTAGCTTAATACCCCTATAGTTCATGCAATTTTGTACGTCGCCCTTATTCTTGTAGATAGGCACCAAAGTGCTCGTTCGCCACTCATTTGGCATCTTCTTCGTTTTCAAAATCCTATTGAAAAGGTCAGTGAGCCATGTTATACCTGTCTCTCCCAAAAGTTTCCATACTTCGATTGGTATATCGTCTGGGCCTATTGCTTTTTTATGCTTCATCTTCTTCAAAGCTACAACCACTTCTTCCTTCCGGATTCGACGATAAAAAGAGTAGTTTCTACACTCTTCTGAGTTACTCAACTCCCCTAAAGAAGCACTCATTTCATGTCCTTCATTGAAAAGATTATGAAAATAACCTCTCCATCTGTCTTTAACCGCGTTCTTAATAGTTACAAACAGGAAAATTTTGTAAAAATTATAATAATTGTAAGAGCAACTACAACGGGCATGCTAGCCCGATGGACAGGCGACTTCCAAGACCTAATAGCCCCAGCAACAATCTCCAGCCCATGCGGTCTTGTGGGGAGGGGGGCCCGAGCGAGAGGCCCGACTCGAATTGATGGCCCTAGAGCCTGAGGCCTATGTGGTGCATGGTTGACGTTAGCCATGATATAAAATTAATATAAAATATAAAAAATGTAAAAAAATAATAAAAAATAATAAAAAAATCCGAAAAAAAAATTAAAAATGAATAAAAATTTGATTTAATTTTTCTATAAATATGTTATCATTATCTTCCAACTTACACCAAAATTTTATATTTTCTCAAATACTTTGAGCTGTAATTTCTTATTTAATGACACGTGGTACAACGAGACCTATTAAAAATCCTATCTGAAATTACAAATAAAATTATTTTTTATTATTTTATAAAATAAAAAATATTAATATTTTATTGCATATTGTCATGACTATTCAATTTAGGGTGGAGATGCAAAAGGCAGTTACTGTTCATTAAAGATAGTTACTGTTCACTGGAGGCTATTCAATAGTGAGTTGCTCTAGGGAACCTTTGCAACGTTGGAGTTGCTTTAACCGTTGGATCATCCAATGACCCTTGTGTGTTGGTCAGGAGGTTCCTGAGCCCAAGCTCAGGAGAGGATCCAATTCCTAAACTTTGTGGGGCCATCATCACTCTCTGATGATGAAAATTAGGTAGCAGACATTAATAACTTTGATCAAACAAAGTTTTTATAATCATAACCCCAAAGTTAATCACAAATGGATAAGATTTTGATGATTAAAGGTTATGATTCAGGTTAATGGTTGTGGACTCATCATGCATTACACGATCATCAAAATCCATTCCATTCAATCTTGACTTGTATACCCATCAGAGAGTGATGTCTCTTTGTCATTTCGTTGTTGTTATAGATGAATGAAAACTTAATCACGAAGTATAAATATATTAGAGTGTATATATATAGGAAGCTTCTTGAATATAATTATATCTTTTCTTGAATATAATTATAGCTTTTTGTAGAACCGTATTGGCTCTTTTTTTATCACTACATGCCTACCAAAATTCGATGAAATGCGAATTTACATATTATTTTGTCTAGTACATACTGCACACTGTGCACACTATTCTTATTTCCTATGTCCAAATTAAGACAACAAAACCCTTCAATTTCTCTTATTATATCATGTCCATTTCCTTTAGTTTAAAGCCTACCTCGTCTAATAAGAATTTTTGGATGTGTCACGTGTAATGCGTGATGGGTCCACAAGATTCCTTATAACACTTCTACAAGAGTACTGCATCATGTGGCCTTAAGGGTGCGTTTGGTACGCAGACGGAACGGAACGGAACGGGACGGGACGGGACGGAACGGGACGGGACGGGACGGAACGAATGTGTAATTTTTGAAAAATACATGGGGTATATTTGTCTTAAAATGGTAAAACATTGCGTTCCACAAACGTGGAACAAACCCGTTCCAGGGGGGGAGGTGGAACGCAAAAACACTCAAAATCTGTCCCGTGGAACAGCCCGTTCCACCCATTTTTGGCGCACCAAACGCGGGACGGAACGCCTCGTCCTGTTCCGTCCCGTCCCGTCCCACGTACCAAACGCACCCTTAAAGAACCTCAGTCACCACTCCACTCCCTGCGATATCCTCCTTTATCATCTTGTTTCACAGCTTTCAAAATTAATACGTTGTAATCTAAAAAAATAAAATAAAGTAAATAAAAAGTTATGTACACAAATAATTCAGATATGATAAACACAAATTATTTAAAACAATTTTTGTAACAGCGCTAATTTTTTTATAGAATTTTACCATTTGTAAAGATGAGGATAAAAATATTTAAAAATACATGCAAAAGAACAAGATAATTGTTGTATAAACAGTTCAAGTAATGTCGTTTCCAAAACCTTGTTTCAAATAATTAGTTAAGAATTAGTTTAAATACAATTATCTTGTTTCAAATAATTAGATGATTCAATCTCCGTAGAAATGATATTGCTTGAGCCATTTATACTACAATTATCTTGTTCTCTTGTAAATATTTTTAAATATTTTTATCTCTACTTTTACAGTTGGTAAAAATCCTATGAAGCAACAGAGACTAAGGGTCAGTATAATAAATACATCCGAGAGACCATTGCAGCGAAGTGCAGATACATTGTCACGGTTAAATTAAATTTAGGTGAATGAGCTTTGAGATTTGCCACCAGCTACACAACGAAAGTTAAAACTTTGACAGTTTGCTTTAAGATCTCACAACACTTTTGTTCCGTTCATGTGACCTAGAATTTGAGTTATTCATGAACTTTAAGAGCACTTTCAATAGAGGTCTTTAAATAGGGAATCTTACCATCACTTTTGAGGCTCATTTAGAGACTTAAAAGAGAATTTTTGTTCCTAGAGGAATATTCTTCAATGGGAGAGTTCATATTTTTAAGATTTTATGCCATAATTTGATGAGGTGCAAATTTTCTATTTGTGTTATTTTTTTTAATTAATTTAACATTATGTTGTCTTAAAATATTTTTGTGAATATTTTTGTAATAAAAAAAGTTCAAATTCGTACACGAAATGAAAAAAACATTAATTCAATACTGTAAAGTGCATGAATTTGCTAGAGAATTCTATCAAGAAGTGGTCGGTGCATGCCCATTAGGGCGGGCCAACTATCAAAAAAGGCCACAAAGTTTCAAGTTTAGGAGCTAGTTGATTTCATTATTTTTCAATTAAAGAATATTTGGGTATCTTTTTTATGTAACCAACTGAAGGTGAATAAAGCAATTTGATGATATGATTAACATGAGTTTTCCCAAGTCATATGTACGTGGCACGACGATGACAACATATTTCTTGATATTTTACATTTTCCAGTAGGCAGGCAGCTGGAGGTTGCTTTTTGTGAAGTTTCATCAGGAGAATTCTATTGTAAAAGATAAAACTTAGTTCACATTGTCTTTTTCAGCTTGTTATTCTGTTTTGATTTGATAGTTACAGTGCTCAACCTCCAAAAGATTCTTTTTATTCTGATTTACAACTAAACGCGACAAGTTCCAATGAGGCTTATTTAGAAGGAAGTTCCAACGAAAAATCTATGGTACTGTTTATTTTAATGAAAAATCTTATTTTTATATTAAAAAGTCAATCATAATACTATTTATTTTACCTTTTATTTTGTCTTTATCGTTAAAACTTAAAATTTTCAAGTCCATTTCATTAGTTTTTCTCATTTTCAATACATATTATATGTACAATAGTGAGTTAAATCTCCAAATAAACTAATTATAATAATTTAATGTAACTGTTATATATGGACAAAGTGCAAGCATAATAAATATAACTTTATTCCAACGTTTGATGAAATAAAAGCACTCCTTAACTATAGAAATCAAACGAAAAACCAGAACATGGGAACTTAAAAGCATATATCTTCAAGCTTCAAACATAGGCCCTAATAATCAAGCAGCAGATGGGGCGGAGATGAATTTGGCAGCGCCAGTCTCGGAAAATGCCGCTTCAGATGGTTCCAGGTTAGCTTGGTCTGAGCCATTTTCAGCCTCAGCTGAAGTCAGAGTCTTCTTGTAGTCCAAAGAGTCATCATTGTATATCTCCCACCATTTGTTCACAAGCATCTTAACATCCTCCCTCTCCATGTTCTCTTCCCTCCCAGTGTAACTCCATGGCTTAGACGCCTGAACCAAAAATATAAGTGTCACACTTTCAAATTAGTTGATTAAAAAGAACGGACGTGCATCAGTATTAAAGAACTCATTAAAGGTTGTAACGAGAACTCACGATAGCACAAAAGTTAACAACTTTGACCCTGTCAAGCTCAACGGCCTCTGCGTGACGCCAGAGCATGGGCACCATAAGGTTGTAATGTGGAGCCAGGGCCACCAACTTGTCCTTGAAAAGCTCGTTCGGAAGATCCTGCCGAAAAACAAGCACAAAACTGCAACGTCAGATTTTATTACCCAATTGAGCAAATACAAACAAACAATGATTCAATAAAACTTATATATAGAAAATAAAATAATATGGAATTGAGATAAAATTACCTGCTCTGCAAAAGCGGTGGTAGAAGTCTGGAGGGTTTTGACGAGGTCACGGTAGGTCGCCAAGCTGGGCTCAAAGACAAACATGCCAGCATTGAAGTAAAGAGGAGGCTTGGGGCCAATGTGGGGTCCCACTGAGCCTTGTTGGGCCACTGCTGGCAGTTCCCAATCTTGTACTGTGGGCTGTGGCTCCCAGACTTCTCACATAAGCAGTCCAGCGCCGCATAGAAGTAGGAGTCAGGGTAATCAAACATGTGATCAATGTTCTTAAAGGGTGCGTTTGGTACGTGGGACGGGACGGGACGGAACGGGACGAGGCGTTCCGTCCCGCGTTTGGTGCACCAAAAATGAGTGGAACGGGCTGTTCCACGGGACAGATTTTGGGTGTTTTTGCGTCCCACCTCCCCCCCTGGAACGGGTTTGTTCCACGTCTGTGGAACGCAATGTTTTACCATTTTAAGACAAATATACCCCATGTCTTTTTCAAAAATTACACCTTCATTCCGTCCCGTTCCGTTCCGTCCCGTCCCGTTCCGTCCCGTCCCGTCCCGTCCCGTCCCGTTCCGTTCCGTCTGCGTACCAAACGCACCCAAAGACTTGGACGTTTCCGTCCAAGTAGATCATTTTGTCATACTCCTCAAACTGCAAATTTCAATCAAAAGGTAGGGGTCAAATCACATGCAAAAACAACCTACTAACAATTAATAAAATAAATAAATAAATAAACGTTTACCTCCCAAATGCGAAGCTTGGAGTAATTTGTGCCATATGAGGCCCTGAACACAGGCTGAATCTCTTTCACTATGCAGCCATGGGAGGCCAGAAGCTTGCGATACTCTTCAGACACATCCGGCAAGACAGCCACAACCAGGGGGTACTTGCTCATCACTTTCTTCAAGCCCTTGGCCAACCCATCCACACCGAACACGGCCTCGTCATAGTTTCCAGCCAACATGGTCACATAGGCCCTCCCGGGTTCACTGTCTGCCGAGAACGCACCTTGAGGTTTCCTAATAACGCAACACAGCAGACAGAGAGTTAGTCAAGTTACACCAAGAGCCTTCGGAGAAGAAGTGAAAGCTCCAGGATAATAATCGTTGACCAAAATAAAAACAAGAAAAGAAGAGCAAGAGCAATTCACTTACTGGTCAGGGATGATGATGGGGATCCCCTTGAGACTGCTGGCACCCCGACCATCTATCAGAGATCGGAGATCGGAGCTCATCGTGGTCTCTGAGTTTGGAATCGGCGCTCGACATCTTTTGTAGATTTGTAGAGGGAAAAGGGATTCGGACGTCTCGAGCTCAAGGCTTTTGTGGGCTGATGGAGTAGGACTGTGGGTGAGGGTGGGGGTATTTATAAGCCTAAGCACAGTGCAATGATGGGTGCACCGTATCATACACCCTAGAGAAAGCAGATACATCCAAAACCCATACATCCGAAAACTTCAACGAATTACAAGTGCTTGTGCCGAAAACTTCAACGAATTACAAGTGCTTGTGCAAGCCGATACATCCAAAACCCATACATCCGAAAACTTCAACCAATGAGAACGGTGCACCGTATCATACACCCTAGAGAAAGCATATACATCCGGGATTTTTATATCTGGGACGTGAATTGACGTAATTACCCTTGGCAGGCCTTAAGGTACGTGTGTGTGACATTATTTGAATTAATTTTGTAAGTTTTGGGATTAAACTTTTGGAATTTGAATTTTTGTGGTTAGGGATTTGGATGGATGGTGAGGATTGTGTTGGGCCACACAATCACACACACACGCACTCCCTGTCTTCTCTCCCTCTCGTAGCACTCTCTGTCTCTCTCCCTCGACCTCACACACACACACCCAATGTGTACGGCACACACCCAAACCCTCCAAAAACTCGACGGATCGAGGCAACCAAGGTATGCATCTTCATCCTTTCGACGTTCTGAATTCATTGGTACTAGTTTTAGGAAGTGAAACCCTCAAAATCATGTGAAACCCGAACCTCCATTTTTGAGTTACTGTTCATGCACACGTAAAATGTTGTGTTTCAGGGAATTCTAAGCTTATAGTGAGCTTAGTGAGGTCCTAAGGAAGCTCGACGTTCGTTTGGAAGTTTTGGACGTCGGGATCGTCGAGTTCAACGTTGGCCGGTTTTGCTTGAATTTTTCCGGTGAGATTTAGTTGTTTTTAGAGCCTTAAAGTAGTGTATTGTGATTCGACATGTTTGGGGCTTCAATTTGATATATTATACGAAGAAAATGGGTGAAAAACGAAGGAGAATAGGGCATTTGAAGTTTGGCCGGAAACCGGCCACCGGGAAAAAACCAGTCCGGCGACTGGCTGAGGAAGATGATGCGCGTGGGGGCGCGTGTCCCCGTGCTTGCCCTGGCGCGTGGGGGCGCGTGCCACATCAAAAAATTAATCTAAAAATATGTCGACTTTCGTGACGTCGAGTAGATCACTGTGGTATATTCATATACTCAAATTGAGCACCTTAGGAGAAAGTTATTACGATTATTGGTTAGGTGCTTTAAATAACGTTTTATAGTTTTCGCATTTAGGTGAAAATGTGAATTGACGATCCGACCGTTGGATTGTCACCAAACTTTGATGCGTTTTAATACGTAATATTTGAGAATTATAGGAACTTACGGATTGAGAATCCGATTTACGGATCTTCCGGAATTGGAGTTATAAGTCCATAATATAAAATGTTAACCGTCACTTAGTTTTGAAAATTGACGGAGATCCGACCGTTGGATGGTAATGAAATTTTAGGATGTTATCCTAGAGATATATTGTGGACCTCTGGAAGTTATGGATTTAAAATCTGAGTGGCGGATCTTCCGAATCGAACTACGTAGTGTCGTATTTTATATAAGTTATATATTCTATCGATATGATTCTGAGGTTGGATTTGATTACTGTTCTAGGCGGCGATCGTCATGACGCCTTGGCGTATTGTGCTAGGGAGTTGTAGGGCGAACTCCAGGTGAGTGGGCAGTATTTTCTATTTATACCTATATACTATGAATTTTCCCAGAAATTGAGTTTTAATGAAAGTGTGTTTACAAAATGCCATGCATGCATGATATGAATGACATGAGATATATGAATTGATAATTGATGCATATATATATGTGAATTGACGCGGTGGACGCACATGTGAGTTTTATTATTATTCAAATGAATTATTTTATATGAAATGCATTGAAAGCTCATAACCTGCCCCTAGGTGTTAGTGCTTATATTAGTATTCACCACACCGCACGCTCGCCTTGGATCCAAGTAGGTGGATGTCGTACAGACCATGTGAGGGTTCCGACATGCCAGTCGTACAGACCATTAGAGGGGTTCCGACTGGTGGGTGACCTTAGATATGCGCGCTGATGATTGATGTGAGAAGCACTAGAGCGTATTTATACACCTGTCATCGTACAGACTACCTTATGTAGTTCCGAGTGACGTGCAGAGTTAGACCGTACAGGTCACCGAGGTGACTCCGGTTGGATTGGATGTTGAGCTTTAGAATCAGCCGTACAGGACCACTTCAGGGTCTCCGGTTGATTTATTTTCACCTGATTTATATTGATGCATCTATATTATGTTTTTGGACACTTGGCATGGCATATTTTTCTGAAAAGTGTTAAAGGATAGTGATTTGAGATATTTGCTTATATATATGTTTATATATACTATTTTCTGAAAAAGTATACAGGTTTTACGGAGAGGGGTTAGAATTATTTTTGGCGAAATGTTTTTGAAAAGCTTTGGTTTTACTGACCCACTCAATTTTGTTTTTCGCCCCTCCAGGTTTAAGTTAGCAGAGCTTTGGTGGCCACGAGGAACCTAACGGCGTTCTGACAGAATTCACAAAAGTAGGACTCACCCTCGGGGGTTTCCATTTAGTAATTGTATTTTTAGAGCTTCCGAACTGTGTAAATGGTTACGTCACTCTCACGTGACGGCCAGCACGCCCTCCTTCGGGACGAGGTGTGTCACCATACTATCATCTCTGATTCTCCAGCCTTCCTTCACCACACAGCCACGCCACTACTCTCTCTTACAATCTCTCTCTCTCTCTCTCTCTCTCTCGGGATTCTCTCTCGTACCATTTTCTCTCACAGACAGAACTCTCGAGTCTCGATCCAGCACCGAGTCTCACTTTCACCCCAAATTAGGTAATTAATTCCTTTTGAAATTTAATTTAGGGTTTGGAAGTAATTTTGTTTCTAGAGTTCACTTCTTTTCACAACAATATTGAATATTCCCTTACTGGTTTCAGAAGAGCGAAAGGCTATTCAGTTTTGGGATCGTCTGCGGAAGCTGTACTAACGTATGGTGAGGTGTCAACATATCTCTGCCTTCTACTTCTTCAAATTTTTATTTGTTGGTATTTCTCTGTTTTTGCTAATGTAAACTTGATTTTTGGCACTGAATTGGAAGATGGTACAAACCCATTTGATATTTCGAACTGAATCCGAGTTTTTTGAGTGTTAGGGTTTATGAATTTGAAATTTATGGGTGTATCCCAATAGTTTTGGGACTGTATGCAGTAGTGGATTAGTGTGAAATTGTACTTGTTTGCTGGTTTTCTTTTGGGAAAAAAAAATATAATTGTCTTAGTATGATGGATTTAATGCATGTAGCTGGAACACAAACTTTGACTTGAAGAACTCCAATGAAGCAATGCTTGATTTAAGAAATATAGCTAATCAATTAAGCTAGGCTAAAACATTGGTGCTTTTGCAATGGCAATGGCTTTGTCTGTACGTATGCTTTTGTTCTCCTCTTTGTTTTTGCTACCAATTTCTGTGTTTTCCCAAAATAATGGAAGAGTAGCAGTTAGGAATTCCCAATTTCGGGATTCTTGAAAATTGGGTTTGGGATTGGTATTGAAATTGGAAATCCCGAAAATTTCGGTTTAGGAATCGAGACAAGGGTTTCGGTTTGGTATCTCATACCGAACCAGCCATACTAAAATCTGATTCCACAAAGACCACCTCAACTAATAAGGTCACTTAATTTCAAATTAAAATAATGCAACGGTAAAGTTTTGTTCAAATAGAGAAGCAACGTGTTCAATTTCTCCTTTCCAAAGTCTAAGATTCAGAAGGATAAAACGGCAAGCCTTATTCAATTGGTTGTTTGTTGTGATAACAAAATCAAATTTTTAGAGCATCTCCAAATGAGATGTTAAAAAGTTTATATGAGTAACAACGGTGTTAGGGGACTTTTATGTCGAGGTGGACTTGGACTTTGAGAACATCTTTTCGTCTCCCTTGATTTAGATTTGTACTAAGTCCCGGAATATCACGAAAGAGTTAGCTTGTCTAAGGAAATATCCCAGTGAGATCAATGACTCGAAGATAGCATGATCGAACAAAATAATGACTTGCTCAAGTGAAGCATGGTGTGAAAGCTAGAAGATCACTGGTTTAACATGAGAGAGAAAGGGTTTGCATGGTTGCATGACATAGAAGATCACTGGCTTAACATGAGAAAGAAAGGGTTTTGCTTGGTTGCATGACAATCTTGGCTAGATGATTTGGGCTTTCCTAGGGCGATGACAAGGCTATTAATGGTTGGGATTTTCAGTGGAAGGCTGTGGGAAATACTAAGGTTGCATGGATGATGATTCTTGAGGCTTCAAGGATGTTTATGGGCTAATGAGGTTCTTTGGATTTGTTTCCTAGGTGGTGTTTCTTGGTTGTGTCTCTTTCCCCTTGCTTAATGGCTTATCCTCCATTTTTTAAGTGCAGGGTTCTTTTCTAGGCTTCAAAGGGTATGGGCTTGGATCTTTGGGCCCCAAGCAGCCTAAAGTCTTATATAACCCTAATTTCGCATAGGCCAACAACCTTTCGTAACCATCCATCCCATAATTCACTTGACAAGCCCCAAACATGTGACTTGGGCTTAGCATGAATAATGACTAGCATGAAGAAGCTTAGCGTGATGAATAGGCATGAGCATGACGTGATTTGTATATATATATATATATATATATATATATATATATATATATATATATATATATATATATATATATCCAACTTAATTACAATGGTGTGACATGTTAGTAAATATATTTCCATCTCGATCCCGCACCTTGGCATGTGTTTGGACTTGAATGAAGGCTTGCATGTCAATTGGGCCTTGAGACTTGGTTGGGTTTGTGTGTGACATTTTCGGTCCTCAACATTAGCCCTCTTGATTATTTGGGCTATGAGAAACTTTGAGTGGGCTAAATAATCAATCACAGGCCCAAGGGATTCCCTTTGAACGTGACCTCTTGATGAGACTTTTCATTTCCTGCGTGGCAGCTGATAACTCCTTGTCGTTGTGCTCCCTCACTTCCCGTGCATGTCCAATCACACAGAGAAACTCTAGGTTTCCCCCGCCTCCACTTGGTAACAGTCATAAAATGTTCTTCTACCAAGGACAAGTATATAATTTGTCCTTCCTCCTCCTTCTTCTCCTTTAATCCTTATTCCTTCTTCAAATTTTTCATAACTGCGTTTTCTTTCAAATTCCTCTCTGCCTATTTTCTGTGTTGAGTCGTGCCATTCTGTTCGTGCTCATCCGTGCTTTGTGACAAGACTTTCCTCAAGTAAGGAAGTTTTTCCCTTGAATTTTTTTTTTTGAAATTTTCCTCTTGTTTTTGTTTTGTCGGTTTGCTTGGTGATGAAATTAGGCATGCTTCTCTTCTTTTTGATTGTGCGTTCCAAAGATTTTGGGGTTTTAGCATGGGCACTGACTTGTGGTATTTATGGTTTGACACTTGCTTCTCATAGGTGTGTCATGGTTGCGGAATTTTGCATATTTATTGTAAGCCTACGAAATTTTGCATACTTGCTGCTCATTCATTAAGAGAAAAAGCTAGCACAAGTTACAGAAAAAATGTTTAATTGAGGGCATTTGGGTCTCTTCAAGAGTGATTTGGCTATGTATAAAATTTGCTATAACTTATAAGAGTTGACATTTATGAATTTGGGGTCTAAAATTTGGCCATATATGATAAAAACTCATTTTGATTGGTATCATTTGATTCATTTTGATTCAGTTTTGTTTTCTGGGCTGCATTTTGATTTCTTACAGCCCAATACAAAAGACAGGAAAGAGTTAAATGGGCTCAGCCCAAAACGGCTGAAAATCGACCCAAAAAGTTTTCAGAGTCAAAACTCAAAATTAGGAAAACTTGAACCAAATTGGAACCGTAAAAAATCCAGTTGGATCCCGGTTTGAAGTGTAAATCGAACCGAAGCGGACCATGCCCACCCTTAGGCGGGGCCTCTCTCTAAACTCTCTTTGCTATTTCGCGTATGTTTATTAATTTGATAATTGTTATGATGAACATCTTTCAAATTTAATCTACGACGCTTTCTTTAAAGATTGTATGCCTGCATATTACTTTCTACTAAATTTAATAATGTCTCACAAGCAAGGTTCTAAAAGTCGCTAGGCGCTAGTCGGGCGGCGGGCTGGGGCCTAGCGCCTAGGCGGCTAGGCGGGGCCTAGGCGGGCGCCTAGGCGGACTAGGCGGATTTAAGTAAATCTATCATATTTCATGTAAATAAGTGTCTGCTTCTGCTTGAAATATATATAATTTCATCATAAACTACAAAATAGAATGCATATACATCATGAAGTATTGGAACATAATGAAAACATGTGAAATAAGGATATAATGTTTGTTCATTCAAGTATGCAACAAGTCTCTTACAATTTATTGGAAAAAAACAAAATGCAAAATGAAAGTTATGTATTTTTTGTCTAAGTGAGTTGCAACCTAGGCGGGTCTAGGCGGGTGCCTAGGCGGGCTAGGCGGGTGCCTAGGCGGGCTAGGCGGGTGCCTAGGTGGTCTAGGCGGTGGGTTGGGGCCTAGGCATTAATCGGGGCGGTGGGCTGGGGCCTAGCGCCTAGGCGGCGCTAGGCGGAGATTTTTAGAACAGTGCTCACAAGTGAACAAGAATACACTAGACCGTAGTACTAAGTGGCGAGTCTTTTAGTTATTTATTGTACATTAATCGAAAAAGGTCAGAGCGTGTGCTTACACGCTAATTGATATAAATTAAGCATATTAAGCACAAAGTTAAAATAAGATTGGGTTGGCCATACTATAAGTATACAACCTGTTTCACCAGATTCTTCCTATTTCTTTTTTCTTACACCACTTCCACCACCAGATCGGCTTCTTTGTTCTTTTCTTTTCTCTGTGTCACATTTTGGAGGTTAGATATTGTACCATGGCTTTATGTGTCATACATGCGTCATATTCTGTGTCAATTTGTCATGAAAGTTTTCTTCTAATAAGTTGAAACTAATCACTCACTCTTATGGTTGTTTGGTGATTTCATTTTTATTTGTAGGTGAAAAGTCTTAAATTTCACTCTTGTAGATGGCTAATTCAAAATCAATTTATTCTCACATCCCTTAATATGAATATATCATCATGTTAATAATAATAAATAAGTGTGAAACATATACAATTTTGTGCCGCTAAAATAATGTCTCCAAAGCATCATCCATTTGAAAATCAAGAAAAGTTATATTTGTTTTTGTTGATACAACGATATATTTACATTAGGAATAAGAATAAATTGATTCGAATTCATTGTCCACAAGATTTGTATTGAACACTTTTCACTTATAAGTAAAAAAATAAATATCATTTCACTGCAGTAATATGTTGGCAGAAAGTTATATTTGTTATGCTTGCACTTTGTGGGTAATTGTTAAATTACAGGGTCTGGATAAAAAAAACAAATTCATCCAAGGGCCAAATCTTGTACTTTTTTTCTTAAAAAAAAATGGGAATGTTGGCGGCATCTGAAGGGAGTTAGTTTGCTTGTAGGACAAGGAAGGTCGACCGTCTGCCACGATATCCCAAACCCAAAATGTAGTTTTTGTTCTCATAGATTCTTCCTTTGATCAAAGGTAAATTCCAACAACCGATTCGTCTTCATGTTAAAAGGTAATATTTTTTGTTCTTTAATTGAAGAAGGAATTGTGTAACAGCCCGTCCTGAGATTTTTATCGGAATATGTGAAAAGACGAGTTTACCCTTGGACGTTAAGTTGTGTGGTGTATGACTTGTATCTAAGTTGAATTTAATTATGATTTCCTAAGTTTTTGGAACCACTTAGGAACTAAGAAAGACTAGATTGTGATAGGTTGGGGAGATTTGGTCCACACACTACACCTCACTTTTTCTCTCTCTCATTCTCGTGCCCTCTCTCTCTCTCAGACTCACACTCTCTCCCTCTTCCTCTCTTGTACGGACACAACCAGGAACCCATTGAATCATGGCAGATCGAGGGTATGAAGCACACCATTGTGTTCGTGAGGCTCATACGAGCTCGAAGATACCATTTTCAGGTAAGGACACCTTTGAAATCTCGTGAAATCCGAAACCTCGATTTGAGGTACTATTCATGCTCACGTAAAATGTTGGTTTTTGGGGAATTTTAAGGACATAGGAAGCTTTATGAGATCCTAAGGAAGTTCGGAGTGGTTCGTTTGGTAAAATTGGACGTCGGGATCGTGAGTTTCGAGCTTGGCCGGATTTTGTAGAATTTTCCCGGCGAGATCCCGTGGTTTTTTAGGCTTGAAAGAGGTATAAACTTGTTCTATTCCTTATGCTCTTCATTTTGGTATAAAGATCGTGAAAAATGGTGCAAAAATGGCCAAGATATAAGGATTAGAAAATTTTCCAGTTTTTCAGCGCCGGCAACGGTCGCGGGAGTTATGAGGAAGGAGACGACGGAATATTCCGTCAAGTCTGACGGAATATTCTGACGCCGTCAGTTAGTTTGGATGGATTATGCTAGGACTTAACGGAATATTCTCGATATATACCTGACGGCGTTGACTGAAGTCGTCAGCGTGCCTGGCATGTGCCTGCGCGTGGGCCGCGCGTCTAGCTGTGCCTTGGCCGGCGCGTGAGGGCGTATGGGTGGTTGAAAAAATAATCTAAAAATATGGGGATGATCCTGAGGTTGTGTAGGTCACTGAGGTATATTCATATACCAAATTTGAGCAATATATGAGAAGTTATTACCTATTGTTGGTCGTGTGCGTTAAATAACGTTTATTCGGTTATTATGCCTATAGGTGAGGCCTATTCTTAGGACGAGCGTAATCAATCGAGGCTCGGGGGCTACGACCCATCGACATATCTGTGAGTGGGCAGTATATATACACACACACTTGACGTTTTTCCCAGAAAACGTATTTAAAGGAAATGAAATTTAAATGCCATGCCATAAATGCCATGCATATACAATTATGTTTCGTGCATGAATTGATGTGTGATATCTTATATATATAAATGTAGTGCTGTGGAGGCACAGGTAAGTTCAGGTAAGCTGTGTTTGGTTAGGATGATTGATTTAGTCAGAGATATGATACAGGTCTGTTTATTATGTCACCCTTGCACTATATGCTCATATTGGATCCAATTTAAGTGCACAGTCTTGTCGTACAGACCTTAATTATGGTTCCGACTCGTAGGTGACTAGCGATTTATCGCCCGGCTATTATGAGAGAGTAAAATTGAACATAATTATATTACACTCAACCTTGTCGTATAGACCTCTTTTTAGTGGTTCCGACTTATGTGCCGTATATTGCCCTATAGGTCATTGTAGTGACTTCGGCTAGATTGACTATTGAGCTATAAATTCAGCCGTACATACCACCACATGGGTTCCGGCTAACATATCATATTTCTATGAAATTATTCTTACCTGAATTGTTTACTTTGTTATATCTTGGCATGACATGCATATGGTTATGAATGTGTAAAGCATGATTTGAAATGATATATTTATATACATAATTATGTATTCTATTTTATGAAAAAGTAACCATATACTTGTTTTACGGCGAGAGGTTAATATATTCAAAGGAAAACAAGGTTTTCATGTAACTGTATTTTACTGACCCACTCAACTTTGTTTTTCGCCCCTCCAGGTCTTAGGTAGCAGAGTTTGGTGGCCACGAGGACTTCAACGGTGTTCTGACAGAATCCGAAAAAGTAGGATTCATCTTCGGGTGTTGTATTTTAGTAACCGTCTTACTCGACTGCAACTAGACTCTCTTATTGCTCTGAAAGTGTATTTATACACTTAAACTCGCACTAGCATCCTTTCCGACTGGGATTGTTAGTTGCTTGGTTATAAATTGTTAGTATTTCTCTTACTCTTTATCACTTCCGCTTTGTGCACATGGCTACTTCACTCTCACGTGACGGCTATCACATCTCGACTTCGGTCGGGGTGTGTCAAACTGACTACAATATTTACATGTATTTAATATAATTAATATACGATGGTTGGATATAGTTCTTGTGTTGGTGGTACCAAAATAATATCCTAACTATATCACATTTTTCTCTTTTTCAAAAAGAAAAAAAAAAGGGCCTATGATCTAAGTAGATCACACTTTAATTAAAAAAATGACACAAATATTAAGTTTTCAATATGAAAAATATGATTAGCTAATATGTTCATAGAGTTTAGTCACTGAGTACTAGAGTATAATGATATTCTTCTTCATTTGTGAGGTTTTACGTTCGATTTTTGCCAAAGGCAAATTCGAGCGAAATTATTATAGCCAGCTCATTTTGAGGTTTAACTCACTCCCTCATCCTTTTGTGTAGATAATATTGTATGTATTAAAAAAAAATCTTCATAGAGTGTAACAAATAACGTCACAATCTAATACTATTTCTTTTCATTTGTAAGTAAGAGGTCTCGAGCTCAACTAAAAAAAATAATAATACCAAGTTCGATTTATGTTTATGACTACAATTTATGTAACTTGACTCAAATCCATTTCACAATATTCTAGTATAAAAACCAAAGAAGCTGCTATTTTATTTGAAATAAACGATATTATCTACACTAAGAGATCAGGGAATGAGTTGAGTCTCACAATGGACTGGCAATAATATGGTTTAAATTCGCCTTTGACGAGAATCGAACCTAAGACATCTAATTTATAAGTGAAGAGGAATGTCACTAGATCATAGTACTAAGTGGCAAGAAGCTGCTATTAAAACACTTTAAAAAAATTCAAAAGGTGGATTGCCTTGGTCAATAGGGTATTTCTCTTTATCCTAATACGTTCCGAGTTTAAATCATCCTCTTACTATAAAATTGTAAATAGTATAAAAAAATTATACTTACGAAAGATCTTTGATGGAGAGTAACTGTTGCGAGTTATACATTAGTTAAAATGTAAATAGTAGTTTATTGTCCCACATTGGTGAAGTACATATGTAATACCAATTGTAACTCCTATATATACTCCACTTTGGAGATTAATGAATATATAAGAAATTCCCAAATATTATCATATATTTTTGGTATTTACCATGTTTAGTTTAATATTGGTATTTACCATGTTTAGTTCAATATGGTATCAGAGCAGTTCGCTCTTGGTGACCTGTGTGCTTTAAATTTTGTGCCCACATTTTTCGTGATTTCCTCCATGTGGAAAAAAAAAAAAAAAAAAAAAGTGTCGTGCTACAGTGCCGTGAACAGTGGTCTTCCACATTGCGTGAACAGTGATTGCTACAGTCGTGAACAGTGATTGCTACAGTACTCTGGTAAATTGTTTTCATTCCGCTGCGTATCTTTTGTGCCTTTATTGTTCGTGATTTTGTTCAATGGCTCAATATAATCATAGTGTTGTTATGCATCTTGGTGGAACAAATAAATGGATAATTGATACTGGGGCCACTGATCATGTGACGAGTGACCCTAGAGTGTTTGATGAGTTATGTGATTATGTTTGTGATCCATATATTACTAGTGCAAATGGAGCACTTTCCCCTGTGAAGGGTGAAGGCACTATCTCTTTGACTCCAACCTTATCACTGGTCCGTGCTTTACTTGTTCCTGATGTTAAGTGCAATCTTTTGTCGGTAGGAAAACTTCTTGATACTTTATATTGTTCTGCTCACTTCTATCCTACGTATTGTTATTTTCAAGATATTCAAACTCAGAAGATAATTGGTTATGGTAAAAGGATAGGGGGTTTGTACATCTTGACTATGGAGGATACTGTTGTTTCCGGTTCAAATAATCATCAAGTTTTAAGTGCTAAAGTGGATAACAGACATCAAATTTGGTTGTGGCATCGACGATTGGGACATCCATCATTCAGTTATATGAAGCATCTATTTCCTTCTTTGTTTCGCACTTGTAGTGATTCAGAGTTCAAGTGTGAAACATGTGTCATGGCTAAGAGTCATCGTGCTTCCTTTCCTGTAAGTGATTCTAAAGCTACTTTACCATTTGATTTGATACATTCTGATGTGTGGGGTCCTGCAAAAGTTACTTCTAATGGATTCCGTTGGTTTGTTACTTTTATTGATGATTGTACTCGGGTAACTTGGGTGTTCTTGATGAAAAATAAGAGTGATGTTCCGTTACTTCTTCAAGAATTTTGTACAATGGTATCTACTCAGTTTCAGACCAAAGTTAAGGTCTTTAGGTCTGATAACGGAGGAGAATATGTGAATCACACTTTGGCATGTTTTTTCCTTGATCATGGTATTATTCACCAGACGACTACTCCGTTTACACCCCAACAAAATGGTG
The DNA here is from genome assembly GCF_916048215.2 of Malus sylvestris. Lineage (NCBI taxonomy): Eukaryota > Viridiplantae > Streptophyta > Magnoliopsida > Rosales > Rosaceae > Malus > Malus sylvestris. The sequence goes on along the minus strand of NC_062270.1, from coordinate 5,787,739 downwards.
TGTCCGAACGGAAGAATCGTCAAATAATGGAGGTTGCTCGCTCCTTGATGTTAGATAAATGTGTTCCTAATCATTTGTGGGGTCATGCTGTTTTGGCTGCTGTGTATTTGATCAATCGTGTTCCAAGTCGGGTTCTTGATTTTCAGACACCGTTTGATGTGCTACAAAAACATGTTTCTCTTGTTTCTGTCTCAAAGCTTCATCCGAAAGTGTTTGGGTGTATTGCGTATGTGCATGTCTACTCTCATCAGCGGAGTAAACTTGATGCATGTGCTCTCCGGTGTGTCTTTATTGGATATGCTAACAATAAAAAAGGCTATAAGTGTTATCATCCTCCGACTCAAAAAACTTATATTACCATGGATGTCACATTTCATGAGGAAGTTTCGTATTTTGTGAAGCCCTCTTCCGACTCTCCACTTCAGGGGGAGAGGGGGAGTGAAGTGCAGATTCGAAGAGATGATATGGATGATGTGTTACAAACAGAGTTGGGAACATAACCTATTATTTTGCGTGATACTAATCAGTCGGCTACAGATGATGATCGGTTGCCTGCTGCTGATATATCTGATGAATTACCTTCTGATGATCGGTTGCCTGCTGCTGATATGTCTAACGAGTTGCCTGATGATGGTTCGTCCAGTAATGATTCTTCTAACTGTTTGGTACAAGATGGTGGCATACATGAGGTAAATTCTGACGATTCTTCTACTTATCAGTTGCCTCCACGAGCTAATCGTGGAAAACCTAAAGTACAATATGAGCCTGATATGCATGCCAAAGCCAAATTTCCTATCAACAATTATGTGTCTTCTCATCGTTTGTCCCAACCATATGCATCTTACATATGTCAGCTATATAGTGTATCAATTCCAACAAAATTGCAAGATGCTTTGTCTGACCCTAAGTGGGTTAATGCTATGAAAGTTGAGATGGAAGCTTTGGAAAAGAATTATACTTGGGATTTGGTTCTGTTACCAAACGGGAAGAAAGCCGTTGGATGTAGATGGGTGTTTACTATTAAGCACAAAGCAGATGGTTCTATTGATCGGTATAAAGCCAGATTAGTTGCTAAGGGTTATACTCAAACCTATGGGGTGGACTATCAGGAGACCTTTGCTCCTGTTGCCAAACTTAATACTGTGCGTGTTCTTCTGTCCTTGGCAGCAAACCAGGATTGGCCTCTGTTGCAGTTTGATGTTAAGAATGCTTTCCTTCATGGTGATCTTAAGGAGGAAGTGTATATGGATCTCCCACCTGGTATTGGAACATCTCCTGGAAAAGGTATTGTATGCAGGTTACGAAAGGCCTTGTATGGTTTGAAACAATCTCCTAGAGCATGGTTTGGGAGGTTTACAAGTTCAATGAAGAAGTTTGGGTATATCCAGAGTCATTCAGATCATACTTTGTTTCTAAAGCGACAGAATGGTAAGCTAACTGCATTGATTATTTATGTTGATGACATGATAGTGACTGGTGATGATCAAAAGGAGATACATCACCTTCAAAAGTATCTAGCTACTGAGTTTGAGATGAAAGAATTGGGTGAATTGAAGTATTTTCTTGGAATCGAGGTTGCACTCACATGGTATTTTTCTATCTCAAAGGAAGTATGTTCTTGATTTGTTAGCTGAAACAGGTATGTTAGATTGCAAACCTGTTGATACTCCGATTGAGCAGAATCATCGTCTGGGCTTATTTCCAGATCAAGTTCCAACTCATAAGGAACGGTATCAGAGGCTTGTGGGGAGATTAATTTATTTGTCTCACACTCGCCCTGACATTGCTTATGCAGTTAGTGTGGTAAGTCAGTTTATGCACTCACCTAGCGAAGCTCATATGGATGCAGTAACTCGTATTTTGAGGTACTTGAAGATCGCTCCTGGCAGAGGCCTGGTTTTCTCCAAGAATGATCATTTGAATGTCGAAGGGTATACAGATGCAGATTGGGCTGGTTCTATCACTGATCGGCGATCTACATCTGGATACTTTATGTTTGTGGGTGGTAATTTAGTTACTTGGAGAAGCAAGAAACAAAAAGTGGTGGCTAGGTCAAGTGCAGAAGCTGAGTTTCGTGGTATGTCTCATGGTGTATGTGAGTTGTTGTGGTTGAAAAAATTGTTGAGAGATCTTGGGTTTAAACACAAAGGTGCTATGAAACTTCATTGTGATAACAAGGCTGCTATTGAGATTGCTCATAATCCAGTGCAACATGATCGAACAAAACATGTGGAGATTGATCGACATTTCATTAAGGAAAAATTGGATGCTAGAATTATTATGTTTCCGTTTGTGAGATCTGAAGATCAACTGGCTGATGCTCTTACTAAGGCTGTGTCTAATAGTGCGTTTTCCGACTCGCTTGACAAGTTGGGCATGCGTGACATCTTTGCACCAACTTGAGGGGGAGTGTTGCGAGTTATACATTAGTTAAAATGTAAATAGTAGTTTATTGTCCCACATTGGTGAAGTACATATGTAATACCAATTGTAACTCCTATATATACTCCACTTTGGAGATTAATGAATATATAAGAAATTCCCAAATATTATCATATATTTTTGGTATTTACCATGTTTAGTTTAATATTGGTATTTACCATGTTTAGTTCAATAGTAACATCTAATTTTCTACAAGAGTTAATTGTGTGTCTTATATACAACGTGGCAAAAGCATGAGCACAGTGGTGATGTCAACGTTCACGCGGCGAGGGCACGGACAGGAGGAGCGGTTACTTGTTATTCATATCAATCTCTGGTTGGTGGCAGGGTGGTATGCTGGCAGTTACATTCAAACATGTTTTATTCTTTTTTTTTTTGAAACTTTTTGTCGGATGCTCCATTTTTATCGTCATCAGCTTCTCACAAATTCCGTTTTTATTTTCTACAACAGGATTAGAGGAAGGAAGTGTAATCTATTTTCAGTTGCATAACACGTACTGAAACATGGTTAAAAAAAAACTTCCTCTTGTTTGTCTTATTTTTGCATTGGTATATCAGAGACAAATTAATACATATGTTGATTGACCGACCGACCGTATGCCCAACTTTTGTACATGACAACGATGCCTAAAAAAGAAAAGAAAAAACCGAACTGTGAGAGAGAGAGAGAGAGAGAGAGAGAGAGAGAGAGAGATTGAGATGGAGGCTAAGGTATGGTGTTGGTGGGTGTGATTTGCAAATGTTAAATTAAATTTCAACAGTCCGTGTGATTTGTTCATGAGACTCAACCTAGTAAGCTTAGGAGGGGATCCGGTTCCCCGCAAAATGATCTACTTGGACGGAAACGTCCAAGTCTTTGAGAACATTGACCTCTTGTTTGACTACCCTGACTCCTACTTCTATGCGGCACTGGACTGGACTGCTTCTGTGAGAAGTCTTGGAGCCACAGCCCACAGCACAAGATTGGGCACCGCCAGCAGTGGCCCAACAAAGTCCAGTGGGACCTCACATTGGGCCCCAAACCTCCTCTTTACTTCAATGCTAGCATGTTTGTGTTTGAGCCCAGCTTGGTGACCTACCGTGACCTCGTCCAAACACTACAGACTTCTCGTACTACCGCTTTTGCAGAGCAGGTAATTCTCTCTCTCTCTCTCTCTCTCTCTCTCCATATTATTTAAGGGGAACCTCGACAATACGTGAAGAAAGGAGTTTTATTGTATCATTGTTTTTATTTGCTCAATCGGGTTATAAAATCTGAGTCCTGACATTGCAGTTATGTGCTTGTTTTTCGGCAGGATCTTCTGAACATGTTTTTCAAGGACAAGTTGGTGGCCCTGGCTCCACATTACAACCTTATGCTGCCCATGCTGTGGCATCACCCAGAGGCCGTTGAGCTTGACAGGGTCAAAGTTGTTAACTATTGTGCTAATGCGAGTTCTCGTTACAACCTTTAGTGAGTTTTGTAATATTATTGACGCACGTCCGTTCTTTTTAATCAACTAACTTGAGAGTGTGACATTTATATTTTTGGTTCAGGGTCTAAGCCATGCAGTTACACTGGGAAGGAAGAGAACATGGAGAGGGAAGATGTTAAGATGCTGGTGAACAAATGGTGGGAGATATACAGTGATGGCTCTTTGGACTACAAGAAGACTGTGACTTCAGCTGAGGCTGAAAAGGGCACAGACCAAGTTAACGTGAAGCCATCAGAAGCGGCATTTTCAGAGACTGGGGCTGTCGAATTCATCTCCAGCCCATCTGCTGCTTGATTATTAGGGCCCCTTGGGAGGCACTTTATGTTTGACGTCTGAGGACGTTCTGGTTTTTCGTTTGGTTTCAATACTTAAGGTTGCTTTAGTTTCATCAAACCAGTGGACAGACGTTTTGTTGGCAGCTTGTATGTAAAGAGTCAAGTAAAATTAGTTAGATGTGTGTTAAGTTTCTTATGTAAATAGATAGATTAGACAAGGATATAATTGTAATTAGAGCAGTGTACTGTCTATATATACACTGCTGCATACTGTAAGATTATTACATTGAATCAATATATGAGAGATATTTAGAAACTGTGAGTCTTGGCTTTCTACATGGTACCATCGCCAAACCGCCTCACGGCCTCTCTTCGATCCTGCAATTTTCTTCTTCGATCTTCCGCTCCTCTCTGATCGTCTTCTCCGACGTGATTGTTTGCGTCTGATTCAGATTCTTGATTTCTTTTTCTTGCATCTTGATGGCGTCTCCATCTGATTCTTCTTCTCCAATTGAGTCGGTGCCTCCTTCAAACCCTAATTCTTCTTCCCCAAATCTCAATACCTCTCAGATGTATCATTCTCTCACGATTCAGAACATTGGCAGTATGGTTCCGATCAAGCTCCGGCGATCCAATTATCTGCCGTGGCGGGCCTTGTTTGCTCCGATTCTTCGTCGCTACAAGCTTCTAGGGATTGTTGATGGCACTGAGCCCTGTCCCTCTCCCTTTCTTCCAGATCGCTCAATCAATCCACATTTTGAGCAATGGTATGAGAAAGATCAGAATCTGCTTATCTGGTTCAATTCGACGCTTTCTGAGGAAATCATTCCGTTCACCGTCGGTGTTTCCTCCGCTCGTGATCTCTGGCTCAAACTTGAGCAGCGTTTTGGTGGTGTCTCGGATGCACACATTCATCAATTGCGTTCGAAGCTTCAAAATATTCAGAAAGGCTCTCAATCCATGGCTGACTATCTTCAACAAATCAAGGAGATCTCAGATTCTCTCACTGCCGCTGGTGCCTCTGTCACCGATCATGATCTCATTGCTGCGACTCTTGCCGGTCTCACTGATGATTTTGAATCTTTCACTGATTCTATCTTACTTCGTCTTTCTTCTACCTCGTTGGATGAATTACATGGCTTGTTGCTCACTAAGGAGTTATCCATGGAGCGTCGCAAGAAATCTTCTTCTTCTGAGCCTTTTCATGCTTTCTCTGTGCAAAGCCAAGCGCCTCTCCTTCCTACACCACCACCACACGCTCTGGTTGCTCCAAATCCTGGCGCATCACCACTTCAGAATTCTTTTCGGTATAATTCTACCAGAAGCTACACTCGTGGCTCTAACCGAGGATTTTCCCGTGGTTCTAATCGCAACTACAATCGTGGTTCCAATCGTGGTAATTTCAACTCTGGTTTCAATCGAGGATCTTATAATTCTGGATTCAATCGTCCTGCTTCTTCTTCAGGTCACAAAACTTCTTGTCAAATTTGTGGTTCTACCAGTCATGAAGCTCTTGATTGCTTCGACCGAATGAATCCAGAAATCTCAGGCAAGTTTTCTCCAGCTAAACTTGCTGCCATGTGTGCTCATTATACTGCAAAGTCCTCCAATTCTTGGCTCATCGACTCGGGTGCTACCTCTCACATTACGAATGATATATCCAATATCCAATCTCCTACTCCCTATCATGGTGAAGACAAGGTGTACATCGGAGATGGTAAAGGTCTGTCTATAGATCATATTGGCACATCTATTTTACATACTCCTGCTCACTCTTTTAAACTGCACAATGTTCTTCATGTGCCTCAAATGCAGCATAGTCTTCTCTCTGCTTATCAGTTTATTAAAGATAATGATTGTTCTTTGACTCTTGATATTAATGGATCCTCTGTCAAGGATCGTTTTACGGGGAGGACGCTTTTGCGGGGCCAAGTTAAAGATGGATTCTTTCCGCTTCATGGTTCACCTGCTCTCTCCACTGTCTCTCATTCTCCTACTGCCCTTGTAAGTACTGCTGCTAATGTTCGCATATGGCACAGCAGACTTGGTCATCCATCTTCTGCTATTTTTCGTAAAGTTTTGTCTACCAATAAAGTTGTTGTCCATGGCACATCCTCTCTGGCCTTCTTCTGCAAAGACTGTGCTTTAGCAAAGAATCACAAGCTTCCTTTTGGTTCTCCTCAATCTGTATCTACTGCAAGTCTAGAACTGTTGCACTGTGATGTCTGGGGCCCATCTCCTGTTGTATCAGTGAGTGGCTATAGATATTACTTGCTTATTGTTGATGATTACAGCAAGTATAGCTGGTATTTTCCTTTAAAGTCCAAGTCCTCTGTATTTTCAACCTTTGTGGACTTCAAGTCCTATGTAGAGAACGCTATTGGTAATAAAATAAAGGTTGTTCGCTCTGATTCAGGGGGTGAGTTTACTAGTCACCAATTTCAGCATTTTCTTAAACTTCATGGCATTTTCCAACAATTTAGTTGTCCTCATACTCCTCAGCAGAATGGATGTGTTGAACGGAAACATCGTCATTTGGTTGAAACTGCTCGTACACTCTTGGTGCAATCTCAAGTGCCTCATAGGTTTTGGGTTGAAGCCTTTTCCACTGCTACTTATCTGATTAATCGACTTCCCCTTGGTGGTGTACTGCAATCCCCTTGGGAACTTCTCTTCGGCACTTCTCCAGATTATTCTCGGCTCAGAATTTTTGGTTGTTGTTGTTATCCATGGCTCAGACCTTATACTACGTCCAAGTTGGCCAGCAGAAGTACATCCTGTGTTTTCCTTGGGTATAGTCTTCAACACAAGGGGTATCGTTGTCTTGATCCAGTCACACAACGTGTCTATATCTCTCGGCATGTCCTTTTTGATGAGACTACCTTTCCATTTCAGAGTTTATCTTCTGCCTTTCCTGGTGCATCTCCTGTTCTTACTGATCCTTCTCCAGTGAATTCCTCTGTCAATTTACAATTTACCATACCTGCTGCTCAATCTGGTTCCTCTACAGTCCCTCAAGTGCATCTTCCTGCACCTGGTGATGTTCCAGTACCTCAAGTAAATCTTCCAGTACCTGTTGATGTTTCGGTACATCCAGAGGATCTTCCTGTTACTCATGAGCCTTCTTCCGTCCCTAATACCCATCCTATGATCACTAGGTCTAAAGCTGGTATCTCTAAACCCAAGGCCTACTCAGCCACCAAACACCCTTTACCTGATACGGTTGATATTATCCCCACTACTTATCTTCAGGCCTCTAAACATATCCATTGGCGGTCTGCTATGCAGGATGAAATCAATGCCCTGCAGTCCACTGGCACTTGGTCTCTCGTTCCTTTTACCTCCCAACAAAATATTGTTGGATGTAAGTGGGTGTTTCGGGTCAAGAAACATCCTGATGGCACTATAGATCGATACAAAGCTCGGCTTGTGGCCAAAGGATTTCATCAGCAAGCTGGTTTGGATTACACGGAAACATTCAGTCCTGTTGCAAAACCAGTCACCATTCGCATTCTTCTCTCTCTTGCAGTTCAACATGACTGGTTTCTCAATCAATTGGATATCAGTAATGCTTTTCTGCACGGTGACCTTCAAGAAGATGTCTACATGCAGCAACCTCCTGGATTCAGTGATCCCACTTATCCCCATCATGTCTGCAAGCTTCGCAAATCCTTGTATGGCTTGAAGCAAGCCCCTCGGGCCTGGTTTGAAAAATTATTTGCAGTCCTTAAGTCCTTGGGCTTCCATCAATCTCAATCTGATGCTTCTTTATTTGTGCTCCAAGACGGTGTTCCTGTTATTGTCTTGGTGTATGTTGATGACATACTTGTCACAGGTCCTAATACTGCAGCTTGTCAACGTTTCATTCAGAAACTCAGTACTGTTTTCCCTGTGAAGGATTTAGGCCCCTTGCATTATTTTTTGGGTCTTGAGGTTCAGCGATCTGCTGATGGTCTTTTCTTACATCAAAGCAAGTATATTTCTGACTTACTTCACAAGACCCGCATGGCTGGTGCTAAGCCATGTCTCACTCCTCTTGGCTCTCATAAACTTGATCACACCGGTCCATTGTTGCATGATCCCACAGAATACAGATCTATTGTCGGTGCATTGCAATACCTAACTTGGACACGACCTGATTTATCTTTTGCTGTCAATCAAGTCTGTCAATTTATGCATGCTCCCCGAGAACCCCATCTTCAAGCCGCCAAACGTATTCTCCGATTCCTTAAAGCCACTGTGAGTCATGGTTTGTGGTTCAAGAAAGGGACTGTTCATCTTACTGCCTATTCTGATGCTGATTGGGCTGGCTGCCCTTTTGATCGCCGATCTACTAGTGGCTATTGCATATTTCTGGGATCCAATCTTATTAGCTGGAGTGCTAAGAAGCAACCTACGGTTGCTCGTTCATCAACTGAAGCCGAATACAGATCGTTAGCGCACACCGCTGCTGAAATCACATGGATTTGTAAAGTGTTCAAAGATCTTGGCCTTCATCTTCCTCAAGTCCCTTCTCTCTGGTGTGACAATCTGTCTGCCATCTCTCTTGCGTCTAATCCAGTCTTTCATGCTCGAACCAAACATATTGAACTTGATTACCATTATATCCGAGAGTTGGTCCTTGCTAATCTTCTCAAAGTCCAGTATGTGTGTTCTCATGATCAGTTAGCTGATATTCATACTAAATCTCTGTCTAAATCCAGATTTCTGTATTTGCAATCCAAGCTTGCTCTTGGACCTTTCGATGCCTCCAAGTTCAGCTTGAGGGGGTGTAAAGAGTCAAGTAAAATTAGTTAGATGTGTGTTAAGTTTCTTATGTAAATAGATAGATTAGACAAGGATATAATTGTAATTAGAGCAGTGTACTGTCTATATATACACTGCTGCATACTGTAAGATTATTACATTGAATCAATATATGAGAGATATTTAGAAACTGTGAGTCTTGGCTTTCTACAGTATGCACCACAAAGCTTATGATAAATAAAATCACGGTTCTTTTATCCCTCACAATTATGATGATCATATATCAATGGCAATTATTTCATCTTGTGTTCTAGTTTGATCAAAACCGGTGGCCTGCAGACAGTAACGACAGTGTGTGTGTGTGTTTTGGTGCATGTCTTTCCCCTTATGCTGAGGAAATCAGTACGTAGTGATGTAGTTCTTGAAACTAAAACATATGGTTGTCGTGCTCAGGTTTTATCCAGCGGCTCGAAGAACTGTTTTCTCAGACAAAGTATAAGGAGGCTGCAGAGATTGCGGCGGAATCTCCAATGGGAATACTCCATACTCCTGATACTGTTGCTAAATTTCAGGTATAGCTTTCTGATATTTTCTTCTTGTGTTCCTGTGCAAGCTGGGCAAACCCCACCATTGTTGCAGTGTACTCTTATTAACTAGAGGGAATTGAATCAGCTAGTGTTCCCCGATCTGATTCTTGATTTTCTTTTTTTTTATTTTTTATTTTTACGTGAAAACTTTTATTTTTCCGATTTTTTAGGTGTAAGTAAATGCAGAAAAATGTTAAGCAACAAAATGATCTCATTCGCATATTTTAGTAAATGTAAAAAAAAAAAATTATCTTTTCAAAAACACATCTTAGACAAAATGATTCTTGAAATTGACATAATTCTTTATTTTTGATCCTTGATATTAGTAATCAATAGAAATGGTTCTAGAGTTTGTTCAGTGTCAATTTGTTAAATAAGAAAAAAAATAACAAAAATATTCTCAATTTAACAAATAATGGATCAAAATGATTTAACAAAAATTAAGGTATTTTTGTTGTTATACTTTACTTAGGAGAGATTTTCACATGATGACTAAAATGATGAATGATGGACAAACTCAGTGAGGAGTTAGTTATACTTATCTCAAAAACCATTTTGGCAAAAAAAAAACTTTTCTAAATTTTTTTTTCTTTTTTTGAACAAAGAGAACTATTGTGGCTTTTTTTATTTTAAGTATAACGATATATGTTACACTAGGAGGAGGAGAGAGTTTAGCTAAGCTACACAATAGACATTCTAATTTGGTATCGAATTCACCATACATGAGATTCGAATCTAAAACCTCTCATTTACAAGTGAAGAAGAATACAACTAGATCATAGTAATGACATAACTATTATTTTTTTAAATTAAAAAAATTTGTTTGGTAGGGAATTTGAAATTATTTTGGGTTGAAGGATTTGGGCCTTGGTCGTTGAATGGCGTATATCTCACGCTCGCACTCCTACTACTATAAAAACCCCCTATAACCCTCAACCCTGAACCCCTTCCCCCAATTCTCTCTCTCACTCCTATTTCTGCGACTCATCCTACTTCCTACTTTTCTCTCTCTCTACAAGATGTCGAGCGCCGATCCAGGGCACAGAGACGACGAGGAGGCACCACTCGCCGGCGACGACGAGGACACCGGAGCTCAGGTCGCTCCGATCGTTCGGCTGGAGGAGGTCGCCGTCACCACCGGCGAGGAAGAGGAGGACGCCATCCTCGATCTGTAAGTCTCTTCCCCCGATTCATTTCTCGTCGAATACTAGGGTTTTTTTGCTTTTTACTCCGATCTGGAAAAACCTAGCCTGGGTTTTGTTTTGATTCGATTCGATTAGCGCACTGAACGTTTTAAATTCTTATTAATCTGTCTGCTGTGTTTGTGTAAATAGGAAGGCGAAGCTTTACCGATTTGATAAAGACGGTAATCAATGGAAGGAGCGAGGTGCCGGCACTGTCAAGTTTCTCAAGCACAAGAAGTCTGGAAAAGTCCGCCTTGTCATGCGGCAATCCAAAACCCTAAAGATCTGCGCCAATCATCTTGGTTAGTCTCTCATAGTCTATGTATTCCATTGTAATTGTACACATGTTATTATTTTGGGTTTAGGGTTTTGAATATTTTTGCTTGTGCTCTGTTATGTTGTTAACTGCAGTTCTACCGAAGATGACAGTCCAGGAGCACGCAGGGAATGAGAAGTCCTGTGTTTGGCATGCAACCGATTTTGCTGATGGGGAATTGAAGGAGGAGCTTTTCTGCATTAGATTCGCTTCAATTGAAAGTGAGTTAATTTGTTTGATCTACTTTATAAGTTTATCTTCTAGTAATTTTTTTTGCTTGATATTAGATGGTAGTATACTTGGTACTGTCTCCTACTTTCGTGTATGTATGTAATCAGTAGCTATTTTTAATTCATGAAATACCCAAATTTAATAAATTTTCGTTCCTTCTAATTACTTTTGTCCGAGTTCAATAAGGTATTGTTTTTTAATGTTTAGAGTTGAATGTTTGATAGTGGCTTTGAAGAGGGATGCAATGGATATCACAGTTTGATTTGAACTTGTTTGTGATGAATGGTCTGACTAGATTCAGTCATAATACATATATGTATATCTGTATTATGTATTATTTGATGATGTGCATTTGAGTTAATTTATTTATGTATTTGGTATGACTTGAGAGTGTACCAATTGATGCTCTCCAGTAACTAGCTAATACATTGCTGGCAAAAAAATGTAACTAATACAAAACCCACATTTAAACATTGAAATTACTAACTTTGAAAAGATGTACTGGTTGGACATGTGTATATGTGGGACACCATGACTTGCTCTCTTTTTATTAGATGTTAATAGTTTAGGTCTAACCCTTTTGTATGGATCTTGTTTTTTGTTTCTTCTCGTATGTGAGTAATTTGCTGATACTTGAATGAAAACGTCTCTTTTACATAATGTGTTGGTGTTAATCATATATTTAAAGTGGGTTCTTTTCCTTATTCGTTTTTGTAAAGCTATGATCACCTCACTGCAATGAGGAATAGTACATTCTAAGCTTAAAACTTATGGAGATGTGTTCCAATTAGGCTGTAAAGCACACATTTTTATTGTTTAGAAACTTTACCTGCATGTTGGAACCTGTGTAAGAATTTATACTTTTTGGCTTCCTTGCACTAATGTTGCTTGCAAATTGAAGAAGTTATGAACTTTAGAGCTTTTGAAGTCAGTGTTGGACCAAAATATGTTTTACTGAATATCTCTCAGTAGTGCACGTAGTTGTGGTGAATTAGGTTCCCTTATGTACTATGGAACGTGGGAATATGAATATTCGGGAATAACAGAGCGAACAAAATAGATTTTGAGTTCTTCGTTGATTAGAGAGAGTTATGGTCTTTGATTTGACTTGTGTTTATATTAGGAAAAGTCGGCACCGATCCTTCAAAGTCTTCTATGTAATGGTGCTGCCTGTATAAAGTATAGGGTAATCAGTTTCTGAGACTTCAAGGTCCTAGGTGTTTCTCTTTATAAGTAAATAAATGTTAGCTTTCAGGACTGTTGTCAAGATATAGAGGAAACCATAAATTAGCAGATCTGTTGCCTACGGATCTTGATTTAAATTGTAACACAAGTTGTTTTATTTCTCTTAAGCGTGTATAGAACCATAGATCTAGAGCATTATTTTTCTTAAGTATATGAGATGACATCCTCTGCCATACTTTCTCTGACATGCATGTGTATTGATTGGAATGAATCATTTTTCTGTAGCATTATTTCTGGGAGTAGATTCTTCCTACCATCTCAATTATTTGGTAGTGCGTTACTGATATTATACGATTCAGTATGAGTTTTGGGAGATGTCTACCTTCTGAATGGATCCAATTTAAACTTTTCCTATAGCCATTATACATTCGCAGTGGTTCTTTCTCTGCAGCATCGTCCATTCAGTTTCATTTTCTGCATTTTCATATCTCGTCAAGCGTTAAATGTGGTACAAGGTCCCCACCATCATCACGCAAGTAGCTTATCGATGTTTGATTGTTGTTTTCTTTATCAGATAACAAGTTGTTCATGGAGAAGTTTCAAGAAGTTGCTGAATCCCAGAGTCCAGAAGAAGAAAGCAAAGAAGCCACTGAAGCTGCTGGGCTTCTCGATAAATTGAGTGTTGGGGAGAAGTCTGAGGCAGAGGCACCTGCTGCAGCTAAGAAGAGCGATGCAGTAAAAGAAGAATCGCCTGCTGAGGAGAAGGCAGAAGAAAAGGCACCTGCTGCCAAGGAAGAGAAGAAAGACGATCAAGAGTGAAGAGTGACGGTATTTTTTTTATGGGTCTATAGTTTTGTCCAATTGGTGTCGTCGACGTCGTCGTCAAAAGTCGGGTTAGACTTTCGGGTTGAAGAGTGGTGTGTTACAGGTTGAAAATTACTTGATATAAACCGAGGACGTTTTGTTTGGATATAATTTCTTGATTTGTTTTTAGGGTCTTGAATTTTATTTGTGGGCAAATGTGGTACCGAAACATTGCTTCTCTATTTATGAAACAATATTTAGCCATTTTTTCCCAGCCCCTTCAAGTAAACTAAAATAAAATTTTACCTCCTCTCTCTTCCCCCTTTCTTCCCCCAGTCTTTGTCTGCAACCCCTTTCTTTCCCCAGTATGCAGTATCCACACCCCACCATCCAATCTCAAGAGTGAAAGTGATAAAGGTTGTTTCCTTCTCTTCTGTTTGGGTCTGCAAATCGCAATTTCCTTGAGGATTTGGGTGTTCGTTGTTCCAGATTATGTTTGTCCTTGTGGCGTCGTTTTAAATCCCTGGCGATCGTTGTTCCAAATCGCAGCGTTAATGGTTTAGTGTTACGGCATCGTTTCTGTTTGCGAAGGTGTGGTGGTCTCCTGTGAGAAACAAATACAGAGGGGAGTGATTGATGAAGGTAGTCGTTTCAAACCCCTGGCGATCGTTGTTCCAAATCGCAGCATTCATCGTTCAGTGCTACGGCATCATTTCTGATTGCGAAGGTGGGGTGGTCTCCTGTGAGAGAAACAAATATAGAGGGGAGTGATTGATGAAGGTACCGTAGGAGTTATTTTAGGAATATACATGGGTATTTTGGGTACAAAACAAATACAAATGTGCTCGTAATGCGGAATGTGATTAATATTCAATAATAACTATTTTTCTAACTTATTGAAGGGGGAACACTACATTACAGACACACTAATTGCTTGACCTAGAAAGAGGTTAAGGTTGTGAACACAGAGGTGATAGACATCCCCATAATTTATATCTTTGCCTTTCTACACATGATGATTTAGAGGTACAGTACAAATGATAGAACAATTAGGCCTTGTTTGATGGGCGGGATTCGTTCGAAATGGATAATTCTCTAAATTCAATAAATGTTAAGTGATTTGTGAACAATTTAAGTGAAGATAAAAGATGAATTCGTCACGAAAATTTATTCTAATCCTGTCAATCTTGTGTAGATTAGGAAGGACAAGTTTATGTCATGACTAATTTGTCTTCTACATTCACTTGGACAAATTGTGCAAATGTACATCAACTTCTTCATTCGATATTGATTTAAAATAATTTATTGGAAATGCTATGCTATGCTTTTTCCTTGTATTTGAAATAATTTATTGGAATTAGACAATTGTTTTATTTTAAAAGTATAAAAAAAAAATATTTGTGAACAGTACTTACCATTGCCATTTTTCAAATGGGTGGAGTTGCACAAAGGCAAGTGCTATTCAAAATGAATAGTAAGGACAACGTACATGCCTTTGCCCTCCTAAAACAGATGGACTTGCTCGTGTCTATTCCAAACCTACCAATCTTGTGGAGATTAAGAGGGACAAGTTTTTGTCATAATTAATTCATCTTATACCTTCACTTGGACAAACTATGTTAGTGGGCATCCACTTCTTCATTCCATATTTGATTGAATTTATTAAGGAGTAATGCCAAGGAGATTAAATTTGTAGACAAAACTTTGTAAACTAAATGATATGAAAGTTAATGATTGAATTATTACTTAAGCGTTGATAAACATGCTTATTTTCTATTCGTAACGCATCATTTAGTTTACAAATTTTGTCTAAAAATTTAATCTTCCTAAGATTACTCATCTAGTAAGTTATCTAATCTAAACCATAAAACGAATCCTATACACCAAACGAGGCAATCTTAACAAATGACCCTTATAGCCACTTTTAAAGAGAACCTCTTGAACCTAACTATCATTGCACTCAATCATTATGGACAATAGGCGAGTTGATTATTTTTTCTTAGGTAATGCTAGGTAGACTTAATTTGTAAACTAAATTTGCAAACTAAATAATGTGTCACCAATAAGAAATAAGTATGTTAATCAACACTTGAGTAATAATCTAATAATCAATTTTCACATCATTTAGTTTACAAAATTGTTTACAAATTTAGTCTCCCTCACATTACCCTTTTTTCTTCTATAAATTGCTTTTTAAATGCTACTCACTAATAATTGTTAGGGAGACTAATTGAGTAGCCATTTAACTGTAACATGCACCATGATGAGCTATTCAAAATGAATGGTATGGGCAACTTACATGCCTTTGCTCTCCTAAAATGGGTGGACTTGTTCATCTTTATTTCAATCCTACAAATCTTGCGGAGATTAGGAGAGACAAGCTTTCGTCATAATTAGTTCATCTTCTACTTTTCACTTGGAAAACCATGTGAGTGGGCACCCACTTCTTCATTCCATATTGATCAAATCTAGTAAGTTATCTAGTCTAAACCACTAAACAAATCCTATACACCAAAGGAGGCCGAAATTTTGACAAATATGAACCTTATAGCCACAGTTAAAGAGAACATCTTGGACCTAACTATCATTGCACTTGACCAATTATTGACAATAGGCGAGGGGATTATTTTTTCTTGGGTAATGCGAGACAGACTAAATTCGCAAACTAAATGATATGTCACAAACAAGAAATAAGCGCATTAATCAACACTTAAGTAATAATCCAATTATTAATTTTCACATCATTTAGTTTACAAAATTTAGTCTCCCCCGCATTACCCTTTCATGGAATATGTAAACAAGAAAGTCAAAAAGCCGATGCAGAAAGAAAGGAAGCAAGAGAAAGAGGACTGAATTGATTGCTATATACCTTTCATGCTCAAGCTGGTTGAGAACTTGAGAAATCCCATATTAATTATGGCGGAATTTACTACACATGAATTTTTATCTCTTTGTAATATCTTCCTTCTTCACAGTCACAGTGAAATCCCACAGATCTCTATATTTCTCATTGAAATCCCATATATCCATAGTGTTGTAGTCCGCTATCAGCTTGTCACGAGCTCCCCTCTCCATGTTGTATATCTGGGGTTCAAAGTTGTGACTTTATAATGATTTTACGTAAAATTTTATAATATTAACACGAAAATTACCTTTAAATTATAAAATAACAGAAAACCAATTAAAATTTTCAATTCTAAGGAATCCCCTAAACAATTATCTTCTCTTTTTATTATCTCACATAAAAGAGAGCGCCTCGTTTTTCATGAGAAGCACCAGCTGGAAACCATTAAGCAGCGCCTCGCTGTTTGTGTAAATTGAGAAATTTAACGGCCGCACGATTTCCATGTACTTTGAATCAACGGCCACGATGTTGTAGTCCGCAGGCCACCCATAAAAAGATCCGGATCTGGATCCATCGGACAACTTTTTTATGGTCAACATACCAATCACAAGTTCTTTTATGGTCAACAGACCAATCACAAGTTCTTTTATCGTCAACTGACCAATCACAAGTTCATTACAAACTGGGATGCATCAATAATTTTACAATCTCAAAAGCCTTTCTTCTACATTGAGCTACTAGCAGACTAAGCAACCAAGAAAAAAATGGCTAGCGCTTTGATTGGTGAGGCTTTTCTCTCCGCTTCCATCCAGGTGCTGTGTGACAGAGTTTTTTCAACCGAGTTTGGTGACTTGTTCCGGCAGAAGAAGCTGGACGAGCCACTCCTCGAGAAACTGAAGGTGACGCTGCCCGCCCTTTCTGCAGTCCTCAATGATGCAGAAGAGAAGCAAATTTCAAACCTTGATGTGAGAAAATGGCTTGACGAGCTCAAGCATGCTGTCTTGGACGCGGAGGACTTGCTGGATGAGATCGACACTGAAGCTTTGCGATGCAAGGTGGAAGGTGAAGATCAAACCGAGAAATTAACCAACAAGGTGTGGAACTTCTTCTCTACTTCTCCTAGTCATTTTTATCAAAGCATGAATGATGAGATACAAGGGTTATTGCAAAGGCTGGATGGCTTTGTGCAACAGAAGCTTGCCCTTGGTCTGACGGGAGATGTTGCGAGGAAGGGTTCACAAAGAACTCCAACAACTTCCTTGATTCATGAACCTTGTGTATATGGAAGAGACGGAGATAAAGAAAATTTATCAAAAGTCTTGTTCTCTGATGAAGCAAGCGAGGATGATGTATCTATCATCACCATTGTTGGTATGGGCGGGGTTGGCAAGACGACCCTTGCTCGAGCCCTTTACAACGATGATAAGGTGAAGGAGCACTTTACCCTTAGATCTTGGGCATGTGTTTCAGAAGATTATGATGCTATTAGGGTGACTAAAACTCTTCTCGAGTCGGTCACTTCAAAACCTTGTAAGATGACGGATTTGAATTTGCTTCAAGTTGAACTTAGAGAACAACTGAAGGGAAAGAAATTCTTATTTGTGTTGGATGACCTTTGGAATGAGAAATATTTTGATTGGAAGTGCCTCCAAACTCCTTTTAATTCCGGGGCAAGGGGAAGTAAAGTCATCGTGACAACACGAAGTGAAAATGTCGCATCTCTCATGAAAAATGTGCCCATTCAACACTTGAAGCCTTTGTCGCATGAAGATTGTTGGATGTTACTAGCAAAACATGCGTTTGGAAACGAAAACCACAATGCACATCCAACTTTGGAAGAAATTGGCAAGAAAATTGCACGTAAGTGCAATGGTTTGCCTTTAGCAGCAGAAACACTCGGGGGTCTACTACGTTGCCAGAGAGACTTCAAGGAATGGAATAAATTGTTTAATAGTAGTCTTTGGGAGCTACCTTATGATAAAAGTGATATCCTTCCAGCCCTACGGTTGAGCTATCATTATCTTCCTGCTCAGTTGAAACGATGCTTTGTGTATTGTTCACTATTTCCAAAAGACTATCAGTTCAAGAAGGAAGATATGGTTTTACTTTGGATGGCGGAAGGTTTAATTCCACAAGGTTTTAACGGGAAAATAATGGAAGAGACGGCTAGAAGTTACTTTGATGAACTGGTATCACGATCGCTACTTCAAAATTCAGGGAAGGATGGTTTCACAATGCATGATCTTCTTAACGACTTGGGTCAGTTCATGTCTAGGGGATTTTTTCTCAGGCTGGAAGGGACGGAATCACAAGAAGTTAAAAGACTTCGTCATTTGTCATATGCTAGTGGAGAAATTGATGCAGCTAAAAAATTTGAGCCATTAAATGGGGCAAAGTGTCTGCGGACCTTCCTACCTATCTCAATATATGGCTCGTTCATAAGTAAAAAGTTTCTACATGATTTGTTGCCATCCCTGAAACGTTTACGGGTTTTATCATTGTCCTGTTATCAAAATGTTGCTGAAGTACCTGATTCTGTGGGCAATCTCATTCACCTGCGCTACCTGGATCTCTCCGAGACGGCAATTGTAAGCTTACCTGGTGCAGTTTGCACTCTCTACAATTTGCAGACGTTGCTGCTGTCAGGTTGTTCTGCTCTCATTGAACTGCCAGCAGACATGAGAAAATTGATAAATTTACGGAAGTTAACGTTGGCAGGTTGCAGCTCCCTTACTAAATTACCAGCAGATATGAGGGAATTGAGTAGTTTGCATTACGTCGATGTCAGTGGAACAAAGATAGAAGGGATGCCGGTGGAAATTGGAAGACTAAAATGTTTGAGAACATTAACTGATTTCGTTGTGGGGAAATCTACCGGGTCTAGCATTGGAGAATTAAGGGAGTTGCAGCATCTTCAAGGAAGACTTTGTATTTCAAAGCTGAACAATGGAGTTCATGTTGTGGATGCATTGGAAGCCAATTTGAAGGATAAGAAAGAACTCAAGGACTTAGAGTTGGCATGGGGTGTGGAGGAAGCCGATGATTCCCAAAAGGAGAGAGATGTGCTTGACAAGCTCCAACCTTCTGCAAATTTGGAGAAACTGACTATCAGATTCTATGGAGGGTTCAGCTTCCCAAATTGGTTAGGAAGCTCTAATTCCTTGTCGAACATACAGTTCATGTGTATCAGTGATTGTAAGTATTGTTTGTCCTTGCCAAGTTTTGGGCAGCTGCCCACTCTTAAAGAGCTACGCATCGAAAGGATGAATTTTGTTACGAAAGTTGGTGATGAATTCTATGGTGATCTTAATGGAGCTTCTGTAATTCAGCCCTTTCGGTCTCTGAAGACGCTAGGGTTTGTGGACATGCCAGAGTGGGAGGATTGGCTACCGAGTCCAAGTGGAGGTCAATGTTCAGACTTTCCTTGTCTCCGGAAGCTGATAATAAGGAATTGTCCGAAGCTGAGAGGATACTTGCCCAATCGTCTTCCATGCTTGAAAGCACTTGAGGTGTATGGGTGTGAATATCTACATCTGCATGATGAATGGGGCAGTAGTAGTAGTAGTCTTAACATGCACTTCTTATCTATTGGTGGATGCCCAGGTCTGTTACCATTAATAGAGAGAGTAGAGAAGAAGTTCTTGTCCACACTTTACATTTATAATTTTGATGCAATACAGTGCCTGCCCAAAATGAAATATCTTCGAAGATTGGAGTTCTGCGATTGCCCAACCGTGTCGTCATTAGAGTTCTTATCTCATGAGATGATGGCCGAATTGTCGTCACTTGAGTATTTGGAGATATACGATAGTTTTCATTCAGTGAGGTCCTTTCCGTTGGGCGTTTTCCCCAAACTTTCAACTCTTACAATCCAAGGCTGTGAGAATCTGGAATCCTTTTCTATTGAAGGAGTTGATCAGAACCTAAGCCATCTCAATCGGCTAATAATCCGCAGCTGTCCAAATCTGGCGTCTTTCCCGGACGGAGGATTGCCCACTCCCAACTTGAGAAAATTGGAAGTCAGTGGATGCAAGAATTTGAAGTCGTTCCCCGAACGAATTCGCACCCTCACCGCCCTTGAACGATTGGACTTACGCGGTCTTCCAAATCTTGTATCATTTGCCCAAGGGGGTTTGCCTCCCAACCTACAATATTTTGATGTTAGAGATTGCGACAAAGTGAAGCGTTCAGTGGAGTGGGGATTACAAGGACTTGTCTCCCTTAAACAATTTGCAATTGCTGGCGAGATCTGGGCACCGTTGCTCAAGGAACAGCTCCTGCTCCCTACTACTCTTAACGGTCTCAACATCGCTGGACTATCAAGTCTGAAATCGGTGGTGGACGTAAAAGTACTTCGACACCTCGCTTCTCTTCATCGGCTAACTATTGACGATTGCCCAAGTCTGGAATTCCTGCCACGAGAGGGACTTCAACACCTCACTTCTCTTCGATATCTAAATATTTATCATTGCCCAAGTCTGGAATTCCTTCCAGCAGAGGGACTTCTACACCTCACTTCTCTTCAACGGCTACGAATTCATGGGTGTCCAAAACTCCAATTCCTTCCAGACAACGGTTTGCCGCCCTCTCTTTCTTACCTGGAGATCTACTCTTGTTCCACCCTGGAGAAAAGGTATGAGGATAAGACGGGAGAAGATTGGGCCAAGATATCTCACATTCCTTTCATACGGATAGGCAGAGACCTGTTCATATGAGCTCTGTCTCTCTCAATTAACTTCAATAGTTTGAAAAATAAAAGACATAATAGAAATAAGAATCATAGCATATTGATCAATTTTTTCTTTGCAGCAAAGAAGACAGATTATCCCTGGATCTTCAACATTTTCGGATGGTATGAAGAGGATCAATCCAGCATAGTAAGCATCAAAAGTGCAACATGTTTAGGTACTCTTTCATAACCGAATAATGTATTAACGTTTCAGAAATTACAAATTTTGCAATTTGTTTCTCATCTCTGCATTTTCTTTCTCATCTCTTACAAATTTTGCAATTGTCAATTTGTTTCTCACTTATAGAATATATGGTGCTTCGAAAACTCACAATTTTTTGACCAAGAACTTTTGGAATATGTTGTATTCCAGGACTTTAGGGAAAAATGGTGCTGTTATATGTTAATATCTCTGCATCTGCATTCCGGTTTCGGACTTCATTGATTTCTTATTGAAAGCATGCATGTTTCTTATATCAAAAATAATAAAAACCATCAATACTGCTTATTTTAGTCTGCAGAAGCCTACTTTCGACATAGGCGGCACAAACTTGCATCCACACTTTCCTCCTTCTCCATTGGCAGGCTGTCTCGTTTTCTTTATTCAGATACCTGCTTGAAGCTTGCGTTGATACTTTATGCCCTTGTGGTTCCGATCATATAATCGCAGCTGACAAATGGGAAGATGTGTGTAGTTAAATCTTTCGAGGTGTGTTTTCTGATGTTTCTTTTCGTTTCATTCTTTTTATTTATCTCCAACATAAACTTGTTGATGAGAGACACAGAGAGAGTGAGTGGGGAGGGAGGGGCAGAGAAAAAGAAGAAATGTTTTTTAAAGTTATGAGAATCAAAGTTTCAACTGTTCTGTATTCTTTTTACCATTTATCGGTTGCGTGAATCAGCATCAGTTATCAAGAATTTTGTAAGATCAATCCTAAGTATCTGTTGATACAATGTGCCAGGACAGACTCATTTATGGCCTTTGTGGATGCAGCAGCGAGCAAACTGTGGTGTGGAACCGTAAAGTAGAATTACCCAAGGGAACAGATGCTAGCTTGCATCAATTACTGAGCCTGTCTGGCATGAGTTAACAGCCGCGGCATGCTTTTCTAGTTTTCTTCCGATGTCCTAGTGATCTTCACGCTGGTGCAACAGACATATCATCTAGGTAACCCTTGGACGATGCTTTTTTTTTTTTTTTTCTTTCATCATTCTGATTTCGTTTGAATACGGTGGATTTTATGTTGGTGCGGATAAGTTTCTTTACAAACACAAATGCGTAATTCACCTATATATGTGCTGCACTGACTTATTTGGTTTGAATATGGTGGCGTCATTGCTGCAGAGTCCTTATTGTGGAACTTAAGAGGCAATTGTCTGAGGCAACAGATGTTAGCTCACATCAATTTCCTAAGCATTTTTGGCATGAAGATGATGCACCTCTAAAGGAAGATGATGGAACCCCCGGATGATATATTTCTTTGTCATGCGGGCGTGGTTTGAATAATCGAAATTCGCCACGTATTGAGGATGAAAGAGTTCATTGTATTGGGGTACGCGTGGCACCCGATAACTGGCCATTCCTGTATTGGCGTCACAGGATGTAGTAACTAATAGTTTGATCCCTATTTGGAGTTTGGTCTAAAATTTGGGTGCTTATTTTTTATGCAAGCGGTTGCAAAAACGCTCTTAACCAACTTTCAAGCTTCTTGCAACTAGAAATAAATCTTAACATAAACTAATGGAGGTAGGTATTTATTTTTTAGTTTAACCACGGTAATGATTTTTATAAGCTAATTTTCATCTCATGGCTCATACTCACCATCTTAATTCTGGCTCTTGATCATTCTTTATTTGTTCGGTTCAATGACTAAAACATTAAAGTGTAAACGTTGAAAAAATGTGTGCATAACCTTTTCATGCCTATTTATTTATTTCATTCTACTCTAAATTCAATTAAAACATGAGGAAGGGAAGTCAAAATCGGATGCTAAAGAGAGAAGCATAGCTAACTTGGTTAAACTCGTGTCCACTGCACATTTCTATTTAGCTTCTTTGGTGAGCAGAACATGACATAATTAATCATTGTTATTGGATTTTGCTCTACATGGTTACCTTGGACGGAGTCCTTAACCATAGCCGTAGAGACTCATAGCCGTAGAGACTAGAGAATCATTGCTCCTTTGGCATCATATATTGACAATATCTTCCGTGCAATCTACTCCGTAGTAAAAGATTGTCTACACTTTTAGCCACGGGCAGTTGTAAAGATGGTCCATTGAAGGAGATGCCTCTGGGGTTAGATGCAAGGCATGGACAAGGCATTGACAAGGCATGGACTTTTAAATCTGACTGGTATGATTTCTCATTCTTCTAACTTGGATTACGTATAACAGATTCATATGTACGTACATTACATGTGTAAGGAAATATAAATTTGGTCTTTCTCACATTACCCTTTCATGTAATATGTAAACAAGAAAGTAAAAAAGCCGATGCAGAAAGAAAGGAAGCAATAGAAAGATGACTGAATTGATAGCTATATACCTTTCATGCTCAAGCTGGTTGAGAACTTGAGAAATCCCATATTAATTATGGCGGAATTTACTAAACATGAATTTTTATCTCTTCATAATATCTTCCTTCTTCACAGTCACAGTGAAATCCCACAGATCTCCATATTTCTCATTGAAATCCCATATATCCATGGTGTTGTAGTCCGCTATCAGCTTGTCACGAGCTCCCCTCTCCATGTTGTATATCTGGGGTTCAAAGTTGTGGGGTTTGTCTGGCTTATCCATCTCAATGATGCAAAACACAATTGTAAACAGACCGGCGCCAATGTACAAGTACTCCCCCTGAAAAAACAATGCATTTGGGATATGATTTCCTATGCGACGATGAACAAGACCATCATGTTAACGAATGCAAAACAATTGGCATTACCGGAGCGTTGAAATACATTCCAGCAGCAATTGCAGGGAGAAAAAGCCATGATATAAGACCTGCGGAAACAACCAAAGCAGATCATGTTCGTTTATTGTAATGTAGGTTAGTGAATGATCAAAGTTGTCTGGTAAGCATTCGCATGTACCCTGAAAACCTGTAGGGGTTCCAACTGCTTCAATGTCTTCTGCTATTGATCCCCAAAAGCTTCCTGGATAAGATAGTTTGCAGAAACAAATCACGGTTCTGGGCACGAATAATTTAATAACATAACATGTTAGACTACCCGCCACTAAGTGCGCTAACTAATAGAAACAGGGCACCTTTCTTCTCTTCGCCTTCGTGGTAAGTGTGGTGCTCATCATACTCCCCGAACTTAAAATCATCCTGCAAAATTAACCATACTTAATTAATCACTAATCATGATAAATTCATACAATCACATGAACTTGTACAGTCAGTGAGCGTTTATAGTTTATACCATGCTGATACTGTTAGTCTCCCAACGGTCATGGGGGTCTTCGCGGAGATCGGGCTCAATCTCCGCGAACCCAGCTGCATTCAGCCTAGTACTCAACCTTGTCTTCCCCAAGTTTCTGTACAATTCGGAGGTCCTACGTGTCTGAGTACTCCGAGAAACCCTCGCCCGAGATTCCGACAGCTTCGAGCTCAGTTTGGGAGCCGCGTAAGGAGAGACAGCCGCGAGTGAAGAGCACACCGCCATTTCTGGTTTGGATTATCTTCGATTTTGTGGCCGTTGTGCAACGCTCAAATACGCGCTTGCTCTCCAGACGGTAAGGCATGACATAAGTCACTGCCGGTGTCCTTGAATCTTGAGAACGACTAATCGAAATTCGCCACGTAGTGAGGATGAAGGAGTTCATTGTATTGGGGCACGCGTGGCACCCGATAACTGGCCATTCCAGTATTTACGTCACAGGACTATTTAGAGTTTGGTCTAAAATTTGGATGCTTATTTTTTAACAAAAACTAGCTAAAAAATTTTGAAACTTTAATCATTAACGATAAGAATTAAATAAAAGATAAAGTAAATAGTACTAGAATCAGTATAAAAATGTAATTTTTCGTTAAAATGAATAGTATCAAGAGATTTTCGTTATTTTTTAACAAAAATTATCGAAAAATTAAAAAATAACTTTAATTTTAATGAAAAATATGAAATGAAGGTGTAGTGAATAGAAAATGATTTTCTATCCTCCTAATCTCTATTCTCTTCCCTTCCTTTCCATTCTATTTAAACAGTCACGATAAATCATGTCAACATTTATATTGATTTTTTTATATATGATTTTTCTTTAAAATTAAACAGTACCAAGGTCCGGCATATTTTGTTAAAACTCACTAATTTTTTATGCAAGCGGTGGCAAAAACGAAAGAGCTGAAAATCGACCACAACCACACAAACCCTAACCCCAAAATCAACCACAACTGAAGCAAGGTCGAAATGGAATAACAGATAAAGAGCTGGAGATTGGGAAGGAAGAGTGAGGGAGTACCTTACGGAGCATGCGCTCGATGGAGCGTATCTGGTTTCTGAGGGTGACGGACTTGGGTTTCTTCTCCGGGCCCAAGGCCGACTTGGACCGACGTCCGGCGGGGTTCACCCGCCGCTTGCTGTAGCCACCGTGAGCCATGGCGTTACCTCTCCAAATAATCGCTGAGGGCACGGACAGAAGACAGCGAGCGCTTTCCAATATTGTTTTGTTGAGTTTTCTCTTTTTTCCTTTCTTAAAAAAAAAATTAAAAAAAAAGTTGAGCCGAAATAATATTTTTAAGTACACACTTTATATTCAACTGCAATACTTATATTGTGTTTAATATCATTATTATTTTGAAGGTCAAATATTGGTTGTTTTAAACATAAATATTAAAGTTAGTTCCGTTTATTTAGAATTTGGCTACAATACTAAGTTATTTGTTCAACTTGTTACTTAGTATTATGATTTAATATTATTTTTCTTTACTTATGAGTGAGATGTCTTATATTCAAATCTTATAAATGGCGAATTCGCAACCAATTTATATAAAAGAAATACATTTGTTAATGAAACCACTCATTAATATTTATAATTCTTTATATAAAATTTTGGGTAGTGCTATCCATACCTTTATTTTTACTTCTCACATACTCTCAATTTTTAGCCGTCTGATCGAATTAATTGAAGAAGATTAATGATTAACAAGAGTGTGTGGAGCCACTTAGTACTACGGTCTAGTAATATTCATTTTCACTTGTAAGTGAGAGGTCTTATGTTTGATTCTTGCTAAATGCGAAGTTGAACCACATGATTATGACAAACTCATTGTAAGACTTAGCTCACTCTTCCATAGTGTAGATACTATTGTTTGTTATAAAAAAAAAGGTGTATGGAGGGTAAAAATACCCATGAATAGCACTATCCTAAATTCTCTCAGTACTTTTTAATATAAATCTACCAAACAACCGAGTATGTATTATTAATCGTATTCAGTCTCTTATATGAGTTGTCATGGTGAAATTATTTCAAGCGTATTACCTTGTGAAACCTTGAAATGCTTAATATTTTCATTAGTAACGACGTTGATTAATCGGATTTTATTGTTTTATGTGGAATTTGATTGAGTATTATAAGCAAATAGCTTAATTGTATTCTCAAGAAACTCGTATCATTCTTAACACATGTAACATTGGAAATGGTATTATTTGAGATTTGAGAAAATAGTGGTGCATTCAGATTTGGATCACCCTTTGTTCCTCGGACTTAGAATGTTCTCTTGGTCACCACAAAAATATTCTCTTACTCATTTGGTAACTAAGGAATTCATACTCACTCACATTTGGCTTCGATACCAAACGTTGAGATTAAATGGACGTGTTTTTATTGTTTTAATCTTCATTCTTGGTATCAAATCTAAGGGTGAGTGACCATCAATCCTTCGTCATTAGGTGATCTGTTGCTAAAAGGGCATTATACAAGTGGCCAGCTATAGTTAACTTCTTACTAAAATGCATACCTTACGGCATACTCAACCCACAAACTTAGGACATCTTCCAGCGTCGGAAAGAGAAATATTACTAGAACAGATAACGAAACTGTAAATTTCGAACATAAGGACAATATCAAGGTATAATTAACATGGCTAACAATGCTTATTACTGTTAATCCAGATTTTCTTTATTGGACAAATTTCCATGAATTATTGTGGTGTCTGTATCAATGTTACGATCTTAACAACAAAAGAGAGGCTAATACTGCAGAAGAAAGAAGCTAAAACCGTCTCTTCACCGATTTGCTAGTTTAATGCCGGTTCTATGGTCAAGCTCGGAGAACACTTACACTGTCAAAACATGAGTACTTCCATTTAGCATGGGATTCAAACTTTCACGAGCAAAATTTGGGCCGTCGTTTCAACTTGATTGGTTCTCCAGAATGATAGGTTGTTCTCCTTCAAGTTCGGATATAACTATCAACGAATCCGTCAACTCAAGGGAGGGGTTCTGACTTGGGAACTGGATTAATAACCTGCAACATGGCATGAGATATGAATGAGAAGTCTGAAGCAATTTAAGAGCCGAATCCAAATCAAGACGTTTTTACCTTCTTGTTGTTTTTCACATAACCTATCGCCACTTCTTTCCGCAGTTTTGCTCTTTCAGAAAGCTCAAAGAATGAAGGGTTTTCTCATTCTTTATGTAGAGGCTGATATCCTGTCCTAACAAAAGCATGCATAGTTTAAATATGCGGTTTAATGGATATCGAATCCAAATCCTCTAGCCGAAAATATAAAAAAGACAATGTCCAAACGGAATCAAAATCATAGCATATTAAAACTGAGGATTAGAGGTGCAGGCGCCTACCTTTACATATATTTCATCACCCTCTGCGTTTAGAATGTCTTTCCACACTTTGTTTAGTTCACTGTTCTCAGCAACTGTTATGCACAAAGAAATCATTTAGCTGTTATAATGTTTTGGAATAACCATATTACATGTTGTGAGAGCTAAGTCTAGTACAATGATTCAAGACCTTGAGCTGTTATGAGGCTCATTACTTACTCTGCAGCAATGTAAGTCAGGGACGGCTTAATTCTTGTGATCTGCAGTGATTGTGGGTGTATAACAATCAATAACAATCAATATCAACAGAAATAATAAACATTGACAAAAGTCTGTCGAAGTTTACTTGTCTGCCCAATTCTGTTGAAGTTTACTTGTTTGCCCAATTTCAAGTCCACGATCTCTGCAACTAGATTCTGTACCTGCAATGCACCACCTTGTTACTTCCTTTGTTTGCTCTAGGTGACGATTATGACTAAGTTATTGCGAAAACTATTTAATTAATTAAACTCTGAGTTTGAATTTTTACAAAATTGGAAATGATGAATGATACTGTTATTTATTTGAACATGACCTACCTTTACACCAAGTTTGTTGCAAATATGCTTGTCTGCCCTGGTTGGATCTGAAGAGAGGGTGCTTTAACGCAAATTGACCAAAAGCTAATTGAAAACAACATAAAACCAAGAAAAAGGGAGGAATTCATGTATGTTCACCTCCAAGAAGCCATTCCCTATCAGATATTACAACGACCGACAAGGGAACATCTTCGTTCTTCAATGAATTTTGGATATGCACTATGGTATCTTGTAAGGTTTCAAAGTTCATTGGATTTCCAATCTGCAGCTCATGGAAAAAATGGAAGTTTATAAGCCGAAAAGGAAACTTCCCTGCAAAAATATTATAGAGGAAGAAAAGAAACACCAGAAGGTACTACTCTAGGTTGAAAGAGAGAGGCAGTACCCGATGAGAAACCTTGACGTGTTTGAGTTTTCCTTGACTAACATGCGTCTTAATTCTTGTTTTCTCAGTCTCTATCATGCTTCCTCAAGGTGAAGAAAAATTCCTATAATCCGTTAATTTCCTGCAATAACATCCCAATTGATTTATTGGCAATTTCGCCACCTGCACATTTCTTTGGAGTACCTTGCAGCCACTTAATATAACCACCTCTCCATGTTCCATCACACATGTACTTGCACAAGTAACAATGTACCTCCTTTACTAATGTTTTACAGATCAGGGCAATTGATTTATTAGAGATTTCACTGCCTTCCGTTACTTTGGAGTCTTGCAGCCACTTAATATAACCACCTCTTCAAGATTCCATCACACATGCACTTGCGTAAGTAACAACGTACTTTTACTAATGTTTTACGTTTTAAGGAAATTGCTGAATATAGGATCCACAACAAGAGTTCCAAGCGAATTAGAACATACCACGACACTGCCAGGTCCAAGATAATTGTCATATTCTTCAATCAACTCTATGATGTCGGGGCGCCATCCAAGCAGAAGGATAAATTCTTTTGGTCCCAGATTATAGTCTGAGGCCTGCATTAATAAGAAAAAAATTATTCAGATTGGAGACCAAATCTATCAAGCCCTGGTGACCTATAAGCAATTATGTCTTAGTCAAGTCGCACCTTAGAGCCTGGTTTCTTGGGACGCCTGACAATGTTCTCATGTCTGTTTTTTCACCAGTTGCAAGGCATGCGGGTAAGTACCCCCGTTTGTTTCTAGATCATCCAAACTTTGATAAGCGCCTATTTCTTTGACAACATTCAAATAAGTAACATCTGGTGTCTTACTCCCATTAACAGGTGCAATGAATAATACCTACATGAGGAAAGTGCACAACGATAGGAACTCATAAATAAAAATGATGGTTAACCACGACCCATTCAGTCAGCAAAACAACATAAAGCAAGTACTAAAACAAATGAAGCAGTCACAGAGTGAATCCGCTCAGGCTCCCATGATCATCTTTGTTTCTTCTATTTTGAATTATCAAATTTTACTACACTTTTGTCTAATTGTCTGCTCGCGATAAATAAAAACAGGAACCGCGAAGGTAAACAATCCAACCAACCATCAGTGTCTAGAGATATTTACAAAACAAAATTTTAACAAACATTGTGTTCATGATTCCATTTTTCACAAGTCAAAAGAAATATCAAAGTTATTGGTGCTTGTTTTAGTTCAAATTAAAAAAGTCCAGAACTTCTCATACTTAGTCAGTTTCCCGCAAGATTTCACTGTCATTGGGGTGGAAGTCTATCTTCCCGTTCCTATAAAGCCCACAAACAACTGCCTGAAAGGGATATCGAGTCAGAGAAAAATTCTCAATCAGCCAACCGCAATAAGTTCTTCACTAGCAGAATTACATTTGACAGATGGTGTTACCTCTTGAAACCCATGTTGTAATCTCCTGTACTTGAGCCCTGCTAGACTTGGGAAACTGCAAAGATTAAATACATTTTCTGCACTGAGTAGAAATGACATCAATTAGTGTGCCATCTCAGAAATGATCAGAGAGATCGTTCCAATTGCCTAATAACCAATATGATGTAAAAATAACCACCGTAGTAAGAAACAACACACGACTTGGGTTGACAGGTCTAAGTTCTAGTTACCACCAAAAGATTTCAAATTGATTTGTAAGATGGACTCAACAACTGTGGGGACATTGTACAAATAATTTTGACGCCCCATTTTCCACAGGCTCTACTTTTAACCCTGAGATCGACTTTAAGAGTTCACATGTATTGGAACTTGAAACCTGCATTCATTGGGGACGGAAAATTTAACATGATTTTAGCAAACTTCGTAACAAAGTTCAGTACGAAGACTAGATTAGTGATATACCTCAACAACTGTGGGGACAGATTCCATGTTGGGAATAGGTTGAAGAGCCAGAACAGACAAAAAAGCATCAGTGTCAACTTCATACCTAAACAGATGAGGATGTGAAGTCAAAACACATTTGAGAGATAAGAAATTTCTAATATACTAGGAAATTCCAAAGAAACTTTGTCGAAAACCTTGTATACTCAAAAAAGCATCAGTGGCAGTATAATTATTGCACGTGCCTTGTTTGCAGCGGCTCTTTCAAATGATTTTGTTAAACTAAGGCTGCAACTGTAAGAGTAGAGCCTCAAAGTAAGAATCAGAAGCACACAAAGTCTCAATTTTATTATCAAATCCAACTACCCATTACATCATTTCTTACTGATAATTTTTTATTTTATTGCACCGAGGCCTTATAAAATCAGACGCAGATGAGTTAGATGATTTCTTATAGTCCTACCTCTTTGTAAGGATATCAATATCTATAAGATCTTTGTCTAAATTGTCCGCAAGTTTGTCCATCTGCTTCCTTGGGAGATCGGACATAAGAAGAATTCTCTACCTCCTGTGAACATATAAGCAAGACAACAACACAATCCAGTAATTTTACTACACCAATCCTGATATAAAAACCTCCATTCGAGTATAAAAAATAGATTACCTAGCTGTAGCAGTACCTAAGCGGACAGCAAGTTCGTGATACTTGTTTAGTTGCTTTAGCATGAAGGAAAGATGACTGTTCACTCCACAAATAATGATATGATCAGTCTCCAGAACTTGCATTGTGCGCCTTCTTTTAGTCTGTACGTATTGTTCAGAGCAAATGATGGCCATAAGGGTGCCGTTTACATACAAGTTAGATGTACGATAATGTTCTGATCCAAGAACTTACCCTAAACTGTTCGGTCATTGTGCTCAACAAGCGAGAGTAAAATAATATGCCCCATATTGCAAGAACAAAACCAATAACACGTTCAATTCGTGTTCTTTGCTGCAGTGTACATTTTACAATGCAAGTTATTTACAATCATCCAAGAAAATACAGAATTAGTGATTACTTGTAGAATGAACCAAATGATAAAATTAGGAAGCGAAATCACACTTTTAAATGTGTCGATGATGAACACAGACATGCCCAAGCCTCCCAGAAGCAGTCATCCAAAGACTCATTACTACCCCTGTGTAATTTGAAATGCATCCGGATTGTAAACAAACATGAGGAATTAATTCATTTGATAAAAATACTATTAAAAGACTGCTTAACCGTTAGAATATCAAATATTTGTCAGCCCACATCGTAACAGCTTAAATTTTTCGGAATAGTGTGGTAACAACAAACTTTATCATGGTATCAAAGCAGGAAATCCTGGTCAAATCTTGCAAGTGTAACCAATATAAGTTGAATTCCACATGTTGGGCTTTAATAGTGAAGAGAGGCCCCCATTTGACGGGGAGTGTACAAAATAATTGTTGGTCTAAGATGCTGAGACCCTTGTGAAGAAGATGGCAAGAAAATGATGAAACCATATTGTTTCAGAAATTCATTTGTGTTAGACAACGATGGACCCCAAATGCTTAAGCTGTTAGGGAATTGGTCAACAATGTATATCAATCTAACACTGTCCCTCACACGAACGCATTCTTTCTTTGTATGTTAAAATCAAACAGAAATAAAAATATAGCTGAAACCCCACCCTGCACCAAAGAAGTGGGGAATGGATTGAGGGTTCCGCATCCAGGACCCCCTGCTAAGAGCTACCACCAAAGCTCTGATATGGTGATAACATATTAGAAAACTTCAGCTGTTATAAATGGGCCAATAATTGTATCAATCTGATAGTCTAGACACCAGGAAAAAAAATGCTATTTAATGAAATACGATAAAGCAACATGAAGCAGACTATGCCAGAGAAAGTAATTTGAACTGCTCTTAGAAAGGATTATAGGTTACCTATACTTGTAGAATAGGAAACCACCAATGACAACAAATGAGAAGCATGCTACCAGGAGCACCAGAAAGAACCTAAAAAACATTTACAAAAGAACTTAGCTAAATGAGAACATAGACCAAACAAATTACGAGCATGAAATGATAGATATAGAAACCATGCAAAGCTCCATCTGATATCTTCACTTACGTGGCAACGTTCTTTTCAAGTTGGATGTTAAATAGATACAGTAACTGTGCAAAGCTCCATCTAATGTCTTGAAATGAAGGAAAAGACACATCCAACCGAAGAGGCACAGGTTTATTCAATGAATTAGAGACACAGGCAAAGGGCAAGGTGGCAGCCCCGAAAGTTTGAATGATAGAGGGAAGTTTTGCTTGGATGATCTTAATGAAAGTATGAAAAACATTTCACTGTCCTAGCCTAATTGAGAAATATAAGGACAGCAATTCCATCGTGACTTTAGCTACGAGAACCTGAATATACAGAAAATTCTGTCAAGAAATTTACTATATACTAGAAGTGCCATGACATGAGTCAAATGCAAGATCTGAAGTTATCATGGATACAAATACTTGATAACAGAGAGTAAACAGGTGAAACCACTAAATAGAGGAACATCAAAAGGGGTTTAAGCTGTTATCCGATTTAATCAATTCTAATTCAAGATATGTTCTTTTTCAGATTTAAAAAAATAAATTACAATCTCTTATGCAGATTCATCCATCTAATGCTCTTGTTAGAAATTAAACAGATAAATAAATAAATTTTCATCTAATGCTCACCTGAGAAATATTAATTTGGTCTGTATAAAAGAGTTGGTCATTCAAATCATCTGCAACATTTATATACACAGTGGAATCTAGCTTATTTTCTGCCCTTTGAGAACTGGCCTCACATTTCGCTGTAAAAAGAATAAACATAAGTAAAACATGAAAGAATCTAAGTTATCAATACCTTGCTTTCACACATGATAAGGCATACATACAATATTCTCACCTCTGTTGTGTACTATGAAACTACTTGCATGTAAAGACGAAGATTTGATCCACCAAAATTGGCATGGCATTAATTTCCTGGTAAATATCATCAACGTTAGCATCATATGGCTCGTCTACACTAAAATTCAGAATAACTGTGCTTCCACACTTGCCCCATGTATGTATCATACAGTTCATTGCACAAATACAGACGTCAGCAAATGTACTCCAAATTACAATCTCCCTCAGTTACAGAGTATGATATTATCACAATATGCCTCAGATAGAAGTCGAAAGCTTTTTATACATAATATTATATGGTGCGTTCAAACTTAAATGTTGATAATCCTGCATCTTGGTCCCGTACCTGCCTAACAATTTATAAGGATTATGAAACGGAGCTCAGCCAGGAGAACTTATGTATACGGTATCAGACATCAACTAATTTTCATTAGTAAATTCCTACTCTACGGGAAGAACGCATACTTTTAAACAAGCAACGCATGCGAAAGCCATTTATTACTACTTTAAGTAGACCATTTCATTGAAGATACGAATAACAGTAAAATTTGAGCCAAAGTATATAGAATCTCAGAAATTCAGTATGCCGGTCTGAAGAGGAAAGGCGAATCAAACCCAGAAAAATTCCTCACGAAAAGTACTCATCTTGATTACTCCCTTTCCCCTAGCACCGTACTTCCTCCCCATACGCGGCCCCTTTGTCTACCAACAAGTTCACACTTCCATCAAAGAATTGGCACTACCCAATTAGTTAAAAACCTGAAATCTCTCGGTTCACATTACAATCAACAGTTCACAATTTCAAGCACTAGCCAATTCACAAACATCCAAGAAACACACGAAGATTAACCCAAAAACAAAGCTTCAAAAGTTACCACCAACCAAATGCCCAAATTAGTTTGCTTTGATGACCAAGAGTGTAAACCTTGGACCAAATTTGGAGGCTAAAGAATCTAACATTCGAATTCAGAGATGAAAATGCAACTCGAACTACAGTTCAGGACGATTTCTACAATTAAGCCAGATTAGTGTGGGCAGAGGGCACAATATAGCATTACTAGTTCATAAACCAATCAATAAAATAAACCCTTTGATCTTGAATGCGAAGAAAACCCACATGAATGCCAATGCCATACAAACAATCAACCACATGAATGCCAATGCCATACAAACAACCAAAAAAAAAACCAATCACTTTTGGTAGTTGAAAAGATGAAGAAATGAAATTCTGAATACCTTTTTGGGGAAGAAAAACGGTGGGAGATCGGAACCCGAGGAGGCAAAACGCAGAGCGGCAATCTGTGCAGCTGACTACTCAAAAGAACCATGTTTGTTACAGTCAGCCAGAGAAGTTTCGAGGTTTCAGAGGAAAGAAACAAGGAAACTGGGGCCGATGAGAGAAACAACAGAAACTTCAAACAAAACAAGTGGAATTTTGGGAAAATAAAAGAAACAGAAAAGTGGGGAAATCTTGAAAATTTAGGATTTTTCGTGAAATCCAACGTGGACAACCTGGTCCCTCCCCGAAAAGTCATTTCCTTTCCTTCGCTTCCTTGCAACTATAGTGGATAGTCGCTGTCCAACCTACTGTCGTCGATTGTTCATTGTTCATCAACAAGAACACCAAAAGTATAATATTTGATGGTATTTCTGTTTTATTAGGATTGCCAAGGTTGGTTCTTGATTTTCTTATTCCGATCTCATCAACAACAATCAAACATTACATCAGCGTCTCACATGAATAAAATAATATCCGAACTTATTAGGGTATGATTGGTTTCTCCTTGCATTTTGTTTATTCCACGTGTTATCGACATTCTAAAAACATTTTCTTTTAATTGAAGATCAACATGTGTTGATGCACAAAATATAATAAACTTTGGAACAACGTAAAGTGTCAAGTTGCGACATTCGTTAAAGTGTCAAGATATAACTCTCACAAGATTGCTTCGGTCAAGTGTAGGTAATATGTAAATAGATAGAGACAGAAAAACAAACCCAAGATATATGTGGTTTACCCTAAGTTGGGTTACGTCCACTAGGATAAAGGAGTTCTCGTTAATAATATAGAGTTTACATAACACAAAGGTTCAAATATAATCATCATTAGTAAGTTCTAATAATGGGTTAAGTGGAATAATGTCATTATTCATTAGTTGTGGGAGAATGATCTTCTTTTATAGTTGAGGAGAGGCGCACACTTTTGTCCGAGGTCGACATGGGACTCTAGAAGCTTAATTTTGATATTAACATGTGTCGTTTTGTGATTGGCCGCCTGGTTTGAGAGAAACTATTGTGCTTTGGCAGTAGTGTGGCTAGTGCCTCAACACAAATCCTTCAATGGGGCTCTGAAGGTATAAAATTGATTGGTACTCGATAATTTTGAAACTGATAAAGTATGATACAAACAACGCACAAATAGGCTATGATATCATGAAGGATCCTAAAACTAATTTAACAGTAGTGGAAGTAATTCAATAAATTCCAACCACATAGTGCAAGAAAGTTAGAATGCCCACTTGGATGGAAAAGGATCCAAGTATAACTTTTAATAGTATAAATTGACTTTATATAAACAATTTTTACCGATGAAACATGAAAATTTTATGGAGGGGATCGACATGTCCTACACCTATACTACTATTCTTTTCATAATGTAGAAGGTATCTCACAATAATATCACCAATATGAGCATATCGTCGATTACTAACTCATATGATTCGAATACACATCAATTCTCGAACTCCGCTGTTATCCGCCACATTCAAATAGGTTTGAGGTTGAATCATATCATTTTTTTATCGATTTTTTCTTTTTCAATGCAAAGCAAAGGTATACATAAAAAAGAAATATTATTTGTTCAAAACAAAAAAAGAAACCTGCAATTGTTTTTTGTTTTTTCATCCCAAAAGCCCCTTCCATCCCTTGGATAGATAGAGAGGAGGGCAGAGCTTTTGGTTTGTCATGTTGTCAAATAGTTGAACTATGATTTTTCGTGTTGTCAAAGGGTTGGTGACATACTAATTTCTCTTTCCATGTAGCCCGAGTACCGCAAGAGACGATAGCGTACTTTTTGCACCCGAATCAAACGACACGTCAAAGCAGAGCAAATGGGCCCAAGGAATGCATACGTGGAAGTTCAAATTCGAATTGAAAGCTCCAACTCTTTGCTCACTTTTAAGTTTTCACTAGATCAACCCTTTGGAGTTCCTATACTACTATTTAAAAACTAATTCTATGTGTGACGCGTGGCAAGAGACTAGTGATCACTTAATGAAGACAAAGTGACCATGGAGAACAAAGACAACACAAGAAGCAAGAAAAAGATACATTTGCTCGACAAATTAAGCAGATAAACTCCCACTTCGAAATATATTTGCTTGACTCGACTGCTTATAAGTAGTTACAAGAATCATTCATACTGTCAAGTCCAATAGCGCAAATTTGTAACTAAGCGGTACATTAAAATGGCTAGTCACTGAGTAGAATCCATCAAGGTGGGTAAAGGCCACAACCGTTAATTTGGAGTATTATAGTAAGCACACTCTATGGTTCTCAAGAGTAGAGCACCCCACTAGCTATGTTTGGGTAGCAAACCACAAATTTATTATGTTGTGCTTAAAGAATAATTAGCTGTAAAACAAAACAAATAAGCGTTTGATAATTCATATTTTTTAAAATTGTGAATATAGGAAAAATCCTCTATAAATGAATAATGTTGGAGCTAAAACATTATTATTTTGAAGAAGTTATAAACATATCGATAAATAAATATTTATTAATTTAGGGATTTTCCTGGAGCCGGACCCCGCCTCCACGGCACAAGCGGTCCTTTCCCATTTTCGAATGGAAAATGCAAGCGTGGGAAGGGCTTACTGTCCTAGTGGCTCGGCTTGGTCTCGCTCCCTTCCCGCACTATTCCTCCCCACTAATATAAAAAAAAGTTTTTTTGAACAAACGATATTATTACACGAGAGGGAGATGAACTTAGCCTCACAATGGGCTAGCAATAATTTAGTTTAAATTTGTCTGTAGCTAGAACTAAACCTAAGACCTCTCACTTACAAGTGAAGAGAAATCTAGACCATAGTAAAATCCATAGAGACTCAAATTAGAGAAATAAAACCCTACGCTACTGGCTCTAACTAATTCATATGGTGAATTTTCTTATGTCGACATGTTTTGAAAAATATATGTTTTATATAGAAAGATTTTATTCACATGAGTGTTAAGTGCATGCGAAGAGTAGGCTAATAACTAATGAAAGCAAAAATGACCATGAAAAACAAAAGCAACAAGAAACAATAGAAGTGTGGCAGGTATACCTGCAAATGCCATTGTACTATAGGGTGTGAGTCGTGACTTCGTTCAAAGTTATGTTGCGCTGTGCGAGTCTGCGACAGCCATGATTCATAAGTTACAAATTAAGTGGACGGAGTCCCAAGTCGGCAAGCACTTGCTTAGCATAGAACAGATGCTTATAAGAAGTTCTACTAAATATTAATATCGTCGAGCTCAGTTGCATGGACTTGTGACTAAGTAGAGCATTAAAATGATTTTACACTGATGGAGCTTGAGTCAGGTGGGCAAAGGTATTTAAAGTTTGGAGTAAATTGTAGCTATGGTCCCTGAACTTTAATCAAATTGGAGCAATGGTCCCTCAACTAAAAATTCATTACCTTTGGTCCTTCAACTCATCAAAACGTACAGCTATGGTCCCTTAACTAAAAATTCATTTCATTTGGTCCTTCAACTTTAATTCAACTGGAGAAATGGTCCCTTAATTTTAACCCAATTGTAGCAATGGTCCTTCCAACATAACTCGTTTTGACAAAATTTTTTACGTAGTTGACGAAAATGACCATAATTACATACTTTGATGAGTTGAGGGACCTTAATTATATAAATGGTTATTCCAACATAACATATTTTGACAAAATTTTGAAGAAATTGATGAAAATGACTATAGCTACACATTTTGATAAGTTGAGGGACCAATGATAATGGATTTTTAGTTGATGGACCATTGCTCCAATTTGATTAAAGTTCAGGGACTATTGCTACAATTTACTCTAAAGTTTGTACATAAACAACCATTTATGGAGCGTGGGATCATACCAAGCATGTCATATACTTTTTTTTTGTCGTACCCAGTGCACAAGGCTCCCGCTTTACGCAGGGTCTGGAAGAGGTGAATGTCGGCTAGCCTTACCCCCATTTATGGAGAGACTGCTCCAAAGCATGTCATATACTACTCGAGTTATTAGGACACCTCTCTAAAAGTGGGTAGCAAACCAACAAAGAAGTCAACACACGGTTTAAATGGGATTCAACAGCCAACAGCTGCCCAGATCCTACAGATGATGATGCCTTTACCTAGCGTGCTGTCCGGCTCAACTCCCCCATCTTACAACCACTTTTTTGCAAACTCGTCCTAAAATTTTTCTAGTTTATGGTTGAAATCTTTACAGCTTTTTAATTGTAATGGAATTGCAAAACTGGGTTTCAGCTTTTGAATGCTAAGTTTGCAAGATCTTGCCAACTTGATGTGGCTATCTCTTGATCTTGAGTGCTTTTTTTATTTCCTTCTAATTTTATTTTCTATATCCCTGAAAAACGTGTTTTGAACTTGAAACCTAGTTCAATAGCCCAGAAGAGAATACAGCGAAACTAATAGCTAGTTGGTCGCATTCTTCTTGAGTTTGAGTTTTTGATTCAAATGATTCTTTTCCTACCACTTGAGCAGTAATTAACAGATTTTACTCACCATAATAAAAATATAACGAGTAGAAACACATGTGCCTGAAAATACCAGATACATAATATTTATTTACAGGTACATAATAAATTTAGACAATAGCTCTTAAGAGTAAAACTATCACTTACTCCCACATTCACGGCAAGACTTCGACTCTAACATTTGCCTTCCCTAAATGGGATGAAAGCCAAAAGAGTTCCTCGCGATTCATCTTGCTCTTACTGGGGGAGCCGATGATCCATCATCGGAGATGTCAAAAAACAAATCATCACTCTTACACAAGGCATAGACAATATCATGTAAGGTTGTGAATGACAATGAATGATGTATTGGATTACTTATCTTGTGGGCCACTTGTTTATTGAGTTGTTAACAACTTAAGTAATCTGATAGTCCTAATGAAATAAGGATTATGAAGTCTTATCCTTTGCAATTGACCTAAAGAAATCTGATGGATTTCCCTACAAAGATATAGTATCATGGTGGGACTTAAACACTTTAGTGCTAGGGTTTGACTTTCACAACCAATAATAGGTTGGCTGTGATTAAACCCTAATGATATAAATACTATGGTTAAATCCCTGCTTCCATACGCTTAATCTCTCAGATACACTGAACCCTATTCATATAGCAGAGAGATATTATTGAAGTACTGGAAGTAGAAGACTCCTTTGGAAACCCTAGCAGTCATGGCGTCTTCTTCCTCTGCTTTGGAAGATAAGTTTATTTCCTTTTAATTGTTTGATTGGTTTATTGTAGTTATATTTGTTATATGTGATCCTAGTAACTTGTTGATTTTCATATTACATCTTACATATCCACCATAGTTCGCCTTTTTGAAGGATCTTTATGCAAACAAGTAATGGCAACAGCCACAACATTCAGTTTGCTCTCCATTGAGCATGACTCCAAGAAAAGTTCATTGTCCACCCACTCCCTGAGTTTCCTGGCCTTCTCTTCCTCATTTCCCTCCAAAATCCTACCAGCACATGTACACAAAACATTTCCATCTTCATCAATCGCCTCCTTCCTCGAAATGAGCTCTAATAACACCACTCCAAAGTAGAAAACATCCATTTTCGTTCTGGTGCAATGTAGCCTTGAGTTCCAACAATGTGCATTGTTATGGCATTGCAACCAGTTTTTGCTAGCCCCAAAATTGGCTATTTTGGCTCTCATGTTCGAATCTAAGATAATATTGCTGCTCTTGATGTCTTTGTGCACAACCCTTGGCCTGGTGTGCTCGTGAATGTATTGGAGACCGTTTGCAACGTCGATAGCAACTTGCAGCCTTGTCTTCCAACTCAATTTTTTATTCTTGTTTTCATGCAGCCATGAATAAAGAGAACCATTTTCGACATATATATTAGTAAATTAGATAGCAACAATCATCCTCCGAGTCTATGCAGAAACCCTCTAGCTTCACCAAATTGCCATGGTTTGCCTTCAAAATCCGAAAAGCCAGTATTTTGTCAATTATAATTCAAAATTGTGCACATAATCACATATTAATCATGTTTCAAAAGTAATTAAAATACCCTATGCAAAGTAGTTAAAATGTTTGCTAATAACAGTATATTGGAAGTCATCAAAGTTTTTAAGTTCAAGTATGAGAAGCAATCTCATATGCACCCCAGTGAAGTAAAATCTTCAATGTTCTTTTCATTTTCCGGACAATGAGATAAATATTCTAAACTGCTCGATGAATGATATATATTTTAAACTGCTCTAGTCTATATTAAATTCTGGATAAAATAGAAAAGAGAAACGTAAGTAAATGTTGTCTTTAACCTCACCAAACCTATTAAAATAACAT
This sequence comes from Malus sylvestris, assembly GCF_916048215.2. Taxonomy (NCBI): domain Eukaryota; kingdom Viridiplantae; phylum Streptophyta; class Magnoliopsida; order Rosales; family Rosaceae; genus Malus; species Malus sylvestris. Next base: position 5,746,762 of record NC_062270.1, on the reverse strand, counting down.
GAAAAATAACATGGCCAAATTGGGCATGCAAGATTCAAAAGAAAGTAAATTTCATATTGGCTTATACGGCCACGAACAGGATGTAATGCATTTTGCAAAAACAATATCAAAGGAAAAGGTTAAAGGCATTTCCACTATGCTAAAAGTAATTGGCTTTTTCTCCCATTTGAAAGCCTTAATATTGGTGCCGACAAATCAACCTATGCTTAAAGCCTTAAACAGATAATTAATTATTTATCCTCCCTTTCAAAACAGTAATTGGCTTTCTCCCTTTTAAATATTTATCTTTAACGTAAGTCGTACTGCTCTTATAATTAGAGTATTCTTTCCCATTCTACGACATTTTGGGTTTAAATTTTTTCCAACTAATAATGACTTTTAACGTAAAATATCATTTGTATTGAAAAGAATAAAATAATAAAGATGAAAATATCTATCTTTTAACATATCACGGACTGGAAAACGAAATGTACCACCTTCGACAATTTACTGGAATCATAATCATAATCAATCATAATCATAGGTCTTTCATGAATCAGCAGTCCATATTTGTGCATGTGCAACTTGGAATTCTACGGTCTAAAGACGGTCAAATTAGGTGGAAATACGACATTTTATGGTGTCGTTTTTGTCCGAAAGTTTCACTGGTCTGGTGGGCCTGCTCAGCTTAATATTCAACTTTAATTAATTGCGTGGTCAATTTCATTTCTGTAATGGAGAAAATGGGAAAGGGCTTTCGCGTAATTCCCAATGAGGGGCTTTCACGTAATTTAAGACGAGGGTCTGGAAACAGCACACAATAGAAGTAGTCCGGAAACTGGAAAGCAATGAATTTGGACACGTTGGGCTGACCTAGGGGTCTGCGGCAGCTTTTGCAATGGAAACGACGACGTATACTGCACTTGTCACTCTACGGGTCCACTGGGGAGAGGTTACTTGTTGTAGCGTTATTGGCCTTGAAATTGTTTTATATGCTTCCAATTAACTAAGGAAAATTTTATTTAAACTCATCTAATCTATTTCTATATTTAAATTACTTTTTGTATCCATTTAATTTTTAACTAAACTATTAATATTTATATAAATACAAATTTAATATCTAATATACCCCATAAACTCAATTCAATTTGTGGATTTGTTTTTAGGGGAAACTTGATATAACTCCAATTTTTTGAGCCAATAATAGGAATGGTCCAATTTATTAAAATAAGTCCAATTCTTTAAATTTAATTATTTAATTATCAATAATTATCTTTTAAAAGAAAAAACTTATTGTAAAAATCAAATTTCTTCCTAATTATCTCTTTGATTATTTCTGTATATATATATTGTTATTTCTTGTTCTTCCTCCAGGTTTAACCCATTTATATATTTTTTTTAAATTTTTATAATCAACCTATATCATAGGTTAATTGTATTTATCTACCTATATGACAGATTCTTTTTCATAGTCAACCTGTCACAGATTAATGTGTCTTGCTTGTAGGTATATTATGTTTTTTTTTCTATCTTTTAGTTAAGTTTCATATCTCACTTATAGGTATAATATACATTTATATATTTGCTACTTGAGTTAGGGTATAATGTTTTGCAGATAGATTTATGGTAGTATATTAATTTTTTTTGTTTATAGATATTAATTAGATATTTTGGAGTTGAAAAATGCATAATATTAAAAGATTTTTATTGATTTTTATTATTTTTAGAAAATATAAAAGGAGTATAAAAGAAATAAAAACATATAATTAGATAACTAGAGTCACTCCTAAAAACACTCTATGTTTTTGGACCTTGAATCTAAAAGCCCAATGTTTTTACACCCATTTGATTTTTAGAAGCTAAATTTGAAGTGTTTAGACCTAAGTTCTTTGCATGGTTTTCCACAACACAAAAGCTGATAATTCAATTTGTTACCTGCAGAATATGTTTGCATGCTAAAAATCACTGCGAAAAGCGATGTGTATAGTTATGAGGTTGTCCTTTTGGAGATCATAACTGGGAAAACGCCACAAAAAAACGATGTAGAAATATTTTGGGTTCTAAATCCACAAAAAAAATGGATATTAGCAGTCAAGCACAAATTGGCTTACAAATTTGAAAATCTTATATTCTTATGTCCTAGTATCGAGGAAACAACTAAGCAAGATAATGCAAATGAATCATGGTTTTCGCTTTAGAATCGCAAAAAAGGAGCATAGAGTGTGACTTCTCTTAGTTGTTTGCTAATTCAACCAGTTACTGGGTCCTTTCACACCAGACATTTTTCATCGTTGGATGCTTTCATTGTTGTTTTAGCCAGAAGGTAGAATGCTTTCGTTGTATTTGTTGAAAAAAATTACAGTAAAGTAACTTCTACACTCTAAAAAATTGAAATCAAACGAACAAAAAATTCATAAATTGAGTCATACCTTGGTTGGAGAATTCAAAACTTCAAAATCACCATCCATCCGTAAAAAAACTTATTTTTCTCTATGAGAGCTATTAGGGTTTTAGCCAGAATGAACATAGAATAAACAAAGAGTGATCGTAGGGTCTAATTATAGTGTTTGGGTTTATTGATAAATTTGAGTTTTATTATTAATTTCATTTTATACTTAATAGTAATTATGCAATAGGGTAAAATAGACAATTAACATTTAAAATTTAAGTTGAGTGTAAAAAGAGGTTAAATGGGTTTAAATAAATTTTCCCTTAACTAAAGTCAAATATGATACAATTCAATTATGTTTTCAATAATTTGTTTCCGTATTTTTTATAAAGAGAGAAAGACCAAAAAAAAAAAGTGAGGAAAGAACGAGAGAAGCGGAAGAAATTTAGAGGTGAGAGAATCCTACTCATTTTTTATTTCTAGTGAGATGGTCATTTATGTACATTTTTTTTTTTTAAGATACAATAGTTTGTTTCATTTCATCAAAAGGTATAAAAACCAAGTGTTACATAGAGTTCTCAGTGCCTTATATTCATGCATTCTTCTAAAAGTAAGTCAATAATAACACTTGTGGCGCGTTTATGTAACCCTAATGAAAATAGGAGGAATTGAACTGAGGAGGAGTTGGAATGAGGAGAAGTCAGAATCGGATTCCTGTTAAAGTTGTTTACTTAAAAATTCTAGAATTGGAATAGAAATGACACTAATTTCATAAAACTGTTTACTAATACAGCAGAATCGGAATATAAACCAGTATGATTACTAAAATTCCCTTGTCCTAAATCAAACATTTTATATACTTTTTTTAATAAAATTTGATATAATATATAATAGTAAGAAATTTTTTTTTTATTTTTATTTCATAGACACGCTAAAATACTTTTGTTTATTTATTTATTTTTTATAAATTTAAGTATTTACTTTAATATTTAAATTTTCTCGCTCAAGTTGTAGTTTCTTCTCTTTGGCATATGCATGGAGTTGTGCATAATATGAATGAACATGGAGTTGTGCATAATGTGAATGAGCATGGAAATAAAAAAAAGTAAGGAGTTGTGCATAATTAAACTAGGGATAATGGGTTTATAAAGGATAGTCTTGAAAATAAAAAAAAATAAATGAGGGCACAAAGGGAATAAAAGTGTCATTTTGATTGCCCAAGCAATCAGGAATCCAAATACCATGTTAATCTAAGGAATCCAAATTTTGGAATTGAATTCCAAAATTTTGGGGGGTGTATTAAATTAAGATTTTGAGGGATTTTAATTCTTTTAATGAATCTAGGAGTATTCAATCAGGATTTTAAGTGATTCTCTGAAATTCAATGTGTATTTAATCATGATTTTAAAATAATTTATTAAAATCCTTATAAATCTGGGTGTATTCAATTAGGATTTTAAAGAAGTTTATAACATTCAAGATATATTCAATTAGAATTTGATTTTAAAGAATTTCAAAAAGTTGAGGATTTAGAGGGTATTTGAGAGATTTTGTAGTGTATTTTAAGCATCCACAAATCTCCCCTCTTCCCATAAGATTTCGAGAGAATTAAATCAAATTTTTACATGAAATTTCTACAAATCAATTAAACTCCATAAAAATTCATAGATTTATAAATTCATTAACATCTCTTTAATTTCTAATTGAATACATCCTCTTTGTGTGGGTCCCACCTTTTCTTTTAGGGGTGTATTCAATTGGGATTTTGAAGGATTTTAATTCTTTTGATGAATCTAGATGTATTTAATCAGGATTTTAAATGATTATCTAAAATTCAATGTGTATTCAATCAGGATTTTAAGATAATTTATTAAAATCCTTAAAAATCTGGGTATATTCAATTAGGATTTTAAGGAAGTTTATAACATTCTAAGTGTATTCAATTAGAATTTGATTTTAAAGAATTTCAATTATTTTGAATTTCTTTCTATTGATGGGTTATAACATTCCCGATGGGTTTGGCTGGAGCATATACAAATTCCAATTATTTTGAGTTTCTTTCTATTTATTTCAGGGCACATTTAGAATTTTATTAAATGAGTTTTTAAGCTGGGGTAAAGACAAGACAAATGAATTCAACTAAAATTTCTCATGTCTTAAAACTCGTTTGGATGTGCCTTTAAAATGACTGAAAGCGCTTTTGATGAAAATATTTTTGGAACCAATTCTTAGTAAAAATGCAAGTAAATTATGGAAAATCACTTAAAGTGCTTCCTGGAAAAAGCACGTAACTGGTGCTTCTTGCAGAAAGCACTTTAAGTGCTTTTGGGACCAAAAAACTTTTTTTTTCTTTCTAAAAGCACTTTCAATCATTTTAAAAGTACATCCAAACGAGCCCTTAATTACATTAAATTTTATGAGCTATCGGATCTAATTCAATACTAATCACCAAATGATAGTATATGCAAGGCATGTCGGTACTTTTTTTTTCTTTTAAATTTTAGTATTATTAGGAGAAAAATGAGAGTTCGAAATTATTACAATAATTTAGAAAATGAGAAGTTTCAAACATGAAAGATGTGGATAGAAAACCTACCTCTTGTCCACTAAAATATGAGAACAAAAATATCAATTTAGTTATGCCGGATATATGCACGTGGGGCTTGATAGTGAATGATGATGACCCTTAGAATCCATTGAATTGAGACACATAGAGTAATTATATGGGGAGTATGAGGGTATTATTGTAAGATCAACATCATCTTCCTCTCGTGTGCTTGTCCTTTGAAAGGGGAAGACCAGATGAGTAGGGAGAAGCCAACTGACCTACCAATCTCCAATGGCCAAGCATGGTAATAGCATATTTCAATCCAAATCACAATTGGGGGGAGGGGACACACATTGTATGACAGAACTATAAATACTTGACGTTGAAAGCATACCAAACATATGCTTGTACCTTTTTCTCTTTCATTGTTACTCTTTTTTTTTTCAACTGTATTAATTCTGGACGATTCTCGTCTCATTAAGGGGACGTTACGTGCATCGTGGATGTTAATTACATGAAAAAATTTAGTTTGACAAACACTGAACACACCCCTATACATATGGAATCATCACAAATACGAAGCCTGATCTTGGATTTTTGGAAACTATATGTGCGAAACTCCAAGCAACTGTCCCAAAAGAAAGTGTAGTGCGGCGATTAGACCCTTCTCATACCCAGTGGTTTTGGGTTCAAAAATACCTGCCTTTCCAAACTTGGGGTTTTGTGCTACAATACCACTTGCATACTTTCAAAATTGACCGTGATACGTATACATGTCAAATTGTAATTTATTCGAAACAAGAATTGCTCTTGATACATAATGATTAATAAGCCAATTATTTTCCTATTTCGTTCTCATGCAATGTATGTACTAACAATGATTAAGACAATGTACGGTTGGAACTGAATAATGGTGCGAGGAACAAACAAAGAAGATATGGTGGTTGTGGAGTCAAAGGCATGCAGACGATGACCATATACGGTTCTTAATCATTCATATTTTTAGTCCAAAAGAGCTTTAACTATCATTTCTTCCCATCATGTAATGTGACATCGTACGGCTGGAACCCATTTCTTTTGGCATACTTTGGACAAGAAGATATATGAACAAAGCCATCGTATTTGGTTGTTAAGGTAAAGATGATATCTCACTTCAAACTTATGGATCTTACACCAAATTGTAGGACAATTATGTTAATTTGGAGTTGATCATCTTCCTATATTAGTCAACATTGGGTTTAACTTGAGAGAGAGAGAGAGAGAGAGAGAGAGCATCATATCTCCTTTTTCATTCTATTTTGGATAAGTAACATCATGTTCTAGCATCTTATGCTATTAGAAGATAATGTACTTCAATAATGGATACAACTTCCAACTAGAGATAGACTTATGAACGGGATATATATTCTCTTGCGTCTATTTTGATTATCACGTTACTTATTACATGAAGAGAGAGACAAATGCAAAAGAATATACAACTCGTTGCATGTACGTTTTAGCCCTGCCAATGTCTCTATTCATAAAAAACTGACTACCAATGCATTTGACAAGTGAGAAGTGAAATATTTTTCGCATGACATTTGAATCTTTTAGAGGGCATGTTGATGTCAATTGAGGAGTATGGGAGGATGCCCAATTTGAACCTAATTTGTTTGCTTTGGTGAGTCAAAACTTATATTCAATGGGACGTGCCTAAACTGATAGTTGAAACTTGGTACCGTAAAGAATTTATTTAAGGACCTTTTACTTCAAAATATCAAAGTCTAACTATTTTCCTACTTATACCACATTACCAGAATTTTGACAAGGAAAATTGATATACCTAATTTTGATAATTATGGTTCCCACCTAATGATCTTTCATTTTCAGAGATCTGGAAAATGCAAGGAGCTTGTGGCTCACGAGACTCCAAAGATTTATTATTGCACACAAGTAGGGATGGATGGATATTGAAACCAAGGTGGCTCCAAGACCATAATGTTTGGAAAATATACATGTGAAGATCTTTTGAGGATCCTTTGAGTATTTGGTATGAATCCCTTTTGTGTGCAAGTGTTTGATGTAATGTCTGCTATATATATCTCGATAGTATGTCGATAACACTCAACAAATTCTCTTTATATCACTCATTAGTTTGCTTCGGCGTATGTTGATATTTGTTAACACGTACTCAACATGATTTGGCTAATGACAATAAGTCCACCACGTGTTCAACTAAATGTGTCATTGAATAAACTATTTTTTATGCTCTTCGCGCTTTGTTTCTTTATAAAAAAAAATTGTATTTAATATTAGAATTACATAAAATTTGAATTCTAGATCCGTCACTGCACGCGAAATGTTGTGTTGGATTGTTCTATCTTCAAGGTCGACTCTCATGCAGACAACAATAATTTGAAGTCACGTACTTTTCATGGACTAAAAATAGTAGGCTAATCGACTTTCTACCTAATATTAAAATCTACACACCATGAGATTGAGAGATTTTTCAATATGGTCGTCACACGAAGTGATATACCATTTATCCCTATAGAAATGGTGGGTTATGTGTGTTAAAAGGTTAATAACTTAAAAATTAAATTTTTTTACCACTTGCATAAAAACAAGTGATGTATCATCTGTATTCCCATCACAACTAAAAATTTCTCTATGAGATCGTGATGGCTAATTGTCAGTCAAATCCAGGATGATTGAAATTGACTACTCTCACTCACATAAGTGTAAGCCCTTTTTTATTTATTATTATTATTATTATTATTATTTAAAGAAACGATATTTTTTACAGTAAGTAGACGAGATGGGTTTAACCTCACAATGAATTAGCAATAATGTGGTTTACGTTTGTCTTTAGCGAAAATCAAACTTAAGACCTCTCACTTACATATGAAGAGGAATATTACTAGACCGTAATACTAATTGGCGATTTTAAGCAATTAATGGTTCTATAATATGTGTTTTTTTTTTCTCTTTTAGGGAAAAAAATGAGCAGCTGGAGGATTTGCTATGGCATTTCATTTTTTTCAGAGACAGGAAGAATCAAAGAGGTATTATGTAATTCACATAGGTCAATAATCGAACCCAGAACATGCTTTTTAAAAATTGGCCTAGAATCCGTCCCTAACTACTAAACCACTTATCGGTGGCTATATGTTATGTGTTAAGCTTCACTAAACTAGTCATATTGAAGCTAAAACACACAATTAAATAATTATTTGTATGAATCACAACAAGTGGTCTAATGGTAAGTGCGCGGACTGCGACTTCCTAATAAAACAAAGAAAATGAGGGAGGTCCCATGTTCATGCTCCAAGCTGGTGAATCTGCTTGACTGTGGCCACATGCATAGTAAATTTTCCCATAGCCTCTTCGATTCCGAAAGAAGTGGATAACTGTAACTTGCCACTAGTCTGTTATTCTCCTTCATAAACAAAAAATTAAAATAATGATTTGTATGGAATCCAATATGAATAAACCCATGGATGTGGATTAGACTATCACATTGCTTATTTAAATATTTTGTTTGGGTGTTTGTGGGTTTATATTTTAAGGACAACTAATGAAAATGTTTGAAAACTTTAAGTTTAACGAAAATAACAAAATAAAGAGTAAAGTGAATAGTATCATGATTGACTTTTTAGTGTAAAAATGTGATTTTTCGTTAAAATGAACAATACCGAGAGCTTTTTTTTTTTGTTAAAGTTCTCTATATTTAATTTAATCATGTTACGATGTTTTGCGATTTTGACACTTATCATTAAGCTATCCATACAGCTGTGGCCAAAAAATTATAAAATATTCGTTTAGTAGAGTGAGCTGTTTCAAAATATTAGGAAGGAATAAATATAAAGTTATTTATTATTGGATGAAAGGATGTAAATTTGAGTTTTTTTTATTGGTTCTGACAATGCGTTGTTTTATGAGATGAATCCTCCGAAATCACATGAATCTTTAGTTAGAATGGAATACCAACTCGAAACCGGATCCTCTTTGTGAGAATTATGAAGATCCGTGAATCATATCATTTTATCGTACCTCGTGCGGTTAAAAATTATTTTAGATATAAAATTAAATATAAGCAATATCTAATAAAAATTGATCGTAAGATGTACGATGGACGAAAATTTACGGATCTCAAAGATCCTCACCATAAAGATCCGGAGAGAATGCTTTTGGATTCCAACTCCACACTTACTGTCCGAATAATTAACTTGATCAATTGTTAAAATCAATAGGCCTTCAAATTGTGAATTATAAACTTTCATGGAGTCTATAAATTTTAATGGATTTGTATAGACTTTTGGAATTATAGACGTTCATGGATTTATATAGATTTTAGGGTTCTCTAAAACAAATAATAATCCAAATTGGCCATGAAGAGAAGACAAAAAAAATTGTTGATTACTTGTTGTCTTCTTTGAAGAGAAAATAGATAAAGATTTGGCCATAGAAGACAGAAAAATTGAAAAAGAAGTTTGTAGATTTTTGGGTGTCTTAAGAAGACTTCGTTCATATCCAAGTCTGATCATATTTTGTAGAGGGAAGAATCACGAAAAAATATTAGGGTAGAGCCATGGCTTGTGAGGATTTTTTATATTTATATTTTCCACTCTAGAATCCACTAAAATCTTCTAACTCCTAAATTCCTCTAAATTCATTAAATTATGAATGCAACCAAAATTTGGAACATTTTAAGAAAACTCGAGAGTGAATACCACTAGATTTTTACAAAGTCTTTGAAAATCAAGATTGAATACTATTAGAATTTGACAGATTCATTTAAAATCTTCATTGCATGCAAACAGATTTATGAGCTCTCTTAAAATCCATCAAAATCTCATTCGAATACACCCTCTTATATTATTTTAGTATGCGAATAAGAAATTTGAACTAAAAATATGAGGGACGGATATATTTCTTTAATCTAAACTATTGTAATATACAGAGCAAGGATTAAAACTTTGGGCAAAGAACACGAGCTTATAACACTTCATTCAAACGTATACAGATTTAGAGTTGTTTTGGTCAAAAATTTGGAAATGAAGAGAGGTAAAAGAGCGTTGAACGCCTTTGGCAAATTCTTTGGAGTTAGGACGCACAACACAACACTTGCCTACTCCTACTTACTTGTTACCGCCCCTCGCTTCCTACATCTCTCTGTCTCTGTCTCTCTCTCTCTGTGTTATATACACTTTACCAGCCTTTCTTCCTCTTCAGTCAGTCACTTCTCTTGCACTGCATCTCTCTCTCTCTCTCTCTCTCTCTACAATGAACCCATCTGAAGAACTAATGGAACAGGGAATATCTCCACGGGTATATATATCCTTCATCCTCTCTCACTCTATTTTGTTCTTCCTAATATTGTTCTTTGATAATTAGTTGTTTGCTTTCATGATGGTAAACTTTAAGTGTTTGATATCGACAAACTTATGAATGTCAGCCATTTTTGCAGCTTCTCTTGGACAAATAGTTTTTAGTGAAAATTTTCTCATCAGAGTGTGAGATATTGCATATTCTTATGCAAATATAAAATGTACATCTGGAGCAGCAGCTTCTGTGGAACCAGGACATTTGAGAATGTGAGAAGAGGGGTTTCCAGTTTTTGAGTGTTTATTTCTGGGTTTTGGGTAAACTAAATCCCTTTAATTGATATAAATTTTGCATCTTTTACTGTTTTCTCAATGGAATTCACATCCTGGCTTCAAAAGGCATTCTTTTTGCTTCCTCAAAAGAAAAAAGGGAAGTAGTGTGAATGGTTTTTAAGGATTTACGCTATTCGTCGTTGTTCATAATTTGAGCAGCCAGATAAACAAATATTGGGGACATGCATAAAACCCCGAAAAAATAAATTTAGTCTTCAATGTAGCTGCTGAACCATAGGGTCATGAACTTTTATGGGCTCTTTTGTACTAATTGACCTTCTTTGATGTTTCTAAATTGTTGAATTTTTCGAATGTATGTTTATAATGTTGTCTTGAATCGGGACTTGCAGAGGGTATCCCGTGCAACTGTGCTCACATTGGCTTATCAAAGCCTGGGAGTGGTGTATGGTGACTTAAGTACATCCCCTCTATATGTTTATAAGACCACGTTCTCCGGAAAGTTGAGCCTTCGTGAGGATGATGAAGAGATTTTTGGCGTCCTTTCGTTTATTTTCTGGACGTTTACTCTAATTGCGCTCTTCAAGTATGTTTTCATTGTGATGTTGGCTGATGACAATGGTGAAGGTACAGTTATGTTGTTTTCATTGTGATGTTGGCTGATGACAATGCTAAGTAACCCGATTGATCTTATGACGCAAATTATTAGGCTGTTCATTCAACCTTCCAGTCACTTTTGGATGGTTGGTTCGGATTTGCATTCTACAATACTGTTTTCAACACTGAGAAAAACACTCTGCTGATCTCCTTTTTCTTGTCATTTTCGACTGTTCTTGATCTCATCTAATTTTCCAAATGATTTGTAGAAAAAAAAAAATGTAATTGGATGGCAAAAAGACGGTTTCTCAATACCAGTTTTGTACACATGGTGCAGGCGGTACCTTTGCTTTGTACTCCCTCCTCTGTCGTCATGCAAGATTAAGCATTCTGCCAAATCAAGAAATCACAGATGAGAAGTTGTCTGAATATGTGACGGAAGGAACCACAGAAACATGGCAGAGTTCAGCTCTGAAATCGTTCTTTGACAAGCATCCAAGATTTCGCAAAGGGCTGCTGGTTTTTGTTCTATTTGGAACCTGTATGGCAATTGGTGATGGTGTACTCACTCCTGCAATATCAGGTGGGCTAGTCCTAACAAAATTCTCTATAGTGATATGAATGTTTTTTCCCCATACAAGTTCCGTTCCCTGAACTTTTCAAATTCTAGGCTAGCTCATCTTAACTTTTCAGGTTTCGACTTTTGAGTAAGCATAACATCCTTCAGAACATGGATATATATGATAATTTTGTGACATATGAATGGTTAGAAATACACATTATACCTAAAGCATGTATGACAGAGCTAAATTCCTCCCTTTCTTAGAGCTTGTTCAATTACGAGTCCAATTCCAAACACGCATCTGTTGGCGTTTTAGAAAGACTTCTAATTCAACTAGAGTTTGATAGTTCTTGATTAGTTTGTAACATTATTTATGACAGAGATTCACTTGTATTTCTTCTTTCAGTTCTTTCAGCAGTCTCCGGGATTAAGCTTAAAATCACAGGACTCCACGACAGTACGTCAAACTTCTTTATACCGCCAATAACCTTTCAAATATCTATGCATCACCGTTTGTAAAACTTCTCTTTGGTTTCTTTCTTTCAGATTATGTTGTTATAATCTCATGTGTCGTCTTAGTGGGGCTTTTCTCCCTTCAGCATCACGGAACACACAGAGTTGCTTTCATGTTTGCTCCGATTGTTACAGCATGGCTTCTGTGTATTAGTGGCATTGGAATATACAACGTATTTCGGTGGAACAAACGTATATTTCATGCCCTTTCTCCAGTTTATATGTTAAAGTTCCTTCGAAGCACAGGCATTGAAGGATGGGTATCCTTGGCGGGAGTTGTTCTTTCAATAACAGGTATCTCTTCTAAACTCCTGTTGCAGTAATTGTGGTTTACTTGCTGCTAAACAGAGCTACTGGAAACTAGTTTCCTCCGGAATATTATCTCAGGTGTAGAGGCGATGTTTGCTAACTTGGGCCATTTCTCTCCGCTCTCAATAAAGGTAACTTTGCAGTCGATTGTATGGACACGATGCTAATGCCTTGAATCATTAAAATTGCATCCACAAATAGTTCTTTCTTATTTCAACACTGATGTAAGTACCTGGCATCAAATCCCAGATGGCCTTCACATTACTCGTATATCCCTCTCTAGTTCTTTCATACATGGGTGAGGCTGCGTTTCTTTCTAAGCACCACGAAGACATCCAAAGAAGTTTCTATGAAGCCATACCAGGTAATAGCTTATCATAGTACCCTAATGGTTAATATCATTAATTGTCATCTTTTGTATGTATGCCGTAATTGTTTGGTTTGCTACAGAGGCTGTGTTTTGGCCAGTGTTCATAGTTGCCACTTTTGCATCTGTTGTCGGAAGCCAGGCAGTAATTTCAGCTACCTTCTCCGTTATAAACCAGTGCTGTGCACTTAAATGCTTTCCCCGCGTCAAGATAGTTCATACTTCTAGTAAAATATATGGCCAAATATACATTCCAGAGGTCAACTGGATGTTAATGTGCCTTTGTTTAGGCGTGACAATTGGATTGAGGGACACAAACATGATGGGTCATGCATACGGTATAAATCTAACTGCTATCTCTTGGATATTCTTGGTGTTTACATGAATGTACTTTGATTGTGTTGTTGAATTTGGTAGGTTTGGCAGTCACTGCTGTAATGTTTGTGACAACTTGCTTGATGGCTCTGGTGATGATAATAGTCTGGAAGAAAAGCATAATAACTGCATTAGCGTTTTTAATGCTCTTTGGATCAATTGAGCTAGTTTACATTTCAGCATCCGTCAGCAAGATCCCAGAAGGTGGATGGATCCCGGTTGTGCTCTCTCTGATCTTTATGGGTGTAATGTACATATGGAACTACGGAACAATGATGAAACACCAATTTGATGTTGAAAACAAGGTCTCAATCAACAGAATAGTGAGCTTAGGTCCGAGCCTTGGCATGGTTCGGGTCCCTGGAATTGGACTCATGTACACTAATTTGGCGACTGGGGTACCAGCTATTTTCGGACACTTTGTAACTAATCTACCTGCATTCCATAAGGTGCTGGTTTTTGTTTGCATCAAATCTGTTCAAGTTCCCCATGTTAGTGGAAATGAAAGATTGCTTGTTAGTAGGGTGGGCCCAAAGGAGTATGGACTGTTCCGGTGCATTGTGAGGTACGGTTATAAGGATCTTCAACAGGAAACCTGTAATTTTGACAACATATTGGTGTCTAGTATAGTGCACTTTGTAGAAACAGAGGAAGAAAGTCCTTTGAGACCGATAACTGGATGCTCTAGACAGGTTATTGATGCAGATTCCGACCCCCTTTATGCTCCAGATCGCACCTTCATGGACTCGACCAAAAAAGAAAACACAGTGCAGTTTTCATGTGATCTTCAAGTGATAAAACCTGGTATCAGGCAAGTAGAAAGTTCTCTTTGCAAAGACGAGTCCCTGCGAATATTAGAAGCCAAAGAATCTGGTGTCACATACATTTTCGGGCATTCACATGCGAAGGCAAAGAAATCATCATCCTTTTTCAAGAAACTTGTTATAGATATCGTCTATGCTTTTCTGAGCAAGAACTGCAGAGAGCCGGATGTTGTTCTGAATGTGCCGCATACTTCTTTGCTGGAAGTTGGTATGATTTACTACGTCTGACTTCTAGGAAGAAGGCGTACTAAACCCATCGGAAGATCCTGCGTGTGATGTTGGGATGTGTCGACGGAGTAAATCCATACTTTGTTTGAACTCGCAATGGTTTTACTAAGCAGTGGGAAGTTCAGATGGACTTGCAGAAACTGATAGCTGTTACAGTTAGATTTTCAACACTGACTTTTCAGGTTTATATATGTTAACTTTGTATCAGAGAAATGTAAAATTTTAAATTGCTGTATCTTAGAACAAATAAATACCTTTAACTAACACCCTCACAATTTGTATATTCTGATTCTCCTAGTATGCAGCTATGGAAAAAGCCATGCCAAAATGCTTTCTTTCAGTAGGGTTTTATCTTAAAAATAATTGTTACGTTTAGCAGTGGAACATGCATACTTTTAGCTTATAACTCGAGACATTACTCATTATGTCTACAACACTCATCACGTGACTTGCTCTATAAACACAGAGATATACTCCCACTGGCAAACACATTTTCTCAAACTCTGCATGTTCATGACCATCATTAGTCCTACTTAACTTATCAAATTAACTTCACATGGTAAAAAGAATTCGAACTAGGGCTGGGCACGGGCCGGGCCGGGCCCAATTTTGGAGGAACCGGACCTTACCCGTTTTAAATAGTAACGGGGCGGGACGGGCCGGGTAAAGAGATTTTGAGTTTTGGAACCGGACCTAACCCGGCCCGTTTCAAACGGGCCGATTCGGGGCGGGTCCACGGGTCCAACTTTTTTTTTTTTTTAATACATTATTTTATAAAATGGAGCTGCAGCCTGCCGCTGCACTGCAGTGCACAACAGCACATATTACACTTACACTCACAGAAATATTGAAGCACAGATTGTTGAAGCACAAATGCACATCAGCACATATTAATATGATCTCATTTTAACAATGGTTCACAAACTGATACCAGCTAATGCTTAATCCCAGATTTCGACCCCTTCCACCCAAATCATTTGAACAAAAGATTTGAAATTGGAACATAACAGAGGTCAAGATTTCAAAACCCAACAAAATCTCTAAATCTAGAAAACCTTAATTTAATTTTAAATCCTAAATCCCTAAAACATATTACCTTAACTGAAGATGACTGTTAACAGAGCTCGACTGCGCTGCAAATATGAGTCTGAGTTAGGTGGAGGAGATGATTGATTCGTCGTTTTGAGTTGTTTGACTTCGTCGTTCGTCCATTCGAGTTCGACAGAGAGAGACTGATTTCGAGAGAGTGAGTGAGAGAGATACACAGCAGCAGCGGTTTAAGATTACATTAGAAAACAAGGAGCTCCAGATCATCGACCATGATTGCATTCCCCATCCCAATTCCTTGCATGCATTCAAAAATTAAAGCCACATAAAACAAAGAAATTCGCTATAAATTGAATGAAAAAAAAACGAAGAGACGATTTCAGCTTCCCTGGATCGAGGTCTGATATGGCGGCGACGGACGGAGCTGATGATGGCAGCGGCGGACGGAGCTGATGATGGCGGCGGCAGACAAAGCTGGGACAGTGAGAGCGAGTCGGGATGAGAGATTGAGTTGGGAAAAAGGAAAAGTGAGTGACTCTGAGGCTTAGTTTGGTATTGCTGTGCTTTAAAAAAAAGCGGCTGTGCTGTGAGAAAAAGCGGCTGTGAAATAAAGCAGCAGAGTGTTTGGTAAACTTTTTTGTAAAAGTGCTTTTGAAAAAAAAGCAGTATGATAGTGTTTGGTAAACTTTTATGTAAAACAGCTGTGGCTGTGTGAAATGACCAAAAGGGTATAATACTAGATGTGCTATTAATTTAATTTTCTTAACAAATAAAGATAAATTATTAAATATACTTTATTTTTAAAAGAAAAATATTTATAAACTTTATCTTAAATATTAATTAGTATGACAAACTATTTCAATTGAAATATTTTAGACTGAATAGCTAGAATTCATTAGTACAATATTGTTAATGTACTTGAAAGTAGTCTAATTAGATGCATTCATCAAACTTGCCGCTATTCTATTTCTTAATGCCTCTATCTCATTTGATCCTTCAACTTCATAATTTCGATATTCTTCATCATCATCATCACCACTATCGCTCTCTTCACAATAGTCTCTGGGGTCATCAAAATGACGATCACGTTCAGAATACCTCCGTATGTAGTTATGAAGAGCCATTGTAGCAATGACAATCTTCACTTGCTTATTGAACGGGTAATTAGGCATATCCCTTAAAATTGACCATTTTTTCTTCCATACCCCAAAAGTTCGTTCAATGATGCTCCTAAGAGAAGAATGTGTGTGGTTGAATACCTCTTTATGACCCGTTGGTTCGGCACCCCTACGAAAGTCTGGGAGATGATATCTTTCACCTTTATATGGTCCCAAATAACCTCTCATTTGTGGGTATCCCGCATCTACCAAGTAATATTTTCCTGACAATTGAAAATTTTGTTTTGTATTGTATTAATTATACAAAGCAAGTATGTAAAATGTTATAATATAAGTATGAAGATTACCATTTGGAGGCTTAGGAAAGTTTAAAATTGGATTTCGTAGCACGGATAGAAAAACCCTTGTATCATGTGCAGTGCCTTCCCATCCAGCACAAGCAAATGTGAATTGCATGTCAAAATTACATGCAGCCATAACATTTTGAGTTGGTATTCCTTTCCTACCAATGTATGGAACTTGATCCGGAGGTGGTATTGAAGCCTCAACATGTACTCCATCTATGGCACCAATACAATCCTAAAAATAATAACATTGAAAAAAACCGTCAACCTACACTTATAGTTTGGAAATAAGTTAGAAGACGAGTCAAAATTTACCTTAAAATAAGGCATGTATCTTGTATCTCTCCTTATTTCTTGGGGAATGCCACGAAACTCCGAATCCATCGGTTTGATAATATCTATTGCCATCTTACATACGATATCCAACATAGCACCAAAATATCTACTAATAGTCTCACCAGAATGTTGAAATCTCTCTTGCGCTAATCTATTTTTCACACCATATCCCAACATATGCAAGAACATTGCTAATATTTCAGTAGCACTCATTCTCCGTGAACCTTTCAATCCATAATTAGTTTGCAAGTCATTGGATAATCTATAAAAGACATCTTTGTTCATCCTAAACATTCTATAGCATCGCACATGATTTCCTTGTAGTACTTCCATCAACCACATATTACCTGTTTGGGAAGAATTCATACACGGAGTTTTGTGGATATATTTTGAGTAATATGTTTCGACAGCTGTCGCTATAGTGCATATAATTAGACCATCCTCCAACTCCTCAACATCTTCATCATAAGTGTTCATATTGAATATACACCTGTAACCTAACACATAATTGAACATTCCATAAGTCATAATCCAACAATCACTAAGAAGTCATAATCCGACATTCAAGAATAATCCAACGTTTAATAAGAAATCATAATCCAACATTCAACATATAATCCAACATTCAATAAACACAAAATACAAGCAACAAGCAACATTCAACACATAATCCTAATGCAAAGTACAAACCACAAATAGTCATAATTCATAGTTTTAGCTCTCTATTGTTGTTTGTTGAACATATATTTCAACCAAGTCAGCTGCACTTCAGGATCAGTCATAGTGGCAAACACCTCTCGCTTCTCTGCACTACAAAATAAACATGTAGCAAACAACCATAACTCGCTAGGTGGCTCACAACCAGGCAATTGTGCAACAGATGCTATCGCTTCCGCAATACTACAACCTATATGCGGCGGCCTCATCAATGAGTTTGCAGAACTCCTACTTTCATAAACTTCAACAAGACGGTCAATTTGACCAGAAAGTTTTGCAGCACCTCCAATTTTTTTCCCCTTCTTATCAACCTTCTTCTTTTGAAAATCTCCTTGGTTGGTCGCTCTTTTTTTCCCCTTCCTAGTAGCTTGCCTTAGATCCTGCATGGTCTCACTTTCTTCCTCATCATCCAAATCAATTTGCCCTATAGATTCATCTCTTGACTCTGGTGGTAGTACTCCAGATGAAGGTGCCCAAGCATGTTCACCGGTAGCAACTGTGTTCGAGAACATCCTATCTAACTTATCCTCCATCTCAGGACTAATGCCTTTTTTCCGCAATTTTCCATATTCTTTGTTTATCTACAAGTAAACAAAGAATATGGTTAATACATATTCCATGATATCATAATACATATTCAAAGATAAATACACAAACCTGAATTTTATTATTCCACCACTCCTCAGAGGCATCAACGGTGCCCTTGCTCGAATTCCACCCTAGGCCAGTTTCTTTACCAATTAGCTCTTTCCACAACTTCCACTCAATTTTAAGTGCATCCCACTTTTTTTTTAGTTGTTTTCTATCATAATCATGCCCTGTCTCTGCCTTGAAGTTAGCTCTAATATTTGCATATCCATCTTTGTCAAAGTGAGTGCCCGGACGATGTCCGGCCTCAACCTCCTTGATGCAAACATCACAAAATATAGATATATTGTGGGCATTCCATGTAGCCACAGGATTTGATGAAGATGCCCCCTTCTTTGCCATCGATACCAACTACTGAATTGTATATATACATATATATATTTATATATTAAAACAAGAACAAATGAAAAATTTCTGAAAAATATTTCTTGCTTATGGTTTCATACTTATATATAAAAGCCTATGAGAAACATAAACCTCTTTTTATTGTTTTATGCCATATTTCTGTGGGGAAATTGCAAGTTTCCAAAATTAACAATCGAAGTATTTTCAATTATTCTTTCTCTTTCCAGGAAACAATTAAATATTAACGAAAACCATAAATACAATACAATAGGAACGAACAATACCTAGAGCAAGACGGAGAAGATGAAACCGTGGCGGTGAAGATTAATAGACGGGAGGAAGCACAGTCTGAAAATGCAACATGAGATGGAGGATTAATAGCAGTGTACTGGCAAGCATCAACAGATAGAGAGGATTAAAAATGGATATGCAAAAATGCAGATCCAACAACAACACACATTTAAGTGAGTAGACAGAGTGGAACTCAAAATTAGTCGCCAGTTCCTTACAAGTAATTTTCAAGCGGAGTGGCTTTACTATGCATACAAGGTTAGAGAATAGAAAACAATGCTAATTTTGTTGATTCTTTAAACATCTAACAATTCTCATGTAATCTGCCATACTTCCTTTCCACTTTCCAGAAATTTGCCAACTTCTGCACATGACTCGGACATATTTAACCATTTCAAGTTTGAAAAGAAAATGCACGAGAACACCACCACCCAATGAATATTACTTAATTATGCTCTTTTGCACTTCCCAAGTACCCAACCCAACCGTAAAAGAAACCCAGCATTCATCCATCCAGAGGGCATTGAACCAAAACATTTACAAAATGCAAACAATTTCCATGGAACCTCGCAGAATATTTGTGAAAGAAGAAGAACAAAAACTCAGTAAACGAAAAGGCGCAGTTACTAACAATTCCACATAACATTGGCTTGACAATTAATATAATTTAAGGTAATGCAAAAGGGTTTGGACTAGAGAAAAATTGTGTGATTATTCGAGAATATCTTAGATCGATCACATAAAATAAAACCCATAAATAATATACGTATATATCACTTGACTTGTGTGTGAAAATAAAAGACGTAGACTTTGCAGAAAATTAAAAACAGAAGAGGAAAAAAGAAGCTAGATTTAGCAACCAAGAACCAAATTAACTAGATTAACCAGATAATCTATCTCACATTTCATATCAATATATTATTACCAAGAAACTCAAAGGCAGCAAAACCAAAAAATTGCAAGAAAAGAATAGCCATTAGCCACCACTCACTCACTCAACAAACTAAACTAAAAAAAAAGAAAAAGAAAAGAAAATTAATTAATATGTAGGATCATATCTGGGGAACAAGTGCAGTTGTTTGGAAGCATATCATGAAGAACAAAAACCAAAGACAGAGAGACAGAAAGAAAGAAAGAGAGTCACTTATCACACCACACCACACCACACTGGGGAGTTCAATTCCTTCCAAAGAGAGATTACAAACCAACAAACTGGGAAAATGGAAGAAAACATTGACATAAATGCTTCAATCAAACAGAACCCTGATCATACATAAATATATATTGCTTTGTTTATAAATTTGATGTGTTTTAAGCTCTGCACTTGTATAACCTTTTATGGAAGGCTAAATTGATTTAGTGGATGTGAGAAGTATGTGTGATTAGAGCATTAGTCATTTTAATTACATAGAGTCAGACTTTTGCTTTATTCTAAAATGCATTTTCTAATTGAAAGAAGACTTTTGCTTTATCTAATCCTAACCAACAAACACCAGAACAGACTTTGTAGTTGCTCTGTTCTGTCATTAATCTGTCTAATGTTCTATCATTAATCTGTCTAATAAACCAAATACCATTTAAATGCAATCACAAAACAGATTTATCAAAAACATGAAAACCGAATTTTGTACCAAGAAAAAAATAATCCACCTGTTCGAGTACAGCCTCAGCGACGTCCTCAAAAACCCACTTCCTTCCAGAGAGATACAATACGAACACTGACAAAGGGATGACAAATCAGAAGCACAGTTCATAGATTAGAACCAGAGCAAAGCTTTATAAAAAACTATCCTTTACCTAAACCCAAATCAGAAGCAAACCTTCTCAATTTTTCTTGTTTCCTCCACAAACCCTAATTTTTTCCCCAATTATTTTTTTCCCAATTATTTTTTTTCCACAAACCATATCACCTTCCCCAATTAATTTTTCCCCACCCTCCATCCCCAATTGTTTTTCCCGACACCCAATCATTACTGGCAAGCAACTCGGAAACATTTCAAATCCTTTGCTGTGTCCACAACGAAGAAAGTGTACGCAACATGATCACCCTCCTAGAGGCGTCAAACGCAACAGAAGCAAGCCCGATTTGTGCCTACATTTTCCATGCAGTCGAGCTCCTTCATCCCTGGGCTCTTCCCACCCCTTTTTCCCTCTCCCATCCCCAAAGTTAAAAATCCAAACAAATAAATAAATAAAATTTACAAGAGAAACTTACCAAACGAACCTGGAGAACGAGAGAACAAGGGAGAACGCTGGTTTTGGAACGAGAGAACGAGAGAGATCTGATTTCTTGGTTCGGGTATGAGAGAGGAGAGTAGACTGAAGGAAAGAAAAGAGGAAAAGAAGGCGAGAAGGAGAGAGAGGCGGAGAGGAGAGACTGTATAAGGAAGGAGGGCAATTTTGGATTATTGAAAAATTCATTAAACCTACACTGTTCACCCGTGTTTTTGGTTTGGGAAGCCGCAACTGTTTTTGGGAAGCTGCAAATAGCAGCTTCCTGTTTTAGGCTTCTTTTCACCCTCAGCTTTAAAACAAAGCTGCTTTTGAAAAATTTACCAAACGCCTCAAATCCCTCTGGCTTTTTTTCACCCTAGCTTTTTTTTAAGCACAGCCCTACCAAACTGGGGCTGAGTATATGAGAACTGAGAAGACTGAAATGAGGATAAAACCAATTATTCTTGCTAGAAACGGGCCGGGCCGGGGGCCCGTTCCCTCTTATTTCTAGAACCGCCCCGCCCCGCTAATTTCTTGTACCGCCCCGCCCCGCCCCGTTTTGTGTTTTGAAATTTAGGACCCGCCCCTTACCCGCCCCAAATCGCGGGTACCCGCCCCGACCCGCGGGTCCAGGACCCGTTTGCCCACCCCTAATTCGAACGGTAAAATGTGAATGGGTTCCAAGGAATACTACCAAAATATTACTGTCAATTATATATAATGTTCTTGAATATTCTAATGGGGTTCAGAAAAAACACATACCATAACCAAAATTTAGACCCAGTTTTTTGGGAGAGAAATTATAGACCATTTTATTCTCTAATAAAATACAATACTCAAGGTGAGAAATACAAATTGGACAATAATTGATACGATCTGATTCTTATTTGAATGTACGATCCAGATTAATAGTCTCATTACGTAACATTTCAAGTATCTATACACAAAACAAATTATTTATTTCTACCAGAACATAAAATCATATAGATATTATAAAATAAAATAAAAAGACAAATTATTTCCTTCTCCTTTAGTTTAGCACTCACTCTATTACTTTACCATGCATAACCCCGAATGTGTCTCTTCACCCTTCCCAAGAAACCCCACCACCTTATTTCACGTACAAAACAAACCTATATATATAAATCCTTCTTACTCTCCTTCCTCCTCCCAACAGCCACAAAGATCCAATTTTTCTCCCATTTTTGTTCGATCAACAGTGTGTTTGATCTCCACTACAACACCAGAATCCTGAATCCCACTTTCGAGCTCTCCGTTTTCCACCATGGCCACCAATATTGGCTCCCTAGACTCATCAAAACCGGCCAACAACAACGTCGGCTGCCCTCCTCAAAATGGTACTGCCACCATCCACGACTCCTCCCACCCTCCGTCCACCATTGCCTCCGCTGACTCCACTCTTGGCCGCCACTTAGCGCGCCGCCTGGTGGAGATCGGGGTGGGGGACGTGTTCACCGTCCCCGGGGATTTTAACTTAACCCTATTAGACCACCTCATTGCTGAGCCGAAGCTCACCAACATCGGCTGCTGCAATGAGCTCAATGCCGGGTATGCCGCTGATGGATATGCCCGGGAGCGTGGCGTTGGGGCGTGCGTTGTCACGTTTACCGTGGGTGGGCTTAGTGTTCTCAACGCCATTGCTGGAGCTTACAGTGAGAACCTTCCTGTTATTTGTGTTGTTGGAGGGCCAAACACAAATGATTATGGCACCAACAGAATTCTTCACCACACCATTGGCCTGCCGGATTTCAGCCAAGAACTCAGATGCTTCCAGACTGTCACTTGCTATCAAGTCAGCTCAAGTGTTTGATTTGCCTTTATTGATTTATAATACATGACATTTAAATAGAAATATTTTATTTGTAACCATCTGCACTTTAAATTAAACACTTTGATGACATTTTTTTTAACTCACAAAAACGAGAATAAATAGGAGTGTTAAATTGCTAACCACGTTTTAAATTTTAAGTATAGAGCCATGCATAATAATATATATACAACATTTTAGTGCTTTGACCTAATTAGGATTTGAATTTATAAATTATAATATATTGTTGTGTTATTTTGCGTTTTGGGAAAATTTGGATTTGTGTTATTTTCCTTTGTGTAATTATGTATAGATTCTTGTTTATGCTATTTGCTGTGGCAGGCTGTGGTAAACAACTTGGATGATGCACATGAACAAATTGATACTGCCATTTCTACTGCTCTCAAAGAAAGCAAGCCTGTCTATATCAGCATTAGCTGCAACTTGCCTGGCATTCCACATCCAGCTTTTAGCACACACCCCATTAAATTTTCCATCTCACCTAGGTAAGTTATTTGTTAATTGATCTTCATGGTTTATCTGAGTTGTGCAAGGTATGTCAGACATGTACAAGATCCCGCACCATGTCCAGTATCAAATAAGAGTTCGACTAATAAGATATTTATGATTGACAGTTTGACAATGTAATATTTCTCTCTTTCTTTAACATGAGATTTAGTTTATGACAATTTGATGATTTCGTGATACAGAATGACCAACAAGATGGGGCTAGAAGCCGCTGTGGAGGCGGCAGCTGCCTTCTTGAACAAGGCAGTGAAGCCAGTTGTGGTTGGCGGACCAAAGATCCGAGTGGCAAAGGCACATGAAGCCTTTGTTGAATTTGCTGATGCCAGTGGCTATGCTGTTGCCATGATGCCATCAGCCAAAGGGCGTTTCCCCGAAACCCATCGTCGCTACATCGGGACATACTGGGGAGCAGTCGGCACGGCATACTGTGGTGAGATTGTAGAGTCTGCTGATGCATACTTGTTTGCTGGTCCAATCTTCAACGACTACAGCTCTGTTGGATACTCTCTTCTTCTCAAGAGGGAGAAGGCAATTATTGTGCAGCCTGATCGTGTGGTGGTTGGCAATGGCCCTTCTTTCGGGTGTGTCCTAATGAAGGACTTTCTTCAGGCACTTGCACAGCGTGTCACCAAAAACACAACCGCTCACGAAAACTATGCCAGAATCTTCGTCCCAGATGGCCAGCCTCTCAAATCTCAGCCTAATGAGCCTCTTAGAGTGAACATTCTGTTCCAGCACATTCAGAAAATGCTCTCAGCTGACACTGCGGTTATTGCTGAGACCGGTGATTCTTGGTTTAACTGCTTGAAATTGAAACTGCCGGAAGGATGTGGGTGAGCATGCAACAAAACCCGAGCTATGTGATTTGAGGTTTTTAATTTTTCAGTATCATTAGAGAAAAAAAGTTGGTCTTGCAGGTATGAATTCCAGATGCAATATGGATCGATTGGTTGGTCTGTTGGTGCAACTCTAGGCTATGCACAGTCAGTTCCGAAGAAGCGCGTCATTGCTTGCATCGGTGATGGGAGCTTCCAGGTTCAAATTAATGCTTCGACCAGCGTTTGATTTAATTGGTCTCAAGCTTATATATATGAAACTTTATTTTTTATGACAGGTGACTGCACAAGATGTGTCAACAATGATTCGATGCAATCAAAAGAGCATCATCTTCCTCATAAACAATGGCGGATACACCATAGAAGTTGAAATCCATGACGGCCCTTACAATGTGATCAAGAACTGGAACTACACTGGTTTGGTGGACGCAATCCACAACGGCGAAGGAAACTGCTGGACAACAAAGGTTAGTGTTCGATATAAAAACTTGCTTTGTTAGACTATATATGTTGTGTTGGAGAAGTAAATCATGACCTAATTTATGTGTTTTTCCTTCCTTTTTTCGGTCTCAGGTTCGTACTGAGGAGGAGCTAACGGAGGCAATTGCAACAGCAACGGAGGAGAAGAAAGACTGCTTGTGCTTCATAGAAGTGATTGCTCACAAGGATGACACAAGCAAAGAGCTGCTTGAATGGGGGTCAAGGGTCTCAGCTGCTAATAGCCGCCCGCCAAATCCTCAATAGAAAAATGCCATCCTTTAGAATGATCTCAAGAAATTCAAATTAGAATAAGATCTTAGTACTTTGGTAGAGTGAACTATTTTATTTAAATTAGAATAAGAGCAAATTATGTCTTAGTAGTGTGTTTCTATTTTCTATTATTCGTGACGGAATCAACTCATTTACTTGGAATTATTAGTTTCTGCTTCATTCGTATCATTTCCTATGTTTTGAACCCTTTTTTTGAATACTTGTCAAACAAGCTCAATTGCCATGACCCAAAGAGGAAAATTTGGGTTCCATATCATTGTAGTTTGGAACCTTTGGCAGTTTGGTGTGCATTTTGTTTTGTTGGATAGTTAAGAGCTCATTTGAGAAGTGATTTTAAATGACTAAAGCGCTTTCAGAAAAAAAAAAATTTTTGAAACTAATTATTGGTAAAAATGCAAATTAATCTTGAAAAAACACTTGAAGTGCTTTCTACAATAAGCATTAGTTATGTATTTCTTGCTCGAAGGATGTTAAAAGGGACACTCGAGTATTACCGATCAAGGACGTTGAGATGCTCAAGTGAGTATTTTGTATCAAACACAAAGTTAGGCTTAAGTTGTGAGGCTGTTTCATGACTTTGATGTGGAAATTAATTATGTTTATAAATTGCAAGATCCATATATAGCTAGGTTTAAGATGTGAGGTCGTTGCATTCCTTGAAATGTCTTGCTTTTGTGACACCAAAAGCTTCTTGAAATGTGGTCAACCCAATTAACATACCAATCCACTAACGCACATAGCACGTTAAGATGCGCTAAAAACTCTGTATGATTGAAATGCTTCTTATCTTTGTTTGTTTTATGTGTGATAAATACATGTATTTTCCTACTTTAGCTATTTTCAGAGGATGAGTGCTAGAAGAATATGAGAACAACTTGAGTCAGACTGTCAAATTAGGTAGTTAATTTGTCCGTTCAATTTTAAAAAGCATACCCACACGTTATTGACTACCGATATTATTTATATTATTGATATTATTGATACTTTGATTATTTAGTCGTCCATATCATGTTGATATATATGTTTGTAACCCAAGTTTTTGTCACTAATTGTATGCAAGGATCTCCTTACTAAGGGAAGACTGAGTTATTACCGTGCAAGCTCTTGCTAGCACTGTAAAGTACGTCGAAACATGTCAAATAGCCATTCAAATGAAAGATCTTGTTCAAGTAGGGTAGTCAAATTTGATTTTTGTGTTTCCCTTGATTTGGGGCATGTCTGTCCGCCAAATAAATTCTTCACTGAGCAGTGACTACTACCTGGTTTCTCAATCTCCTCTACCTTCTTTGACCAAATAAAAAATCTCCTCAAAATTTTAAAGCAATTTATATGAAACAGATTTTACAATCATATGACGTTCTAATCTAATAACATATTGCCCTATGAATCAAAACTTGCAAATGGCACTGCATTATTAAGTAGGGAACACCACGTGATGGTGAACCCGTTTCATGTAAGTCATTTTTCTATTTTTTTGCTCTTCTACTTTAAAGTATTTTACATGGCAGGAATTCTTCATCATCACAGTGTTCGTACTAATAATACAATGGACAAGGATTGTCTGCCCTCCTTATTCTCGTGCCCTCCCGTACCTTCCTGTTTTGTGTGGTCACGGTTAAGCCACGTCAACATTTTATATTGTTTTTTTATAGAGATAATAAGACAAAAATAAATAGTAATATAAAATATTAACGTGGCTTAATCGTGATCATACAAACAGTAAAGTATGGAAGGGCACGGGAACAAGGAGGGTAGACAATCCTTGTCCTAATACAATACAATGTCTCGTAAATAGAAAATTACACACATTATTATATTACTGGCACAGAACTCCATGTAATTAAAGTCCTTCAAATCAATACAGGGTGCGGCACGTTCAAGTTGTTTATCTATGAACACACACACACTACCCCCACCCAAAATAAGGTTCCCTTACCTGTAGGGTACTTTGATTAAGGGCTATATAGGGTATGTGGTCCCCTAGAAATTAAAGCTGAATTTGAAGTGGACTTTTGCTAAAATCAGTGAGAGGAACATAAACCCTTTAAAAAGATCTAAAGATTATGCTCATGCCAAGTAATTACACCTCATGTCTAGGTGAGCTACCTTTCAGCTTCAGCCTATTAGTGCTTTACTATTCAAAGTTGTAGGATTTTCTCCTTAGGGTTCATTGGCATAAAACAAATTTTGCCTCTTAAATTTGACGTATATTGTCTAGTTAATTATGATAGTGTGTTCGTTCTTTATATCGAAATTTGAATTCCCTCACTATAAATTAGAGTAATTTAAACTATTATCTTGTCATAAACAATGGCATCCAAATATTGATCTTGTTATATTACTAAAAGATAAATGTAGGGTTTTGTCTAATGCGGCAAATATATTGTTGGATAGTTGCGTGACGTAAGTAGCTTCTCAATGGGCATAATAAAGCCGGACGGCCGGCCACTTATTCTGCAACCATCTTGCAAGATTTGTGTTGTCATTAAGAATTTTTGCATAAATGTGATCCTCAAAAAGAAAAATGACACCCCCTCTCCATTTTTTTTTACTTTGTTCCATGAAGGACATGAAAAATAAAGCAAGAATAGGGGAAGATCTGAATCTGGTAGGCTGTAAATGTCAAGGCTTTTACTTTTTCTTTAATTTTCGACTGTCAGCATATACCCTTCTCTGTTGCTCTTATTTCCCCTTCCCCCTTTTTATGGCTTTTGCCTTGCTTCGCAAGCAAAGAATTGAAAATTCGCATTCAATTTTGTCATGATCTCCTGGAGGACTAAATCAATCGGCATATCAACCGACTTATGTATGCTAATTAAGATTTACCTAATGATTTCAACATCCCAGCCTGAGACTGACACCTGGACAACAAAAACTGGTCCAAGAAGCTAGTTAATGAGCCTTAAGTTGTTAGTTAGCAATCAATCAATCATGCACCATTCGTTGTTTAGCCGAAGCTTCACAAATCTACATGTGAAAAGTGATGGAAATGACATTCCTCAGGTAAAACTTAAGAGTGACTCTCGTACGCATCCAATGCATAATTTTAGTGACGTCTCTTCCGCTTGTGATTAGCATAAACTAAGAGGAGACAGAAGAAAAAAAATTAATCATAACACTCACTTGTGATTAATAGGAGTAATAACCATGTTCGGTACACGATGCATGATTTTCTCATAAAGCTTATGGGGCTAGTTCTTTCTAATATGGTATTTGAGGCTTTAGTGTAGGGGTTTTGAATCCGATTCTCATTGATCACCTCTTTGTTGGTTTGCAAAGCGCAGAGTGAGGCTTCACCCTATATGTTTATACCTCTCTCGTTATTGATTCACATGTCGACGTATGTAACAGATAAGGGTAAAAGTAGATAACATTGTTAACTCATTACGTGGATGCTCAAGCTTTTCAAATTATGAATGCACTACCTTGCTAATGATATTCTAACATAATTGTATTAAATACTCAAGAAAAATATGGGTTTTATGGTAAACTTGACCAAAGAATATAATGTTGCACCTAAACCAACCAGTATATAGTACTTGCAACAAGACTCTTACCTACAATTCAACATTGCCATTAAACAAATGACAGAATAAACTAATGTTAACGTATAAAATCTTGCAAATGTAAAAGGATCCTTGTCTAAACTAAGGTTACCATATTGTGGATCAAGTGAGAAAACTATCTATGCTCTACACTTGAGGTCTCTAGGTTCGATTCTCCTCACTCTCACCAAAGGAAAAAGAACAAAAAAAAATCATCTACCCTACATCTAAAGTCATGTGTACCGTTTTCCCTCCGGGCCTTGCTCATTATCATGTATATAAAAAATGAAAATAAAAATGGGCAAACTAATGTTAATGCACTGTTAATGCCCTAATAAACGACTCACTAGATGAGCATCAATCGTCAGGTTTACGTGAACCCACCAAGCCTTACATCAAAAGTAAGACAACATAACATAAAAGAGGAACGAGCCAGCAACTCATTTGTCACCTCTAGCTATCTCCTTCCAGTGAAAGCATAGCAGACTCGGAGGATGCCAGAAGAAGATGAAAGCTCCGAGATCGTCGTCTTTCTCAGGAAAGAACTCGAAGCCTCTCTCGAAAAGAACGGCTCGTTGGAGAAAGAAAACCATGAACTGAAGCAAGAAGTTGGTCGTCTTAAAGCTCAAATAACTTCCCTCAAAGCACACAACAATGAGAGGAAATCTGTGCTCTGGAAGAAGTTTCAAAGCACGTTGGAGCACAGTGCATTGGAGCAGAGTCCAGTGAAAGAGAAACCGAATCCGAAAGTAGACTTCACGGAATCTCAAGCCATAAAGGAAAGACCGGCAGCAGGATTATTACCAACCAATGCAACACCATCAACACCGAGGCCTCCTCCTCCTCCCCCTGCTTTGTTCAAGGAGGTAAAGGAAAATAAAGGGCCTTCAGCACTAGCACCGCCTCCTCCTCCTCCGCCCTCAAAATCATTAATCGGGTCAAGAGGAGTGCGACGTGTGCCGGAAGTAATTGAGCTGTACCGTTCACTTACAAGGAAAGATGCACACCTGGAGAACAAAGCCAACCCAGCAGGAGTTCATGCTTTTGCACTTACTAAGAACATGATCGGAGAAATCGAAAACCGTTCATCTTACGTTTTAGCAGTAAGTTAATTAACAAATGATTTCCGCACATTGAATTGAATAAATCAAAAGAAAGTCATACAAGAAATATTTCTAATACTAATTTCTACATTCATGGACAGATAAAGTCGGAGGTCGAAACGCAAGGAGAATTCATAAATTTCTTGATCAGTGAGGTGGAGTCTGCAAAATTTACAAACATCGCAGATGTGGAAGCATTTGTAAATTGGCTGGATCGGCAGCTATCTTCTTTAGTGGATGAAAGAGCAGTGTTGAAGCACTTCCCGCAGTGGCCGGAACGAAAAGCAGACACGCTGCGAGAAGCCGCTTTCAGCTACAGAGACCTGAGGAATCTGAAAAACGAAGCCTCATCATTTGAGGACAACATGAAGGAGCCATCAATCCTTGCTCTGAGAAGAATGGAGGCATTACAAGACAGGTAAGCGTGGAGTACAATAGCTTATTAGTCTTACATTGATATCAAAAATTGCAGACGTGCTATTCCATTGATATCAAAAATTGCAGATGCGTGTTAGGTCAGTTGATTGGAGATTGGAGCAGCAGTTTAGAATATCACCTCGTCTAACGTCAGAAGTCCGCTTTTGCAGGTTGGAAAGAAGTGTGAGCAGCACAGAAAGAACAAGGGAGACTGCCAGCAAGAGGTACAGGGATTTTCAGATCCCATGGGAATGGATGCTGGACACAGGGCTGATGGGTCAGGTAGGTAGATAACTATGGCTTACCAATAACTTTAATTTGGCAATCATTCAGATAATAATTTATGAAAGAGTTAATCCTATGTTTACTTTTGACTTCCATTAAAGTGGTACTAAATTGTGGTTAATTAGAGCCCAAGTGACCAAATATCTACGCTTTTTAGCCGGGATCAATTTTTTTGCACTCTATCATTGAATGATACGAGTTAAGTTTATGTCAACAAAGTTAAAAAATGGTTAAATTTATGACAACAAAGTTAAGGAGGGTTAAATTTATGACAATAGAGTTAAGAAGAGTTCAACTTATGAACACGTGTTAATCAATGATAGGAGCCACAGAAAGGCCCACACAAAATAAAGGCAAAATATTTGAACTCTTTCTAGCTAAGCAAACCCCCATCTAGTTTCAACTTTCAATTGATTAACAATGATGTTGAAGCTATAAAATTTGAAAATTGTGAACATGAATTGACAACACTATTCTACGAGACTGTAGATAGCAGTTCGCAAAGAATAAGAAAGTTGTTATTAACACTCTAAGATAATATTTTTTCACTCCACGACTGTTTCAGAGTGCTAACGACAATACCCAAGGAGTGGATTTGAAGCAAGGGGTGGATTCACGCACATTCATTTGAAAACATCTCATTTCACTGAAAACCATCGATTGATACAAACCGTATATCTTGTACAC
Source organism: Malus sylvestris (assembly GCF_916048215.2). Classification (NCBI taxonomy): domain Eukaryota; kingdom Viridiplantae; phylum Streptophyta; class Magnoliopsida; order Rosales; family Rosaceae; genus Malus; species Malus sylvestris. Next base: position 5,715,414 of record NC_062270.1, on the reverse strand, counting down.
ATAACTATTTGCAGATGAAACTGAGCTCGCTGAGGCTAGCCAAGGAGTTCATGAAGAGGATTACTAGAGAAGTGCAGTCCAGTGAATGCTCAAGAGAAGAAAATCTCCTGCTTCAAGGCGTCCGATTCGCTTTCCGGGTACACCAGGTAGTGAAATGCTTCACAAACGCCGTTCCAAATTTCTTGACCTACTTGTTAATTCGTTACACCAGGTACTCACACACAGAAAATTCAGTTTGCAGGAGGTTTTGATTCGGAGACGGTACTTGCATTTGAGGAACTAAAGAAGATAGGCGCGAATAGTAGAAGAAATGGCACGATTTAGCTCACTCTCAATACGTACATGAACCCAGAAATTGATCGATGGGGGTGTAAGCAGATTACTTGTAGCAGAAAATGTGTTTGTAAAATGTCCAACATATAATGTGTTTGAAAATATTACAGGGAACTTTAATGAAAAGCTCCCGGTACCGTTCACTTTAACGAAAAACCACATTTTTACACTAAAAAGTCAATCCTGGTACTATTCACTTTACCCTTTATTTTGTCCTTATCATTAAAACTCAAAGTTTTCAAACACTTTTCATTAGTTTTCCTAATATTATACTGGTAAAACTCCGTGATAATCTAATTTGAACTGGGTGCGACAGGCTTCACTCAGGGAAATTCTCCGATTTGGCGGAGGACCAAGTCGTCCGTCGGACCACTCTCACAAAAAGCGTAATCCCTCCTTTTAGGGTTCCACCATTTATGCTTCCTCAACTAGCATGCACACTGAACACCACCGGAGTCCTTAAACAGTAAACAAGAATTTGATCGATACTCTGCTACTTAATTCCACATGGATGCAAAGAATCGAAATCAATAATACTAGACACACCGACTCTTTTACCAACTACATGTACTTCTAGGCAAGAATGTTTCTACTTCTAGATATAAAAACATAATGCGGATCATCGTTAATCCTCTTCGTTAAATCTAAATCCACTACCTTTTCTCAAAATTCCTTGCGCATGTTCTAGATTACGCCGGTGGACCACGTCACCTGTCCGACCACACTCACAAAGAGCATAACTCCTTATTTGGGTCACAAAAGATAGAAATTCTAGCATAGGGAAACCAGAACCCCTATGTCCCAGACAGAACAACCACCTTACACCACACCCTCAATTGTTATACCAACCCCTACTCCACTCTTTGACCCCACCCTTTTTTTGGTCCTAGTTTAGTTTTCGGACGAAAGAGGGTGGGATAAAAAATGAGGTAAGTGTGAAGATGAAAATCAAGGAGGTAGGGTAGGGTGGTTCTTTGTGTCTTGACCATATGGTTGAGCTGATCCGGTGCAAAACCGTAGAATTTCTTCCTCCTCAAGACACCAAATGCTTGTCCAACACAATGCAGAGATTCAATTTTTATGAGTATGGTTGGACCAGTAACGTGGTACACCAACCAAACCTAGCAAGCATACCAGTTCATCAAGATACATATATAAGTGCCTCATTCTCTTGGTCACAGATTAAGGATTCATGGTCAAACACCCTTGAGATTTTATATCAAGAGTTTGAGATTTAAAAGCTCATTCATTTAATCTCCACCCATGATCAAAATCTAATGGTGGATGACTACACATTCCTTGGTCACCAAACATTTCTTAAAAACATACTTTGGATAATCATAATCCTCCTAAACAAATCTGAATGAATGTTGCTATGCACAACCTTACATGAATTTGTGATCTGTATTTTGGTTATAAGATAGGTGGAAAAGTAGCGAACATAGCAGCACTCATCCAAATCCGCAAGACCATAATAAGATAAAGAGGTTCCAAGTTCTGAAAAATTTGTGAACCCGCAAGACTATGAAAAGTTGAGGAAATTTCTTACAAATGAGAAGCTTAATAAAGGGTTGGATGACTTTTTTTTTCAAATTTATGTTTAGAGAAGAATTTAGGAAGGATCAATGATGGATTTTATGTAACGATCCGAACCGTAATATTTGGGGACAAGTCGTTACATTTTACCCAGCACTTTCCCTAAAAATTCCCCCATTTTTCTAGGAATAAAAAACCAACTCTTATATCTTTCCTAAAACTTCACAAATTTTGAAAAATCCTCAACCATTTGCAAAATTCGAGAAATCCTCAAACTTTTCACCAAATTCAAATGGGTGTTTAGGGTTAACTAAACTAATTGATTTCTACCCAAAATTTAACATTTTACTCAAATAAACCCCAATGTAAAAAATCAACAAAAACAAATCAAACATGTAAAATCACAATTTCTTCAAAACAAAGCAATCCTCATAGCCAAATTATAAAAAGCAGTCAAATTTCAATTAAATAGTAAGAAATGTAGCAAAGATAAACAGATAAAAACACAAAAGGTTTCACATTAATTCTAAACAAACCGCTAAGTCTGACAAGATCCAAAACCCTGGGGGATAGAAGAACCGCCATGCGAACGAGCTCCACGCAGCTGCTCCTCTCACTTAGATCTCTGCCTCATCTTTCGGCGCTTCCTCTTCAACCTCCTCATCCTCTTCTTCTTCCACTGCAATTAAACAGCACCAATTACATGAGATTGATCTATCAAGATTGGAGACTAAGGCCTTGTTTGGCAAAGCTTATAACTTATCATAAGCACTTTCAGGAAAAGCTAAAAAATTTGGATGCAGAAATGTGAACCGGTTATGGTTGTTACCTTAGCTCTCATGGCGTCAAAGCGAGACTGAAACCCTTGCGGTCTTTGTTGGAGGTCCTCCTCCGATGAGAACCGGCGGGTGAGAAATGGGTGTTGTGTTGTTGTTGGAGTGAGGCAGTGAGGGGGAGGTTAGCGTTTATACGCAAAACCCTAGCTGTGTTTTGGGCCGTTGGATGTAATCCGAGGGACATGGGCTCGAGCCCGGTAAGAATTAAAGGGCATTAGTGGGCCATCCTCTAAATAACTAGTCCTATGTTGTTGTTTGGGCCGTGGCCCGTTATTATTGTCACTGTATACATCAGAGGAAATTGAAATTTTAGAGTTCGTTTGGAACAACTTCTTTTACACGTACTTCTGCTTAGAATTACTTTTAAGTAAAAGGACTTCTATTAAAAGTATATTAAAATTTTAATAAAAGGAAGTACTTCAAGTTTTTTGTTTGAACCTAGAAGCATTTCTAACATTTTATGTCATACAAATGGTTTCGATAATTTAAAGCAGTTTTAGTTATTTTAAAAATATTTCTAAATAGACCGATGTGCTTTTAAATGACGGTAAACTCTTTTAAAGAAATTATTTTTGAATTTCAAAAATATTTAAAATGTTTTACTAAGTACTTTTTCAGAATTTACTTGTATATTTATTATTAAAAGCACCTCATTGTTATCCTAATGGCCCCAAAAGCGCGCATTACTATTCGCGACATGAGATAAAAATATGCTTCTTAGAGAAATCAAAATACTAATTCCTTGGAATATAATTGCTTTTTTACCAAAAAAAAGACTATAATTTACCTGAATATTCTATTGGTCCCAAGCATATATCCAAAGTTATGTTGCTAATTAATCTGCCGTTCATCAAAATTTTTTGGAGGATATTTGTTATGAAATTTGATATAGAAGCAAGAACGAGAATTCGAACACCAAACTTCTTTCAACAACTCCAAAAAATCTACTAGACTAATAATTATGGAAATTAGAGATAAATAAGTCGTTTCCTTTTCAACTTTTCCAAAATGAAAAGTTTTGTTGACTTTATATCGTCATTTTAAAAAATAAATAAGTTTTAAAAATAAATAAATCAATCATTGATAAATAAAAAAAAGTAGTTGGCCTAACATAATCAAAGCGTTTGACAATGCATAAGATCTATATTGTTCTAATCAATAACAAGAGGAGATTCAAACTTCAATCATCTTCTAGTTTTCAGAAGAAGAAAAAATTTCGTAAATAGTCGATTGAGATATTTACATTGTTAGATCGTTAATTCGAATCACTAATATGATCGATTCTAATCTAAAACACCACGACACATGTTAGTCCAGTACCAAAACACGTGTCACGCACAAGAAGCGAATGTATCTTAATACAACAAGGATAGAGAGTATTAATAATATATATTCAATATATTAATTTCACAGTCAAATTTTCCAGTGTAATTTGATATGATTTGATTTTACAACTACTCCTTCTAACGTACCGGCGAAGGCCTCAGCCGTGGCGGTGACCCCATCATCAAACTAGAAAGCTAATCCAATCCAACCCGAGGCCGGCAGCATATAAATTCAATCCAATCCAAATTTTTTCCAATCCCACTCATTTTCCATCTCTAACTCTCCACTCCCGTTCTATCCAATCCCAAAAACTCGCACCACAAAGCGCACTCACCGCCATTCTGAGCAGGGAGAGAGGAGAGAGAGAATGGGGACTGGTGCGTCCAAGAGGACGGACGACGGCTCGCACGGCGGCCATGAGCCGGAGGAGGAGGAATATTTGGACCAGGGAGGTGGGCAGCTCTACGTGTCGCTGAAGATGGAGAACAATTACAAGCTCAAGAAAGGCGAGCTCCTCCCTCACGTCTTCGGCTCCGTCCCGCTCGTTGGCTCTTGGGATGCTTCCAAAGCTGTAATCTTTCTACGAATTCAATCCAATTAGTTCGCTGACTATCTATTAGTTAATCCCGTTTTTGTTTTCTGATTGCTGATTGATGCAATTGTTTGTATTGAATGATTGTTAGCTTTCAATGGAGCGGGAATCGACTTCCATGTGGGAATTGAGCTTTGTTGTTCCTTCGAATCATGGTAATTTATGATTCCGCTTTCGATTTTCGACTTGTAATTCTGAGCCTTGAATTGCTGTAATAGTATTTGCTTAGTTTAACTCTGTTTCCATTGTGGAGTGGAAAGATATTGGCTTTCGATTTCTGATATGATTGGTTTTGTTGTATTCGAACTAGAAACTTTGGACTTCAAGTTCCTTTTGAAGCCAAAGAACAATGCGCCTGCACCTTGTGTTGTGGAGGAGGGTCCGAACCGCCAACTCATTGGAGGGGCCTTGCAAGGGGATCAAAGGCTGGCTATATTTAGGCTTAGCAGTGATGAGGTTCTTGAGTACCGGGTGTTCATTAAGGCAGATAGGGTATCGCCGTTTGATCTTGCAGCCAGTTGGAGGGCTTATCAGGATAACCTTAGGCCTTCTGCTGTTCGTGGAATTCCTGATGTCAGTTTAGGTACAGTGCCAGAGATAGGTGAGGAGGTGCGTTCCAAGTCAGAAGCTTTGCATCTCTCTTATTGCTCATTCATTATATTGACATTTTATCGGTTGTAATTGCGGTCCTGGTTGGCCAAAGTGAGGTTATTAGATTGTTTCCATACCTGTTCAAGAAGCTCTTGACCATTTTCGTTGGTTGGCTCAAAGTGTGGTTGTTGTATATGCAGAATTGCTCTTCAGCTAGTTTGGAGCTCGACCTTGAATATTATGTCGTTCCAGCTCCTTCAACTTCTGCCAATTCAGGTCATGTTTACGCAGCTAACATGACCGAGACTCCAAGGTCATTAAATCTTTCTGGAGTGGCAGATGGCTCTACCAGTGCTTCACATACCTTCAAGGATGGTGGTGTTTCAGCTGATCGACATGCAACTACAAAGGTTTATCACATTACCTGTGTGCCTTTTTTTTTAGTTTTATTTATTTCTAAATTATACTCTCTCTCTCTCTCTCTCTCTCTCTCTCTCACCACTATCTAACATCTATCTATTCTTACCTTCTCATTGTTTTATTGCAATTTTGAGCAGAGCAACTTTTACAATAAGAGGCTCTAATCATATTTTGGTTCTGGGACAATATTTGACTCTGGAGAATTTTAATACATTGTACCGTAAGCATACCTCTAATTCAAAGTTTATGCAGGAGATGGAGGTTGTTATCCCAGATTCATCCAATCTGTCTTCTTCCTCTGGGATGGTTGAATCAAAGTCAGTGGGAACGTTTTCACCTTTTCAAAAGCAAGATCACAGGGGTCTCTTTGTGGATAGGGGTGTTGGATCTCCTAGGCTAGTTAAATCTTCTAGTACTAGTACTTTCTCTGAGTCCAGATTTGATGGAGAAAAAAAGGTCTGTATGGATTAGCATCTTGCCTCGAAGATTATCAAAAGTTAACTCATCTTCTATCTGCAGTGTTTGTTGTTCTGAAACTCTATCTTTCAATGTTTTATATTAGAATTCAATTCCAGAAGCTGCTGGAGCCGTTGCAGCTGCAGCCGTAGCTGATCAAATGCTTGGACCAAAGGAAGATAGGCATTTGGCAATTGTCCTGGTATTGCCCTGCATGAGTGATTGGCCGCACAGCTTAGAACTTGATAAATATAATCATCTTCTTAGTGTTGTCTCTTAGTTTACTTCTTGGTAATTATAAAATTGAACGTATTACTTAGTAGCCTAAAAGCTGAAACATAGAAGGTTTCATTTTGGTTGATTCAAAATTTGTTCATGAGCACTAGAGCAAACAGTTCTAACAAGTTTTACGTACTTCAGGTTGGTTTGCCTGCTCGTGGAAAAACTTTTACAGCAGCTAAGCTTACAAGGTATCTCCGCTGGTTGGGTCATGATACCAAGCACTTCAATGTTGGAAAGGTTACTACTTTTTTATGACTGACAATTGTTTGTTGTATTCATTGTTGAAAATATATGAAGATGGACACCAACATGCCTTTTTTGTCTTTTTTGTTGCAGTACCGCCGTCTTAAGCATGGAGCTAATCAGGTAAAACTATAGGTTGTTGAAAGTTTGATTTGGTTGATTAATTGGCAGAGATTTTAGAAGTCATTAATGGTTAACTTGTTATCTGTTGACTGATGAGTCATCCTACAAAATGCAATCTATTTGTCTTGCTGCCTTACTTTTTCATCACTAGAATCTTTGTTTAAACTTTTGCAAACATGTCATGTGGTATTCCTGTGTCAAAAGAAATTAGACATGGTTCCACAATAGTGAAGATGTGGGTGGAGATATAAATTTAAACAGTTTTTAAATTATTAATCGAATAGTTCTTGGGTGCCCTGCAAAATCTCACCATATTTTATTCATGCAGACTGCTGATTTTTTCCGACCTGACAACCCTGAAGGCATAGAGGCACGTAACGAGGTGAATGTCCTTGGATTTACTTTCTTTTAGACTTCATAAATCATGATAGATTCTCCTGTTTAGAAAAGACACATCTTGAACGGATGTTTCTCAAGTGAAAGAGATGAGGTCTTATGAGAAACACGAAATAGAATACGATCCTAATGAAGTGAAAACACTTTGAGAGTCGGCACTTTTAGCGTATATCAGTCAGGTCTTAGTGCACGACAGTCTATAGGTGCTTATAACTCTGAGTGTTTGTGCTTAAGAATAATACTATTTAGAGGAAATTGGATTTCATTGGGCAAATGGCTAAGTTAACACAATATTAATCTTTTTCTTTGTACATAGTTTTAATATATCACGTGCTACTAGGTAGCAGCCCTGGCATTCGATGACATGGTTTCTTGGATGCAAGAAGGTGGCCAGGTAAGTCCTTCTACATGAGTGATATTGATCTCTACTGGTGTCTGCTTAATCCTTTCTTTTTAACAAATCCAACTGGATTATAGGTAGGAATATTTGATGCCACAAACAGTACAAGGAAACGGAGAAATATGCTCATGAAATTGGCTGAAGGAAAATGCAAGGTACTATGAGTATTGCGTGGAGTGACAGTTCCCATATGACATTGTAAAAACTTGGTCTTAAGCTCTTCTTGTAGATGTTTGTTTATTAATGGTTATATATTTCTTTGCAGATTATTTTTCTGGAAACGTTATGCAACGATGAACGCATTATAGAAAGAAATATACGTCTTAAAATTCAACAAAGCCCTGATTATGCAGAACAGTATGGTTTAGACCTCAACCATTAGTTCCTTATCTTGATGGATTCTGCGGTACATTAATTGTTGCCGCTCTGCAGGCCAGATTTTGAGGCTGGACTACAGGACTTCAAAAATCGACTGGCTTATTATGAAACAGTACTTCCCTAAACATATATTATTAATTGTTTGGTGACGTTTGGTCTGTAACTATTCTTATTATCATATTTAGATTAACATTTATGCTGCCACTGCTAGGTTTATGAGCCAGTAGAAGAAGGATCATACATCAAAATGATAGATATGGTCAGTGGACATGGAGGCCAACTACAAGTAAGTTCACATGATTTTTGTATTGTTCTCTTGAAGAGTAGTGAACTGCGGTAATTATATCTGAACATGCTCTTAGGACATGGTTTTGTTTTGTCTGTTCAAGAGGTAGATATAACTAATGGATTTCGACATTTCTACATCTTCTGAAATTATTAAGCGTGTTATTGTTGAACCTCCTACATATATGTAAATTCAATTTAATGCAACTAGGTTCTTCGCCCTCTAGAATCCTTGGCCTAGATTTTCATGCGCGTGTAGCTTTGACTTTTGATTCCTATCCACTCAGAAGCTTTCTATTTTGGTTCAGGTGAACAACATCAGTGGCTATCTTCCCGGACGAATTGTTTTCTTCCTGGTATGTTATTCTCTGAAGAATATAGTTCAGTATTGGTATAACTCGTACTCCTATTCTTTCAAGGCTTTTATACAATGGTGGTAATCTTAAGGCCCTTTGGGTATCCTCCTTAAAGACTATGATAATTCTTAAAAATGCGAGTTCCCAAATACAAGATTAAAGATTCAAAAACCTCTTTTTGAATATCTGACATTTAAACCTATGTTTAAATCTTTTTACATAACAACCAGATCTGCCAACTCCAACTTCAGATTTGAAGTAACGATCTAATCACCATGATGAACAACACAACCATTAGATTGTGGTAGTAGCTCCGGGAATTTTGGCGGAGCCAAAGCAGTAATTGCGGTGATGACAAAGCAGAGAATAGAGAGGAAAATAGAGAGAAGAGATAGGATTTGCAGAGACAGAAAGAAGAAATAGAGAGATCGTCCTTAGTTTCTTAAGGCAGAGAAGAGAGAGGTTTCAAGAGAAGATAGAGATGAGAGAGCTGCTGAAACAAAAACTCTAAAACCTTACATTTTGTGTTTTTAAAAAGTGGGCCTCTTTTTGAGTTTTTTTTTTGTTAGACTTTGTGCAAACAAGCTAATAACTTGAAAATTTTGTTTTTGAGTTTGAAAAGTTGGATCCAGGTTGTATACCAAATAGGCCCTTATTTTCGTCCCGTTATAGCCAAGAATATGGTTCTTTGGCTTTGCAAAAGAAGAATTCTATTTTCTCACGTTTTCTTCATTGGGACTCAGTAATTCTCTTAAAATGGGTGATCTCTTTCCAGGTTACTTCAATCTTGATTGCTAGACTTCGTAATTATTATCATTGCATAAAACTAACAATCTGTCATATAATATGTATAACAATCTGACCATAATCTGTTGGAACTGCACTTGATGAAATTACAGTTAACCATCTTAGTAAAAGGTTCCCTCTTTTAAATTGCACTTTTAATTACCATACCAAAATCTTACGTTGATTATCCCCAAGCCCCAAACGCCCTCCCCACCCCCAGCGCCTCTTTTGCGCTCCTTTGGCACTCTTTTTTGGTCATTTTGTCTCTTCATACTTTGGTCATGTATTCATATATTTCTGGTACACTTTGTAGGTGAATACACACCTCACTCCCCGCCCAATATTACTTACTAGGCATGGAGAGAGTATGGATAATGTAAGAGGCAGAATTGGAGGAGACAATCCTTTGAGGTTTGCCTTTGCTGTTGATTATCTTGATATAATAATACTGGTTTATTCATGTTAAAATATTCATTTAGTATAGTAACCGCTCAACCGCTCAAACTTATCTGATCCTCAATTCTATTCTCATTTTATAACTCGTAAGTATGCTGCTATTCATGTTTCTATTTGCTAACATACAATGGTGTTGCTCCCGCCACAGTTTCATTTCAGTCCTATTATACAATTTGGTTTTGCCTCATTACAAGACCTGTTCCTTTGATTTTTTTTCTACTTTCTTCATAATGCATTTTAAATTCCACGTAAATTTTGTTTTTTGATGGTTGTCAGTGCTGGATTGTGAGTTACCAAATGATATTCCTAATTGTTTCAACAGTGATACCGGAGAAATTTATGCAAAGAAACTTGCCAACTTTGTTGAAAAACGACTGAAATCAGAACGGGCTGCTTCTGTAAGCTTCAGCATTATCTAATGTTCAGTTTGAATTTTGTTGCTTTCCATATGAAGTAAATGCTTGCTGTGGGTTGATCCTTGTTTCTCATGTAGTCTACATATATCTGTTGATCCCAAAAAACAATTCTACATCTCTCTTACTAAAATGTGCTTTGACCATGGGTGGTGTGATAAGTAAAGCTAAATGTTAATTAGAAGATATATAATATCAGCTGTTTAACATTGGAAAACTATATAGTTTGCTTTTGAATTTACATTTACTAAAATACTTCTAAATCGGACCAACATTAATTGAGGATTGACCATGAGTGGTGGAGATGCAACTGGGATTTAAATGCAAACAAATATTTTATGCGTACTAATTATCTTACTAGTGAACATATTTTAATTTCTGGGTTCTTTTCTTCATGGTATGTAGCATATGTAAGGGGTGCAGCCATGTCCCTGACATCAATTCTTAACTTTTGTTGTTTGAAAGTTTAGCATTTTGATTTTTTGTTCACTTGTTTTCTAACTTTTCTTTCACCGTCCCTTGACTGAATGCATAATACGTGTGTATAACGAATAATACTACTTTTCTTCATGTTGTTCAGATTTGGACTAGCACACTGGAGCGAGCAATATTGACAGCAAGTCCCATTGTAGGATTTCCCAAGGTTAGTGTGCATCGTTTAGAATGTCGTAAAATTCTGTAGCCTCACAAGTTTTATACATTTAAGACTACCAATAGTCCCAGAAATTTACATATAATTAAGCATGGTTGGTTTATGGTTCTTTACAATTTTGGTAGATACAATGGCGTGCACTGGATGAGATAAATGCTGGAGTCTGTGATGGAATGACGTATGAAGAGATAAAGAAAAATATGCCGGACGAGTATGAGTATGTTACACTATTCTCTAAGTTAGAAGTGGTCTTTGTTGTTTGCTAATATATGTTTGACTGCAGAGCACGTATGAAAGACAAACTGAGGTATCGGTATCCTCGTGGAGAATCTTATTTAGATGTTATCCAAAGGTTTGTAGTTTACAGTTACAATATACAATTTCTTGTAAGCCAACCTGTTCAGTAGAATTTAACTTCCACCGCAAATGCAGGCTAGAGCCAGTAATCATTGAACTCGAACGACAACGTGCACCTGTTGTGGTTATATCTCACCAGGTAGGTGATACACATGGCTTTAATATATGCTTAATCATCGTCTTCTTCCCCTTCTTCTTTCTGTATAATTAAATGCTTGTTTATTGTTTCATTTTTGTAGGCTGTTTTGAGAGCATTATATGCTTACTTTGCCGATAGGCCTCTGAAAGAGGTTCCACACATTGAGGTTATTGCTTCTGTTTCGTGCATTTCTTGTATTCTATTGCCTGTTTCCCTGAACATTCCGAGTTACTTACCCATCGTTATTATCGGCTTGAAAAAAAAAGGCCAAAGGCCAAATGCCCTTTACCCTTTTGTGCTCAAGTTACGCTTGGATAAGTTTTCTTCATGTCTAATCCCTTTTAATCCTCTCGAAATAAAAATCAATCACCTCTACCCTTGACATACCTTGAATTTTATGAGTTATCTGATCCACCAAACGAGCCCTAAAAGATCTGTCTTTCTTCGTTCATAAACTTAACGGTTTGCTTTAACTGATCTCATGAAGGTCTTACTGACAGCCATTTTTTCAATTTTCAGATGCCACTTCACACCATAATAGAGATTCAAATGGGAGTTACTGGCGTACAGGAGAAAAGATACAAGCTCATGGACTGAATATTCGCTACCCGAAACTTTTCGTTGTAAGGTTCCGGAAAATTTCCGTTTGCCTCAAATTATTTTCTCCGAATCTCCATTCTTATCTCCATCTGTTGACACAATGTAGTATTAGCAGAAATGTCTCAACTGTATATCTATCTACAATAATAAGTAATCCAAACTCTTACCAACGTAGTGATTTCACTATTGGCTCCTGTTATTCTTACCATCTTACCAAAGTATGTAAGGTTTTCTTGTATTAATTCTTTGGTTATCTAAATTATGATTTGAGTCTCTGGTTTAGTTACCAAAAAAGCCTAAGCGGTTTAAGCGAAGTTTCACTTCAGTTCTTATAGTTTGAATTGTTGCGATTTAACGCTTGTAGCTTACTGATTGTTACAGTTCAGGGACAATGATTTAATTCTATTTCCGTTGAAAAGTGACGAAATTAAACCATTGTCCTTGAATTGCAGTAATTAGTAAACAAGAGGTGTTAAACGACAATAGTTTACCGGAACCAAAGTGGAACATTGTCAAATTACAAAGACCAAAAACATACATAGGCATTTTAAAAATCAAGAGAGGTAAACACAGTGATTTCAAACGGGTCAAATTTCCCTCTCACTCTTCTGTACGCTCACTACCCTAGTAGCAAAAGATTTATTGGCTCTGCAATCGCCCAGAATTTTGCAATGTGGGGGTCCTGCTCTATGTGAACAATGTGATGATGAAACAAGGCCAAGTGTGTGACTGTGTGTGTATGGGTCAAGGACTCAAAAGGGGTCACCAGCCACAGAGCCTGCACCTACCTCCAAAGGGCCAAACCCTAAAACTGACCAGCCATCCCCAAAACAGTGCTTGTGGGGAGCAACAGAAAAAAGGTCTGTTTGGTTTCACATGGGAACCCTGATTTGTGAAATAATTGACCCCTGAGAAAGATTCTTCCCCAATTCTTCTGTCCTCAGTCTTCCTGCCATGAACAAAAACACCCCAAGAAAAGATTATTAGGAAGAGATTATCCTGAGGTTATTAGGTTGATTTGATCAATCAAATTCTTTTTGTTTAGGTTTCTACTTTTGGACTCTCTGTCACCTTATATTTTTTGCACAATGTTTCGTAATATTGGCACAAGAATTGTTGCTGAACTGTGAGGTGACAGAGAGTCCTATGGAGAGTCTCATTTTGAAAGAGTATCCTTAGCATTTCTCATCTATAAATGCACATTTGCAGGGAACATGAAAGTTATGGACTTAATATTATACTTTGTTGGAAAATTGAGTCAAATTTGAAGTCAAAAGTTATATTTGACTCGTCTTCTATGTGCATTGGAGATGACATTAAAATGAGAAAGTCATGAATTAGGAAGGAAAATAAGGAATGTGTATGGGGATCAATTAGCCTCTATAGTTAATTTAATTCTTGATTTTTCAAGTATTATATTATGAAACTTAAGGTGAAATTCACATTTTTTGTATTCTATATATGTTAGTAAACAAACATGAAAGTCAGAAATTCAAGCAATTTCAGTATTCATGATTTAGCAAACGCATGAAGAACATAAATATTCAATTACGGTTATTATGATTTAAATACTGATGAAGGAATATAAATAATTCAAGTATGCAAGGAAGAGTATAAATAATTCATGTTTTATGAACGAGTTCGATTATGATGTTTGTACGATTAAGATATATTAATTGTAAGTGGATAAACAAATATGTTCTTCCATGAGGAAAACACAAGCATTACTCTAAAACAATACACTCAAAAAGTTAACGAATGTAAAATTAAAGCGCTCGTTACAGTACACTAATAGTCTATTTGGCCATAAATACTTGTTGTATATCTATAATTCACATGCATTAATACCTGACAGTCATCTACATGCACAAGGGTAAAAGCTCTCAAAGGGCAAGCCTCTTTTAGTTCGCAGAATCACAATGAAGAAATGTCCGTAAATAATCATGCGATTTCGAGGCGTTGACGCATTTGTGAGACGCAGTTACTTCTAACTTTCTATAAATTATTGTAGAAAGAATAAAGGGTTAAATATGAAAGCACTAAAAATCAAATGAAAGAAATGTGGTTAATTGATTCGATAAATCTCAAGGGTCTCGGGATTCCACTACCTCCACTAAAGAAATAGCACATGAATCCTCTCCCACCTCCGCTGCCGTCGCCTTCACCAGTCTAACATGCATTGAGTTCCCCTTCTCATTCAAAGATTTTTCTGATGTACTCGGAATACAGACACATACATCATTTGTTATTATATAAATGAAGTTGTGGAGAAAAGTATTTTTTAAGTATCATCCACTTAAATAATGACATGTAACATATGTGTCTATGTTCCGTGTACGCTAAAAAATCTATTCTTTCCATTTCCCTTGGCCTTGGATATAGGGATCTTCCCTTGACTTAAAACCACGACTTCACCCGTTCCCTTAATATTATTGTATTCAAAGCATCAACCTACTTGAAAACTATGAGAATTTTTGTATTGTGACGGGAACACGGGTGGTACACCACATATTTTTATGTAAGTATTGAGAAATTTTACTTTTTAAGTTATTAACTTTTTAACATACATATCCCACCATTTGTATAATGACACGTGATATACCACCTCGTGTGTCGGTCACACTGAAAAATCTCTCCGTTACATGCAAATGTGGGAGTAGGGCAAGGGCAACCAAGTGTCCGCAAACCCACCATTTTAATCCCATTAAAACAAGGGAAACCCTTTTTTCTTCGTCTTCACGTCAGCTCCTTCTCACCCATGTTCACGGAAATATAGAAACAAAAGGTCACTCAAGATGGGACAGAGATCCTCTCTGGATCTCTCCCTCCAAAGCCCAAGGATCGTGATCCGGGTCTTTGAAATTTTAGCCGTTTGATCAAATTTCAAAGGTCCGGATCACTTGATCATTGGACTTTGGTGAGAGAGATCCGGAGAGGATCTCTTTCCACTAAAGATGAAGTCGTTTGGCTGCATTTTATAATCTAATTATATCTCATTCATTCACGGGAAATATTATATTGGTTAAATTTATTTGTTTAAATTTGTTCACTGTCACTCTATACTACGGTCTTGTGGTATTCATCTTCACTTGTAAATGAAAAATCTTATGTTCGAATCTCGTCCGAACTCCACCTCTCTTTAGTGTAAAATATATTGTTGTAATAAAACAAAAATTGTTCACTAAATGATGTATAAGATAGTTATTTCGTAAACGAGCTTAAATTGTGCTGACGGCAATATATTCACATGTGTTCATGAGTGATTGTCAATTATTAATACATTGTGAGATTGAATTACATCAACTCTAGAAATGTCTTTAACACATAAAGTTTGGCGAGTATAGGATTACTTGTAAAAATTTTGCTAACCAAATGATGTCACGAGACATATTTAGCATCGGATCTATATGGTTTATAGTTAGCCCAAATTTGATAAATCGAAAAGTTGAGGTAGCAACTAATATTCATCCGCACAAATAGCTGTTAAACGTTGATGCTTATAAACTCACTTGCATGCATTAATGAATGACACTCATTCACAAATGCATAGATAGTTGTGTTTGATATGACACATCTTTGACGAATGGAATCTAGTAAGTCTAGCATCACTCCTCTGTTTTTATTTTTCCGAAACACTAAAAAAACTTTTAAAAGTAAAACTCTTAATAGATTTTTCGTCCTCTTATATTTATGGTACAATTTCTATGTCAATATTATAAAACAAGATGCCAAAAAAATGAGATGGTGGAAAGTCCCCACTTTTAAGAGTTTTCTTAGCATTTTCCTTTTATTTTTTTGGGTAATTGGTGGCACTTTCATTCGGAGTAGAATTTTCTTCCCTTTTTTTTTCCTTTTATTTAAACAGTTACTGTTAAATCACGTCAACGTTTTATATTAATTTTTTTATAACAAAAGAGAGGCAGAATAAGAAAATGTGAAAAGAAGAAATGAAAAAAAAGAGAGAATCCTAATCCCTTTCATTCATTTCTTCACTGACTCAATCATATGACCCATTATATCTACCTTTTCAGTTTTCCCTTCTCAACCATAGGTCCCTTCAATTACTTGCACTATCTCAGCAAAAACTCCAATCCATAATAATGTTCAGTCCCAACAACTCCACCACCAACCCCTTCGAACAACTCGTCGACACCATCTTCTCATACGACGGCAATGTCATGCTCGCCGCCTTGGTCTCTCTTCTTCTCGTCATTCTCTTCGTCCTCATCCTCCACATCTACGCCAAGTGGCTCTTAGCTCAAGCCCACCACCGCCGCCGGGGAAGCTCCGTCACCGTCTCTCAGGTCCTCGGTCCCAACCGCTTCCAGAACTTCCACACCTTCACATTGGACACAAACTCGGCCAACATTAACAATATTTCGGGCTCTGGTTCATCCAAGGGCCTCGACTCGAAAACCATCTCCGCCATTCCTTTGTTCGTGTACAAAACAGGGGAGTTGCCGGAGATGGCGGAGGAGGAGAGTTGTAAAAATGGGGTTTTGGAGATGGAGTGTGTGATTTGTCTGAGTCTGTTCGAGGACAACGACGTGGGGAGGAGTTTGCCAAAATGCGGTCACTGTTTTCATGTCGAGTGTATTGATATGTGGCTGGGTTCTCACACGAACTGTCCAATTTGCAGAGCTCCGACGGTGGTTGAAACGACGTCAGATCGGGTTGCGGGCGAAGAGGAATCGGTTATCATTGATGTTTTGGATTCTGGGTATGTTTCAAATCGCGGTCTTGTTAATGTTGGAGTGATGGGTACTGATTCCGAATCGACATCTTCGTCTTCTCCTTCGTCTTCATCATCATCGCCATTAATGGTGGGGTGTTCACTGAAGAGAATGCTGAGCAGAAATAGGCCGGAAACTAGCAAGGTTTTCCCAACCACTAATGGGCTTGACCAAGCAGATGCTTGAGTAACTGTTGTAAGTTTTAACTTTCTCGCGTAACAGGACGTGATTAACTTAATATATTATCACAATGTCGTTCACCTTGCGCGATAAAAGTTCTTATCGAGGATCAGAGAGTAGAGAGAGGGTTCTGTGGTTGGTTTGTAAACCAAATTTGTACAGATTTCTAGCAAGTATACATCGATTTTTTTTTTGTCATATTTTTGGAGCGTATCAGAAATGCCTTTTGTTGACGTTATTGAATGATTTGTTCATACCTCTCCGGTTGTTAGTGTTTTTCTGATGCGACTTGTGCTAAAAACTTTGGGTCGGTTTTGATATGAAAAGGCATGGTGTCAAAGATTTTGGATGTGACATTTACAAATAGTGTATAGTTAAATGGGGTAACAAACAAACAAGGATGCCAATTTGTAGTTTTCAGGCACAATTCCGCGAAGTGAAAAGGAGAGAGTATTAGAAAAAGTAAGCTAGATTAGAGTCATGTTTGTAATCCATATCGTATTTGTAAGGAGTCATCAATTTGCACACAACTAACGTCAAGGTTTTTTTTGTAGAGCATCATACTAGTTTGATGTCGTTAGTGGATAATCTAACGAACTTGTGGCTTCCACCATCGTGTGTCTAATGTTATAGTGTGGCGGCCAGACCAAATACTCACTCCTAAGCTAAGGGGAACACCGACATACTTAGTGTCTCTAGGTACACAAAAATCCCCGATGGACTCATATTGGCTTCTCAGCAATGCCTATAATAATACACTCAAACATTTGGAGTCTCTTGAATGATATATCAAAGCAGTGGGATGTAAAAATGCATTTGTAGTGGAGTGTTCCGCCTAGAGGTAAGCATCCGTGAGCAGCGCTGGACCTAGTAGAAGCGAGAATGCAGCTTGAGTAACACAAACACTAGGTGAGAACCCAATCCTCCTCCCAAACCCGGTGAGAATCCAATCCTCCGAAACCCAAACACAGGTTCGGCCACAAAGGGTGAGTCAAGGCTAAGATAAAGCCAAAAGACATAGTAGGCGCACAATAAGTGAATATTTGGGTTGGATGAATGAGTCGGTTATAGGTAAATTACTGGGTTCATATTAAATCACAATTAATATTAGGAAAATAAGGTAGAATTAGAATAAGTACAAAGTTCGATTCTCTTCAACGTAATTAAAGAAAAATCTAAACATGGAACTCATGCGATGATTTTAAAATTGAGTTGTGGAGTTTGTGAGTTTGAGCGAAGTCAAATTAAACTCATAGTGTTTCAAACATGTAAAATCCAAAATTAAAATAAATTTTGTTTGGAGCCCTAAGTTTGTCGGCATTACCAATAATAGGTGGGCAATGTAGATTGTACAGGGACTCATGTCCTTGACTGGAAGAGGCCCCACTATGGCCTGTGGGTGACGAAGACAAGAGAGTTGCTGTCAAGTCGTTCGTCCATGATTTCTGGTTAATGTTTTGGACCGTTGCATTGGCATGTCTCAAGGAAGAATAGTCAAGAAGAGAAACTCTTGTGAAATTGTGGTGGTGGCTCACTGTATGCTCTATGCTCTTACATTTAATACATATCCTTGCCTGGATTTCGGGTCCTGCTGCATTAAATTTTGTATGTTGTCCTTGTTTTGTGAATGAATCATGTTTTTATTGTTACATTTATCCCATTTTTTAACAAAAAAGAGGTACAGTTAAACTAATTGGACTAATAAAATGTTAATACAACGATGAATCGTGTTCTATATTCAACTAAGGAATGTTGAGTGCATGATGAAAAATTTAGAGTGTACACACTAGAAGAAAAAAGCTCATCTATCACGGTGAATGCCCATGATAAATTGAAATCCACCACAGACATTGTGCCCGTTAGTATTCTGGATGTGATAAAAAGTCTCAGTTTCTACCACAGGTTATGCCCGTTGTCAAAGGCAATATAACTACGGATTGTACCCGTGGTAAATTGGGATCCAACATCACGTGGTATGGCCGTTGTCGATTACTAATTGACCACAACTAATGCCCGTTATAAATTATTTTCCAAAATTAAAAAAAAATTAAAACTATTTAACAAATATATATATATATATGTCTGTATTATATATTTTAGTACAAAATTGCATATTTACTACAATATAATAATTACATAAAAAATCACAAATTCAAATATTACAAGTAGTACATTACACTAAAGCTAACAACAAAACCAAGCCTCCAATAACAAGGACATTGTCAGTTGAAAACTTCACGTTTCTTCAAACACCTCCAACGAAATGACTTTGAGAGTGGAATACTGACCCTAATGCTTGAGCCTCAGCAGTTATTGGCTTTCTCTATCTGCATAGACATAAGCATATGTATCAAAAAGACAAAAAAGTCTTGTACACTTATAGATGGAAATATACATTTGATCTCAACTAGGAAAAGTGAATAGATATACAAAACCGAATAACGTACATTCTAAACTTTTCCAGAACATCCACTGTCTATCAATTACATAGGGTTTTCTGTTCACAGCACAAGAAACAGTCTATCTTATTCACAAACAGTCTTGTACTCCTTAATGCTCACTGAAGTTAGGAAATTTCACACAAATATTATTTATTAAGGTCATTCAGCTCATAGGTCCAACGAAATGACTTTTCTGGGGTCGAGTACAATGAGAAATGTTCATTCGAATGATGTATGATTAAAAGTTGCACGTGAGGACGAGAAACTTACAGACTTAGCTTTCCAGCCACCATCAAATACAAGTCCACAGGTTAATAACCCTGCACTCGAACATCATCAATGGGGCGAATTGCTTGGCTTTACTTATTGCATGGGTCAGTGGATTAAGACAACCTGGGTGCATGTACAAAAAATTTAACTAGAAAATATTGTGTAAAACCAAAACATAGGAAGAAACCCCACACCCATAAGATCAAATTATGAAATAGAAATATGTAGACATCAAAATCGATAAGTTGCCCATATGTCACAACACAATTTCAACCAGAACTATCTCAAATCACGGTGACAAATATGTCTAATTCAGGTAAGGTCAGAGCTCTACGAATAACTAAAAATCTGAAATGCTCACTAAACCGAATGCAAGTATCAACAATAATTCTTAGTAGTCAAACAACAAATGTGATAAGAATCAATTTCACACAAACTGCATAAACATCTCAAAACGTCTCTTTCATGAAATACAATGATATTTATACAAAAGCCTTAGCAAGTTATTAGGAGATTCTCGTTCAATTCATTAGGTACATTAACAACAATATTGTTGTTTGTAGTAGCATTGATATGAGGGCCTGAAAACTTCCCATTAACCACTATAACCTGCAATCAAAATTCCAAGTCAAATTCTGATGTCATTAAATAATTACTCAAACTCCAAACAGAAAAGAAAAAAAGCCACAGATTTAATAAATAAATCATAAAATTCACACAACCAATGAATTACAAATGTATAAACTAGAATTCCCAATAGGTTTAGAGCCAAACAGAAAAGTAAAAAGGCGTTTGTTCTATCCTTAATCCCAAAACTGAAAGTTTTTATTTTGGAAAAGCACTTACACTAGATGACAGCCCACGAGGAGAGGATCATTTTTACCTCTTGGGTCGAGGTCCAATTCGGGTAGGCTTGGCTGGAAAACCGACGGTCACCATTTATTGGATCTGAAATTGAGGAAATTCGGCTACAAATTTGTAGAAACTAACTTGGGGTTGGAAAGAGGACGGGAAGATCATCCTGGAAGTATAATTTGAGGGTCGTTGGTGACCTGTGGACGACGCTACTGTTGCGTGAAAGAGATGAGGAAGAAAAAGGATACAGGAAGGATGAGAGAGATAATGAAGGGGAGAGAGATAAAAGAAACCTGAGCACAGGAGGGAGGCTGCCATTGGTGGAGGGAGAGACGGAGATGAGCGAGGAGAGACTGGAAGCGGTTAGGCTCTAATTAAGGTCTGGGCTTTTGAGTAAAAGAGACGGGAGATGGAGATACAAGAGGATTGAAGGTGAATAAGGAAACGATGGATATTTACGGTTTTCAATTTTCACGACTTTATCTCTCAATTGAGAAAAACTTAAAACCACTCAGCTGAGGCGCGCGCGGGGTAAGTAAATAATTTTAATATCCCCAAATATTATCAAGGCGCTAACAAAAAAAAATTCAAAAAAAAATTCAAAAACATCAACCACAGGCCAGATACGTGGTGAACTTTAAAAATGCGGTGTGGTCGTTTGAAGTAACCACAACGAGCGTATCGCGTGGTGGTTTTGATATTTCATCACGGGATTAAAAACCGTTGTAGATTATTCACTTTTAACAACGGGCCAGAATTTGACCGTGGTGAATTAATGTTATCTACCACAAGCTACATTTAACCGTGGTAATTGAATAGTTTCTACCACGTGCTGTTGATGCCCGTGATGGAATTGATGTGGTAAATATGATGTTATGTACTAGTGACATAGCACTATTTTGTTATGTGGCTAGAGATTTTGTAAATAAAATTGTTGATTTTGCAAAGAATTGTACATGGGGCCGTTTATATTCGTACCTAAAAAACAAAGAGAGACCATATTTTTAGCCATAATTTTTAGACTACATGATGTGGTGATTGATGATCAAATACGTTCTTTAATGTTTTAATAAGAAATTCAATAATCAACTGTCACGTCATGTGTTCTACAGAATATAATTAAAGTAATAATTTTATTTTAGAAAATTCAACTATTAACTGTCACATAACAAATCTTGAAAAAATCTGAATAGACAAGAACCGAGAGGCATGGTAGGGCCTTGGATTCTCAGAAGTATGGCTTTTGTTTAGTAGCCAAAATTGGGGGTTGGGCACGTGAATGAACGACAAAGGGAAAGGATTGTCACAATGGAACTTTTCACTCATCCTAGAAATTAATGTATATGACCTCTAAACCACTATTTCGGCTCCTTTTCAGATTTTGAAGGGATATTCAAAGAAAAATACTTTGATCATTCTCTTGAAAGTAGTCATTTCTAACTTTTACATTTCAATAACTATGTAACTGTTGACTTTAAAAATTACAAAGTCTACGTGACGTGTAGATTGAGTAAATATTGAGCTAACTACGTTATTCTTGTTAATGCGGACATGCCAACTCACAACGGAGGCTAGTTGGGCGAGTAGAGTAGATGTGGTGGTGGTGTTGAACTCATTGCTGACTTCTTTACTTAGCAATTGTGGCCAATGAAGGAACGTCTCTTAGCGTAGGGTTTTAGAACTTGAAGGCAATGTTACTCAATTCTCTATGAAGTTCAAGATCTTCTGCACTAGGTTCGACATCTTAATTATATTCATGATAATATAAGTTTGCCGAATTGGTATCATGATGTAAGGGAAAATATTAGGGGTGGGTTCAAAAAACCGAAAACCGAAAAAAACCGAAAATCGAACCGAACCGAAACTGAAAAAACCGAACCAAATTCTTTTGGTTCGGTTTCGATTTTAGTGATCTAGAAACCGAACCAAACCAAACCAAACCGAATTAATTAAATTAATTTTTTTATTTAATTATTTGTTTTGGGTATTATTTTCTAAACCCAATTTGTAAGTTAAAATGTGCTAAACCCAATGTGTTGCCAAACTTTAAGCTCAAAATATTTAAAAAAGGCCTATAAAAACTCTAAACCCTAACCTATTATTTCTCCCCCATATAAGGTTCCGGAACCAAACATCCTCCTGAAGTACCTACATCCATCTCCATAGCATTGTCTCCTTCTGCCCCAACTTTCTTTTCCAAATCTACTCTCATATAACATGTAACAGAATCCATAAACATTTATTTTTTGTAGATTACATGCGTAATTTGTGATGGAAAAGAATCCAACACACACTAAATAAATCCACCCACGCATTACTTTTACTAATCAAGTTGTCAACATGCAGTTACAAGCAAACATCCCTGATCTTTGAACAACATCATACAATTTAACTTTTCTAAGTCATTTGTATGATTTTTGTGTTGTGAGGTTGTTAGTTTGGACTTTGGAAGACTTGATTGATGATTTTAGTTCAACTTTAAATGTTTATTTTCATTGTCTTTGATTCTAGTTAGAATGCTTATGTTATGATTGTGTTGGAGATGTTAAAATTTAAAATTTCAATGTTTTTCATTTTTTTGAAAGAAAAAAAAACAAAAAACCGAAACCGAACCGGAAAAAACCGAACCGAAAAAAAAACAAAAAACCGAAACCGAACTTGAAAAAACTGAACCGAAAAAAAAATGAACCGAGCCGAACCGAACTGAAATTTTGGTTTGGTTTCAGTTTTGGCAAAAAACCGAACCGATTTGAACCGAACACACCCCTATAAAATATACTAAAAGGAGATGAGTGTCTTTATCATGAATGTTGTTTGGCCGTCCGAATATCAAACTCGGAAATGCATTTGCGAGTAACCAATCATAGAACACTTCACTTCGACGGGGAAGCTTATTAAGTGACCTCTTTCGGCTAAAGAATTAAAGACTCTTTGCTGGTTGAGACTTGGATAGGTGACCAACTGAACTAGAAGTAGTGTTGTTAACCAAACTGAAGATACTCCTATATTGATTAGTTCTATGGCTCCAGTGACGTTCCAACGAACTGAATATGTGCTTACATAAGGGTTAGGATAATTAGTATCTTTCTCAAGGTTGTGAGAAGGCTTAGCGTAGAGCAAGGTTCCGCGTAGAGCGCTTTGAGTTGTTTGTTGAGTTGAAGGGTTCTTTGCGTTGCAAAGCACAAATTCCACTTTTTATAGGCCCAAAAATTCTTTCACAAAATAATCCATCTTTTTTGGGTTTATAGGTTTTGTAATGAAAAGTTAACCACTTCTATATATAGGGAAGAGTTCGGTGATGACCAAGCATGCTGAGCTGTAAAATTCTGATAATATTATATTTCCTTGTGATATTCTCTAAATATATTCGACTGAGACTCTAAATCTAGATGGATTATGCGATTGATTCAACTTTTATTCTGAAACCAACTGATTCTTATATTTCTCTCATCCAACAACTTAGAATAGATGAGTCAAATGCATGCCAAAGCAGGTCCAAATAATAACATGTGAGTTTTTATTTTTATACTTTTAATGGTATATTTATGCTTGTGTGTCAAAGTGTGTATGGTAAGCTAATCCATAATATGCATACAAAAAGTATTGACTGTGAGAAGCCATTTACCTGATCAAAGTTGAATGACGAAGTAGCAACGATCTTTCTTTTTTCCTAAAAGCCTTATGCACTCCTAGCCAATCTATAATATCCATACAAAAAGTACTGACTCTTAATATTTACACTTAGCACGACCATTCATAACCTAAGATAGATATTCTCATTGTATTATGACTTTACTTCACCTCAATTCAAGTAACGATGATAATCAAATAAAACTTGGGATCTTTAACGAAAAGATCCTGATATTGTTTATTTTAAAGAAAAACCATATTTTTATACTAAAAGTAATCCTGATACTATTCACTTTACCCTTTATTTTGTCCTTATCATTAAAACTCAAAATTTTCAAGCTCTTTTCCTTAGTTTTCTTATAAAACTTTTCCTTATTGTTACTTTTTTCAATTATGAATCCTAAAAAGATGCAATCCCTATATTAGTCTTACATGTATATTGCAGATAAGACTTATTTCAAAAAAAAGGAGTTAATATTCAAATAAATATATATAGGGTATTGTTATCCACACATCTTTTTTACTTTTCACATACTCCTCTCAATTTTTGATCATCGGATCGATGAATTGAAGAGCTAGAATATCAAAGAACGGAAATTAACAAGGGTGTGTGGATTGCACCACCCTATATATTATATATAAGGTGAAGTGCCGATTTAGTCCCTGAACTATCACCTCAGTGAAAATTAGGTCCCTGAATTATTTTTTTAGTAAAATAAGTCCCTAAATTAATTAAAATTGCTAATTTCATCCCTACTATTATATTCAAAGCTATTTTACCTAATTTTTTTGTCAACTTAAGTCAATTGACTCATTTTAGAGTGTAATTCCGTTCTTTTTCTTAAGCACTTAATATTTCATATAGGTTGCAATTTAACGTCTAATTACCCCCCAAAGTTAACTTCACATACTATTTCTTTATGTGAAATTACCATATCTACCCTCCAATGTGTATTACATGCAAGTAATATGACTTAAATTGACAGAAAATTGAATATGATAGCTTCTAATATAACATAATTAGGGATGTAAATGACAGATTTTTATAATTTAAGTACTAATTTTTCTGAAGAAAAAAAAAGTTTAGAGACCTAATTTTCACTTAAGTGATATTCAGGAATTAAATTTGTAGTTCACCCATATATATATATATATATTGAATAAGTGAGCACATGCATAAAAGTGGTCATGCAATGTTAGTACAAGCTTGAGTAACTAATTTATCATCCTTAGTGTGTTCAAATATGATATGTGTGTGTGTTTGTGTGGCAAGCTCTCACACGTTGTCAATTCAGCACCCATTGACTCAAGGGACATGAGCCATTTTGCCGTCGTAGTCATCACCAATACATCACAGGATTCATCATGATAGGGGGTTTTTGCTCATGGAGCTATATTTTTTATTAGAGATTACAATCCGGATCAGAATGAGAATAATGTATTGGCAAGAATGTTAGACCATAAAGAAGCTATCATATCCCATTTAAGTTGGACCAGTCTCTTTTTAGGGCTTCATACTTTTGGATTTTATGTTTATAATGACGTCATGCTTGCTTTTAGTACTCTGGAGAAGTAAATCTTGATTGAACCTATATTTGCCCAATTGATACAATCTGCTCATGGTAAAACTTCATATGGGTTCGATGTACTTTTATCTTCAACGAATGGTCCGGCGTTCAATGCAGGTCGAAGCATATGGTTACCGAGTTGGTTAAATGCTATTAATGAGAATAGTAATTCACTATTCTTATCAATAGGACCTAGAGATTTCTTGGTTCATCATGCTATTGCTCTAAGTTTACATACAACTACATTGATATTAGTAAAAGGTGCTTTAGATGCACGTGGTTCCAAGTTAATGCCAAATAAAAAATATTTTGATTATAATTTTCCTTGCGATGGTCCAAGACGAGGTGGGACTTGTGATATTTCGGCATGGGACACATTTTATTTGGCAATTTTCTGGATGTTAAATATGATTTGATGAGTTACTTTTTATTAGCATTGGAAGCACATCACATTATGGCAGGGTAACGTTTCACAATTTAATGAGTCTTCCACTTATTTGATGGGATGATTAAGAGATTATCTATAGTTAAATCTTCACAACTTATCAATGGATACAACCCTTTTGGTATGAATAGTTTTTCAATCTGGGTGTGGATGTTCTTATTTGGACATCTTGTTTGGGCTATGGGATTTATGTTCTTAATTTCCTGGCGTGGATATTGGCAGGAATTGATTGAAACTTTAGCATGGGCTCATGAACGCACACCTTTGGCTAATTTGATTCGATGGAGAGATAAACCGGTGGCTCTTTCCATTGTGCAAGCAAGATTGGTTGGATTAGCCCACTTTTATGTTGGATATATATTTACTTATGCGGCTTTCTTGATTGCCTCTATGTCGGGCAAATTTGGTTAATTATTTATTTTATGTGATGTATCCACGATAATATATCATACCATTTCTTTCGATGGAGAAGGGATCTACCTGCTTATATTTCTACATCTAGGATCTGAATTGTATCATTGATACTAATAGGAATTGAACCCTTATGGCAAGAAAAAGTTTGATTTAGTGGGAGAAAAAGAGACAAAAATTGGAAAGAAAAAAAATCATTTGATTCGTCAATCCTCAAAAAAGAAATAAGCAAAGTTCCGTCGTTGAGCGAGAAATGAGAAATTCATGGAAAGTTACAATCCCCACCGCGTAATAGTGCACCTACATGCCTTCATCGACGTTGTTTTTCGACCAGAAGACAAAGAGCTAACTATCTAGATTTTGGGTTATACACATACTTCGTGAAATCGTTTGTGCATGTTTGTTGCCGAGGGCAACAAGATCAAGTTGGTAAGGATTAAAATATCCATTTTCTATTAATTTCTTTGATCATAGAGGGGTCTCTTTACCATTATGTATAAATAGGCTATCCTATTTGTAAGGATATGGTAAAGGGGCGCATTCAATCCTTGTTTGTCCATTAATTCTCAGTTCTTCTATGCATCACATGGTAGAGTAGCGTGGTAGCTCGCAAGGCTCATAACCTTGAGGTCATGGGCTCAAATCCCCGTCTCCGCAACATTTTTTTTTTTGACAAAAAAAAATAATGAATTACCCTTTTCATTTTGGTGGGAGGAAAAGAGAGGGGAGTGACACACCCTAACCCGAAGACTAGGACGTGCTGGCCGTCACGTGAGTGTGACGTAACCATAACGCAAGCGGAAACGATTTAATAATAAAATACGAGTCAACAAAAACCACTAATTGCAGTTATTTACAACCTAGCATTCTATGTGCATAAGAGTGTACTAAACACACATAAACAGAGCATAAGCATCTAGGTGCAGTCAAGTAGGAACATAACTATTTTACAACACCCTCGGGTGAATCCTACATTTATTTAGTCTGTCAGAACGCCGAAGCAGTCCTCGTAGGCCACCAACGCCTCAACTATCAACTAGAACCTGGAGGGGCGAAAAACAGAAAACGTGAGTGGGCGAAAATCAATCTTTTCCAAATCATTTCATAAATCCACAATTATAACCCCTTTTTGGAAAACCTGTATACTTTCCCAGAAAAATAGTATATAGCATATATATCTCAACTGTCTCAATCATCAATCTTATGACAGATTCAATAAAGAATGTACCATGCCAATTTCAACAGTTTAGTATGAATGCATTAACATAATATAATCAGGTAAAAGAAATAATCAATCGTAGGCCCTCTAATAGCCCTGAACGATTGAACCTAGAGCTCAACATCTATCAATCTCACTCTCTGCCGGAGTCACTCCGCGTGACCTGTCCGGCCTTCTGCACATAAGTCGGAACTACCTAATGTAGTTTGAACGACTCATGGTAATATTCGCTCTAGTGCTTCTCTCATCAATCATCTGTATACAATAACCTAAGGTCACCCACCAGTCATAATCTCACTAACACTCTACGACTGGCCCGTCGTACCCACTCCGCATGGACTGTACGACCAGCATCTACTTGGATCCAAGGCGAGCGTGCGATGCGGTGAATACTATAAGCACTAAACCATGGTGCAGGATATGAGCTCAATATATCATCATCATCATCATAATATTAATTAAATACTTACCTGTGCTTCCACAGCACCATCATACATATATGCATCATACGACAGTTCATAATATCCATAATATTCTATGCATGGCAATCACATCATATTTCATTTCATTTCAATATACTTTTCATTTAAATTTGATTTCTGGGGAAATCGAGTATATAGGTATATATAAAAACAAATGCCCACTCACTGGTATGTCGCCGGGTCGTAACCCCCTTGACGCCCCTGGATGTGCTCGTCCTCGTTAAAAGTTCCACCTAGAAGTGAAATAACTTAAAACAATCATTTAACGCACATTTAACGCACCTAAACCAAACTAGGTAATTAATTCTTCATACGATGCTCAAATTGGGTATATGAATATACCACAGTGACCTACACAACCTCAGGATCATCCCCAAATTTTTAAAATAATTTTTGGAGTCCTCACGCGCCCCCACGCGCCTGACGTGGCACGGACCTACGCGCGGCCCACGCGCGGCCACGTGACATGCACACTGACGGCTACAGTGAACGGCGTTAGAGAATATTCCGTCAAATCCTAGTATATTCCGTTAAAAACTAACGGTTTCCGTTAAAGTTAACTAACGGCGTCGGAATATTCCGTCAAACTTGACGGAAGATTCCCTGTCTTCTCCGGCGAGTCACCGGTCGCCGGCGACTGTTCGCCGGTTTCTGGAAAAATTTCAAATCTACTATTCTCCTTCGTTTTTCAACCAATTTCTTCGCATTTTATACCAAAATGAAGCATTTAACAAGTACTATCACGTTGGAAGGGTTTTAGGGCCTAAAAACAACTAGATCATACCTTCCAAAATTCCTCAATTTCGGCCAAACTCGAACCCGACGATCCCGACGTCCATTTTGTTCAAACGAGGCACTCCGAGCCTCCTTAGGACTTCCTAAGACTCGTGGTGATCTTTGTTTAACCTAAAACACAACCAAAATTAAGTTCGTGAACAGTGCCATTACACGGGGTGTTTTGAAACTAGGATTTCAGAAATGAAACTTACCTGAAACTTATACCCCCGTGCTCGTGAAGTTCCCAAGATCACGAAGATGATCTTAGATTGGACGTTGGTGCACGTTTGTGGTTGTTCTTGGTGTTTGTCCGAGAGCTTGAGAGAGTTCGAGAGTAAGAGAGAGAGAGTGTTTCTGAGGGAGAGATGAGGAAGAAAGAGGGAGAGAGACAACCTACGGGTTTTGGGGAAGGATTTCAGGAGGTGGGGATCCCACCTAAGTCCAATACAAAATTATTAGACCAAACAAATGTAAATCTAAACCCTAGTTTAAGATCTTAGTGTAAAACAAATACCAAATTTACGCACCTTAATCCCGTTTAAGGGCGTTTTTGTAATTTCACGTCCTCGGTATTTAGTAATTCTGGGACGGGCTGTGACAGGAGAGTATAACTCCTGTACTATTGTGGTCAGCTATACTTAATGCTTTATCTATTAAATAAAAAATAAAATTTAATATATTTATCCATTATCCTTGGCGGATAGCGGGAATCAAACCCGCGTCTTCTCCATGGCAAAGAGAAATTTTACCATTCGACTATATATGCATTATATATAATTTATTTAGTATTTATAATATTTTATAAATTATATATTTTATATATAATAAAATAAATAAATAAAATTTCATTTTTTTAAATTATTATAGTTATAGAATAATAATACAATAATACATATTTAATATACAATATATACAATCCATATTGAATAAATAATACATATTTACATCTATTTATTTTAATTTAATATTTTTCATTTATATATATTTTTACAATACAAAAACACACAAGTTTGACCCCCCCCCTCAAATTTTTCTATTTTTTTTTTCTTTATTTGAATTTTTGGGACTTATATTGAATTTTAATGTGTCTCACAACCTAAAGGAATTGGGAGGGGGTCATTTCATTTTTGGATATAGAACGAATAGGTTGAAGAGATGCGATAATTAAGGATACCCACCAAAAAGACTAATCCAATCCATAATGATGTGTTGGAAAATAGAATATTTTTGTTATCCGACCAACCCTTAGGAGAAGCAAATACAATAGGAACACTAATCAGAAAGATTAATGAAGTAGCAATTAATGCAAAAACAGCCAATTGGAAAGCAATAGTCATGTTTCCAATCCTCCAATCCACCAACAAAAGAATTATACCATTTGATTTGATCCCTTTATCAGCCAAAAAATTGTAAAAAAAAAAAAAAAAGCATCATGTAAGGATTTTACCATGAATCCATTCTTTTTTTTTAACTTACAAAGGGGCATGCTTGCTGGATCATGCATCTATATTATATATATACATAATAGATAGACCTATAGATTTACACCTGATATCTTTCTATAGATAGTAATGGTATCAACTCATATGTTCATGTTCTATGAGGTGGAATAAAAATAAAATATGGGATAAAAATAAAATAGAAATTATCTTTAGGAGAGATGGCCGAGTGGTTGATAGCTCCGGTTTGAAAACCAGTATAGTTCGAAACAAAGAACTATCGAGGGTTCAAATCCCTCTCTCTCCTTTATACTCGGTGAATAGATTTGTTGCTTTTCTTTATTTTATTGGTTTTGCTCGGCTCAGTAGCGTAGCATAAAAGAAATTGGTAGCATAAAAGGAAATGGCTCGACTAAGTGGGATAGCCGAGCCAGAAAAAAAAAGATTAGAAGATATAAATGAGTTGAAAAGAAAGAATACTTTTAAAATATGACCTGATCCACCATACATATTAAGTTTGGTGGAATCAATTTGATTCCTACTTCAAGCATTGGATCTCTGTGTCAGTTAAGAGGAGTCATGGAAAGAACAGGTTCAAAATCACGACCAATTCCTTTTTCAAATCCTGCTGTAGCTGCACGAGCCCTTCCCGCGTGCCATAAATGGCCTACGAATAGGAAGAATCCTAGAACAAAATGAGAAGTAGCTAACTAACTTCTAGGAGAAACATAATTTACTGCGTTGATCTTGGTAGCTACGTCACCCATGGAATTTAAAGAACCTAAAGGAGCATGAGTCATATATTCCGCAGAACATCGTTCTTGCCAAGGTTGTATGTCTTTTTTTCAACCTACTCAAGTCCAAACCATTAGGACCCCTTAAGGGTTCTAACTAGGAAGCACGCAGATCCCAAAAACGCATAGTTTCTCCTCCAAAAATAACTTCCCCGGTCGGCAAATGCATTAGATATTTACCTAAACCGGTAGGTCCTTGAGCAGACATGTATTGCTGTTTGAAGACACTGATGAGTAACTGAGTGATTGAGGTAAGCAAAATGAAATATTTGTAGCTCACGACTGAAATAATATGCAACACTGCACCAGAGATCATGTACCCATTTCTCTCTTTTCACAAATGCATGAATTAAATGGCAATAGAATTACGCGAAAGTATAAATTATGTACATGCAAAACATGAGTAAATTTTGCATAAAACTCAGTCTCAAAGTTATCCCGTCATATATGTACGCAGAATCTGGACGAGAATGATTCATTGAAGAGATCATTTTATCTAGCTACAAAGTGGGGCTCTCAGCCATTGGCGACGCCCATGGGCGGTTGTAGTTCATGGTAGAAAGACGAAGGTATCTACGGTCTTGTATTCGATTCTCTTTTTACAAAATGCATATATGAGATGGCAATAGAATTACACAAAAATACGAATTATCTACAACAGATCTTAAGGGTGAATTTTGTATAAAACCTGTAATTATTATAAAATTAAATTGTGTAATTATTCAGTCATATACATGAAAATATTATGATATAAAATAGATGAGGAGGTCATATTATTAACTAAAGAGAGGTGATGATTCGGAGGGACAATCTACAAAGCGGGCAGCTTGACTGAACGGTCAGCCACTTATCCACACACTCAGAATGATATGTATGTTGGCACTTTGGCAACACCTTAACCTTCTCTTCTCCTTCAAAAACTCCAAGACAAATACAACACTCAATATCAATGGTTTCAACATCAAGAACAATACTAGGGTTAGCTATTACCACCGATCGATGCAAGACAACCGGCAAGTTATCAATGGCGGCAGCATCGAGCCCTAGCGACTGATGAACTTGTGGCAAAGATGCAATATTTGTAGCCCTAGAGGTTGTTGTTGAGAGACGACCTCTGATACAAGCCCAACGAGCATAGAAGGATAGGGTAGTGATGATGAAGATCAGAGAGAAGAAGAAGAGGACTAGTAAGAGGCCTCGGCTGTCGATGTGGAAGTTGGAGTGGTTGAGATCACTGAAATGCCACTCAAAGAGTGGTGATTTTTCGGACGCCATTAAAATTGGAAAAGAGGTTTTGATGAGTTTTTAGTGGGTTCTCTTGGACTTAATGGTAGTGTTGGTGTGGGTTGTGACGGTGAGGGCTGTGTGCTTTTGGTACCCTTCGGGCATGTTGAGGAGTACTTTTGTAGCATAACGAACGGTCATAAGCACTTTTGTTAAAAGTACTGTCATTAAAAGCACGTTTAACTTTTTTTCTGTTAAAAAACTATCACAAAAGCTTTCAATCATACAAAACGGGATGACTTGTCATATATCCAGGGGGATAGAATAGAGACTAGTTTAATTAGAAGTATGGGCTGGCAGTTCACGGGGTTAGGTGGTTGTGAGCATTAGTGTTTGTGCAACGTCTCAATATTGAACTACTTGCATGTCCTACTTCTGTGTTACGTCAGTCATAAATGAGTATCAATATATGGATATATATGGATGATCGAATGAATTGAAAATAATTGAATGACATAAATTAGCATGAGATGTGTAAAAGATAAAAAGAAATGTGTAAATAACATCACCCATAACATATTGCAACTTTTACGTGCTTTCACATCAAGCTCTTTGGCAACTTCTGCTAGCTTTCACTTCAAGCTCTTTTTGTTTTCCAGCTCACTCATTTGATTAATAAAGTGAGTGTTATACATTTAACAATGTTATTTAGGCACACAAAGTTGGCCGCATCCCTGAGACTTTTTCTATGATTTAAGCATTGTATTGAATTTATTATTGTCTGGCCAAAGCTAAGAAAGTATATTTTGAATTTATAGGAAAAAAGAGCTTTCCACAGGCAAATTTTCTCCAATGCACATCAAAAGTCCACACTTAAGTTGCTTATTTGAAGTCGTTAAATTTGATTAAGCTAAATGATATTCCCATTCGATTATCTGAACAACAATATTTAGGCCTCTTTTAACAAAATTGTGTTTAATTTGGTAGCCACATCATATTCGGCCAAGTTTTTCCTTTCTGGGACAAAATATTGGGTCAAGTTCAATGTTGGGTAGAACTTAAAAATTGGCACTTTACGGGCCCACTTTATATTCACAAAGAAAGGATCAGGGGTCCAAAAATATTGAAAAAATAAATAAACCGAATTGGTCCCGGCGGGGCTCGAACCCGCGACCTTCGGCTCATAAGACCAACGCTCTAACCAACTGAGCTACGGGACCAATTTGTTGTTTATTTCTCCAATGCCATTTATATACGATTATGTCGTCACGCAATTTGAAATCCAAACAAGTAATCTAATTGTAGCAATCTCGGGTCCAATTTGCAGCCTTGATCCACATCAAAACTGGTTTCGAAAACAACTCCTGGAAGCAACTGTAATCGCACAAAATTACTATATTATGCATCCTTATGTGTTCTATATCAACCACTGATATAGGTAAGGGCTTTGTTTTTAAATAATTTGATTTGAAGTGTTCAAAGGCGACCTCATTCCAAAAGGCTTCTCATTGTGAGAGGAACGGAAAAGAACATTTATCGTTCGCAACCTTATCTTTACTTTGCTGTTTTCACTAATTAATTCACTGATCCCCAAACAACGTTACAAGCACTCAATTAATTACACGTTTGCAAGATGCATAGATCAACAACATCTGCATTGTGTTGCTCGATCATATAAAAATTCATCTAATTATCAATCTCATCCATCTCTTTAAGCGAGATTCGGAAAATCCAACATAATTGTATCGATTCTATTGAATATAGAGAAAGAGTATAACAATTGAAATTAAAAGTTTGGTCACAAAGTAGATACAAATTAATAACCAAATATCATGATAGAGTGATAACATAAACTTTTTTTTTTTTTTAATGAGAAACAATAGCGGTATTTCATTGATCATCACAAATAAATGCATGGGTGCCAATTTGGTACATTGCTCCAGAGACTAGCACATATCTAGAGTAAATTTGCATAAACAAGCAATTAATTAAAACCCTAACACAGAACGATAGACGCGACAAACATATACTAGTGCACACACCGATCTTTGCTGATGTGTGAGGCCACACAATGTCGTCGTTGGAGAGCAAGGCCATATAAAATCATTATTGAAAGGTGAGACCACATAAAATCATTGATGACAGGCGAGACCACATAAAATCATTGATGAAAGGCGAGACCGCATAGAATCATAGCTCGAAGGCGAAACCATATCAAGTTGTCGCTCAAAGACGAGACCACATCACCCACTAACGCGGCACAAACAAAACCTACCGTTATCCGAGAAGAGAATCCACCGAACCGGGGCACAACAAAACTTACACTAATCCGCTAATGGTAGGGTGATAACAGAAACTTAAAAGTACTTCCTTTAGTGAAACACAGAGTGAAGCTTTGTGCTAATGTTGTCAATCTAAATGCCATATGCGTGCTTCTGGTGGTTAAACCATATAGCCTCCATCTTTCAATGATGTTTTAAAAGGTGGCATTATTTTTGTTTTTGAGGGAGAAGTAGGATTAAGTTCAAGTTCCAGGGAGAATGCAAAAATAAGTGTATAGTTTATGTCAATTTTTTTTTTTTTTTTTTGGTTTATTAGTAAAGAGATTAATGCAAAGGAAACCAGAATTTGAGAGAAATCTCAAAGAGTTATTTGATTAAAGATTGAACTGATAAGAGTACATACACAGCCAAATGGCTTATAAAGACACTAAAAGGAAAACCCTAGAGTTCTTTAAAAATTAAAAACAAGATAATACGGACAATAATTGAAAGGTTTGATTTTTATTACATAATTTCAAATGTTGTTTTAAAGTCCTAAACGAAATGACTAAAATCCATCATACGTTATGCATAATAAACCAAAGGTCATCGTCCTCCTCTCTAAAAGCCCATAGATGCACCTTCCCACCTTGAACAAATCTCTCCCTTCTCACGATCTGTTTCCAACCATCTGTTAAGCAAAACCCATGATTGTCCAACTGGCGTAGGGTGAATCTTTCTTGCACAAGCGAAGGCCCATGAAAAGTACTTCCAAGTTTCTTGGTAATGTCTTCACCACATAAGTATTCAGTTGTCGGGAACAGCGCTATAGGCAGAAAATCTTTGCTTATATATTACGTCTTCTTGTTGTGAAATCGAGTGTGTATTTTTTTGTACCAATACCTTTATTTATAGTAAATAGTAAAAAGAGAGAAATTTGTTCCTTAATTAATACAAAATCTAATAAGAAAGAATCGCTATAGTAAAAATTAATTTTAACTCCAAATTACCTAAGATTTACCCAATCACACATATGTTAAATCTATTCTATTAAGAGAAGAGGGCTTGTCAACTTTTTGCCCAATTTTCTTCCAATTTTGCCCTCACTTATACACAATGTTGACATGAGGAGGGCAAAATAGTAATTTTGTATCTTTTGATTTTTTTTTCCTATTTTACCCTCGCTTTTGATACACAATATTTACATAGGGAGGGCAAAATAATAATTTTGTATCAAAATATTTACATAAGATAAAAATATGCACTTATTAAGAAAAATTGTTGTGAACACGAAAAATTCCTGAAACGAAAGAGACAAGAACCACGTGCACAAAATAATATTTTGTATTTGATGATTTTGGGTTACAATCTCTCTATCTTGATCCTCTGATTCAATCTCCGTAAGGTATTGATTTGTGGATGTGCGATTGATCCAAAGGGCCGTTGGGCTTGATCTAAGGATGAACGTTCTTCAAGGGCCGTGGGCTTGATCTTGAAGGTGGATTTGAGCGGATCTTCAAGGAGCCGTTGGGGCTTGATCTTGAGGATGAGCATTTATTCAAGGGCCGTTGAGGCTTGATCTTGAATAACGGTGATGAACGGATTTTCACGGGCTTTTGGGCTTGATCTTGAAGAACAATGATTGGATGTATGGATTTGTCGACGTTTGTTGATCCAAAGGGCCGTTGGGGCTTGATCTTAAGATGAACGGATGATGAACGAAGAACGAAGAACAATTTCTTCAAGGGCCGTCGGGGCTTGATCTTGAATTGGTGGATGATTGTTGATCCAAAGGGCCGTTGGGGCTTAATCTTAGATGAATGATGAACGAAGAACGAAGAAGGTTTTCTTCAAGGGCCGTCGGGGCTTGATCTTAGATGAATGATGAACGAAGAACGAAGAAGGCTTTCTTCAAGGGCCGTCGGGGCTTGATCTTGAAGGTGGATGATTGTTAATCCACGGGCCGTCGGGGCCTGATCTTGGATGAATGATGAACGAAGAACGAAGAAGGCTTTCTTGATTCTTCGGGAACCTGGATGCTTGAGAGCTTCGGAGTTTCAGAGCTTCAGAGCTTCAGAATTTTGCCTAATGATTTTGGTTTTTTTTAAATGAATGAATTAGCCTTCTATTTATAGAAATTTCCAAGGCCTAATTTTGAATATAATATTCCAGATGAAATAAGTCGTTTCTGCCAGGTGTTGACACGTGTCCTGTTTAATGACTTTTCCAACTTATTTTGATTTTTTGTTTAGACACACGCTACGTGTAAAATTTATGTAATACATGAGCGTTGAAACTTTGATTTATCGGTCAACATTTATATACCGAAATTTCGATGTCTACAAATGCCCCCACTTCAAGACGCATTGTATACATGTGCTTGTCGCGTGTAGGAGATGCGTTTTGAAGTCCTTTAATGTAGATGTCAATCCAAGAGCCATCGAGGCTTGATCTTGAATTGGGCTGGAGATTTCTTCAAGGGCCGTCAAGGCTTGATCTTGAATTTGTTTGGAATTTCTTCAAGGGCCGTCGAGGCTTGATCTTGAAGGTTGAAATTGGACCACAAGGAGCTTCATGTGGTAGATGATCTTTGGCTTGGGTAGTGGATGAATCGGCACGTATTTGGTTTTTTGCGCTTTGTTGACTTTCCACAGCTTTGATCTTGAACTGGGTTGGAGGATTTTTTGGATTCCTCCAATTGTTGATTTTCCACAGCTTATTCTTGAACTAGGTTTTGATTCAAGAGTGGTAGACAATTGATCTTGAATCGGACTTGTGATTTCTTCAAGGGCCGTCGAGGCTTGATCTTGAATTTAACCGGAAACTTCTTCAAGGGCCGTTGAGGCTTGATTCTTGAAGGTTGACTCGAACACATGGCAAGCAGGCACGAGGTGAAGGTGACGACTTGTTGCTTTGTTCAATCTTTCTAATTCACACCTGAGCAGTTTGGTCAACGGTATGATCTTCAAGATTGATGGGCTCTTCTTCCAGTTGGTGACTTGATCTTTAAGGATTTGATTCAAGGGTGGTGAAACGGCACATGCAGCCCACAACGCCTAGCAAGTCGACCCAAGAATTTGAGGGTCAAAACGAGTCCTCCACCCAGAGTGATTGCAACCCTGATGATATGAGATACTTTTGATTTTGAAGAAGTAGTGGATGAATCAGCACGTGCTTTGTTGCACTTGTCTCCACATGCTTCAAGGTATCATTTTCATTTCCTTTATCTGTTCCTCAGGCAGATGTGGCATCTTCTCGAGTTCCTCATCTCAGACTCCTTCTGCTGAGTTGACTGTGCAGGCTGCATTTTTCTCTGCTTGTTTCTTCTGCACGTTGTCTCCACATGCTGCAAGGTATCATTTTCACTTGCCTTATTTGTTCTTCAGGCAAATGTGGCAGCTTCTTTGGAAGTACAGCAGCAGTGGGAGACGAGTACTCGAGAGCAGTGCTAGGTAGGCAATCAGGGAAGGGTTCCAAGCAGTCGGTTCCTTACCCGAGTTTGAGTGGAGGTTCCGGCATATTGTTTTCTTTATCCTTGTCTTTATAGGTAAGAACAAGGACAAAGGAAAGGACAGGGAGAACGCATGATATGAGATACTCTTGCTTTCTACCCTGGTGATATAAGATACTTTTGCTTTGGAGTCATCGGCTTGCAGAGGTACCCCAAGGAATAAGGAACACTGGGTGACTCGAGAGGCTTCGTTGGGAAGGCATTCTGGGAGATGAAGAAATGTTCTGTATGTCTGCCTTGCTATGTAGGGTGAAGGTGGACAGTTATAGGAAGTCATTTAATCCCTGTAGAGGTACTATTCTTTCACTCGTGTCGATAACCATTAAGTGATTGATTAGTATGGCTTCACGTGCTTTATTCTTTATCAAAAATCTTCGACAAATTGTCCGTAATTTCAGCCAAGCTGAGTGTGCATGTGACAGGTGTTGATGAGGCTGAAAAAGACTGGCGCCTCTTCGATATCTGGAATCGGCGCTTCGACAAATTGCCCGTGATTTCCGCAAAGCTGAGTTTGCGTGTGACGGGTGCTGACGCGTCTGGAAAAGCAAGATGTTTCTCCGATTTCTGAGCTTGCCTATTCGATCTCTGAAATCCCGTCGAGTGCTAATTTTTTATAGAGGCACGCAATTCGTTTCAAAGCACCTTTGAATTTTCGCTTGTAGAAACTCCCTTCTTGCACTTCTAAGATCTTGGTTCGTTCGACCTCTTCTTTCTTCAACACTTTGAAAATGTCTGGACCCTCCGACCGTCGTTTTGACTTGAATCTTGGTGAAGAGGCAGTCCCTTCTTCTCCAGACAACATATGGCGCCCATCCTTCATATCCCCTACTGGTCCTCTTACCGTTGGGGATTCGGTGATGAAGAATGATATGACAGTTGTAGTGGTGGCCCGGAACCTTGTCACTCCCAAAGATAACAGACTACTTTCCAAACGGTCTGATGAGTTGGCTGTTAAGGATTCTCTGGCCCTCAGTGTGCAGTGTGCAAGTTCTGTGTCTAATATGGCCCAACGTCTATTTGCTCGAACTCGTCAAGTTGAATCATTGGCGGCTGAAGTGATGAGTCTCAAACAGGATATTAGAGGGCTCAAGCATGAGAATAAACAGTTGCACAGGCTCGCACATAACTATGCTACAAACATGAAGAGGAAGATTGACCAGATGCAGGAATCTGATGGTCAGATTTTACTTGATCATCAGAGGTTTGTGGGTTTGTTCCAACAGCATTTGCCTTCGTCTTCTGAGGCTGTACCGCGTAATGAAGCTCCAAATGATCAACCTCCGGCTCCTCTTCTTCCTGGAGTTCTACCTAGTACTGAGGCTCTGAATAATCACCCTTTGGTGCCTCTCCGATCTGGGGCTTCGCCGAGTACTGAGGCGCCACCTGATCAATGAAGGCTTTTGTTTGTTTGCACATTTTTTTGTTTTTTTGTTTTTGGCATGTAAATGTTCCCTCTGTAATTTTCCAGAGAAATCAACGAAATAAACTTTATTTTTCTCAATGCATTTGTTTTTTTTTTTCATGTGGTGCAATCCGCACCATCCCCCCATTACTTTATATATTCTTTTTTTTTTTTTCATATGGTGCAATCTGCACCATCCCACCCATTACTTTATATATTATTTTTTTCTTTTTTCATATGGTGCAATCTGCACCATCCCACCCATTACTTTATATATATTTTTTTTCTTTTTTTTTTTCATATGGTGCAATCCGCACCATCCTTTTTTTATTTTTTTTATATATATACATATATTATTATTATTATTATTATTATTATTTTGTCTTTTCAGATGGTGCAATCCGCACCATCCCCTTTTTATTTTATTTTATTATATATATGTATATTTTAGGGTGGTGGCTGACACCATCACTTTTTTTATTTATTTTTTATTTATTTATTTATTTATATTTTATTTTTTTCGCTTTCAGTGCCGGGTGCACCAAAATTTATTTTTTCATGCACACATACATACATACGTACATACATATACATACATACATATATATATAGGGTGCGGGATAGAAGCTTGGAGGAGGAAGGGAGCTTCCGGGACTCGACCTCAAAGCCGTCGGTGCCGCCGCTGTTGCTGAGCTTTGAGTCCAGAAGTGCACTGCCCGTACTGATGTTGCCGATGCGGTCGGGGAGGAGGAGTTGACAGCAGCTTGATCACTGCGAACGGCTTAAGCGGCGGAGATGGTGACTTGGTCTACTTTAACAACAAGAAGGAGATGCGGGAGAAGACGTGTTGATGGTCGAGGCAACCAGCTCGTCACGGACGAGATCGCTGGTGGCGATGTGAGGGATGCCGAAGAGGTAGCAGGGGCTGGTGGATTTCTGCCAGCATAGGCAGGATGGATTTGTTGAGCATGAGGAATCGCACCCCAATAATTATCTTTATCCAACATTGGGAGCTGGACAGGTGAATAGCCAAACATAACTGGCAAGTTTCCAGGATTCACAGGTTGAGTCCCTGTTCGCTCACCAATAACAGTAGGCATCGCCTGCATCATCCCATGTATTGGATGTCCTGATGTGGTGGTCGCACCAACTGAGTTAGATTCCTTCGTCGGGAGAGAATAAGGTATGTTCATCATGTTTACTGATTGCAGGGACTGCCATACGCCATATTCCCAAGCTTATATTCATTTTCTGATGAGATATTAAACCTCTTCTGCCCATTTAGGTCGACAACATTGGAATCAGCAAACCTTCGAACTTCCTTCTGAGCATCAGAAGAATCACCGGATCCAACAAATCGCTTGACGCCCTTAGCATGTTGAGAAATCAGCACTGAGGATGAACCCTCCACTTCAGAATCTGCCACGTCTTCATTTTCAGCAGTTAAGCCATCTTCTGTAACGGAAATGTGTGATGCTCTCATCTCAGGTCTTCACCTGCCAGAAGAACCATGCTGTTGTGCTGCTTATGGCTGCCACATGAACTTCCACAGACGAGAAGTCGGCTTTGCAGGTGACAGCGGCTGAGTTGTCGGTAGGGATGCTCTTCCTCCAGTCGAGGACGCTTTGACTCGGCGTTGCTAACAAGTTGGAAGCGGTGTATTTTTTTATTTTATTTTATTTTATTTTTTGTCGCTACGTAGAAGCCACTGTACGCCACTGCACGCCGCTGCATGAGATGAAAGGCGAGTTCACTTGAGCCAAGTTACGGGGAACTTAAAGTGAGGGTGCGACTGTGGAGAACAGAGAGAGGAATCGCAACTGTCTTCGGAGGAAGAGGGAGCTAGAGGAAGAATCTGTCGATTCTTCAAGAAGAGATCCAGGCCGCCTTTATCGTAGTCATTTAGCCCTAAGCTCAAACTATGACCTCGCCGGTGATGCGACCCCATCGGAAAGCTCCTCCCTCTAGACAGTTTCGCGGCAACAATTGCAGTCATCCCATTATCAGTATCGCATTATGGGTTGACAGCAACATCACCTTGTAAGTTATGGAGTGTTGAATCTGTCGCGGAATGGGAGAAAAAAGGAGACAATTCGGATCTCTGAGGCATTAAAGAGGATGACAGGGCCTGTAGCTTGATGGGTGTACGGATCGAGAGAAGACCAGGCCTGGATTTGTAGCTGGTGGACTTGGGTCTTCTTCTTGGAGTTGGATTTGGACATAGGCTTGGGCCTGGTCACTGCCACTTGGGTTTGGATGACCTTCTTTTGAT
The DNA here is from genome assembly GCF_916048215.2 of Malus sylvestris. NCBI lineage: Eukaryota > Viridiplantae > Streptophyta > Magnoliopsida > Rosales > Rosaceae > Malus > Malus sylvestris. Next base: position 5,673,544 of record NC_062270.1, on the reverse strand, counting down.
GAGCTGGCTGGATAGAGGTTATATATATATATATAAAAGGAATATGTATTTTTTTTTTGGTAAATACATAACATATGTATCCATTTTCTTTTTTTCGAAGAAATTGTAATTTAATTGTGTACAAAGAAAATTGCAAACCCTTTTTTTTTTTTTTTAACAAAATAAATTTGTAATAAAATTGACCTTCATCAATGAAACACTTATTTATTATTATTATTATTTTTTTAAATACATAGTAATCACACATATATATATATATATATATATATATATATATATATATATATATATATATATATATATTGGTAATGAAATTGACTTTCATTAATAAAACTTTTTTTTTTATGTGATGTGACTGAACTCGAAGTTTTGAAGTTTCAAGTTGCCTACGTACTCTTCCAAAGAAGAGATCAAATCATAACGTAGTTCAAATGAGTGACGAATTTAACAGTGATTTTGATGATGATTTTGCCGTACACAGTTTATGCTCTTGCGGGCCAGGAGCTTTGGTTCGTGCAGTTTATGCTCATGCGAACAAGGAGTGTTAGTGTTGCCTTTTATGCTCGTGCAGACCAGGAGCCTCGTGTCCTACAGTTTAGGCTCGTGTGGACAAGGAGCATTAATGTCACCTTTTATGCTCATGCGGACCAGGAGCGTTGTGCCATGCAGTTTAGGCTCGTGCAGGCAAAGAGCTTCGTGTCCTACAGTTTAGGCTCATGTGGACAAGGAGCTTTGGTTCGTGCAGTTTAGGCTCGTGCGAACAAGGAGCATTGGTGAATTTGTCAAGCAATTTTGGAGAGGTGTTCCTCACAATCTTCATAGCAAGGAGCCTTGACCGAGTGATTGAAGAAGTATTCGGGCAAGAAATCGCGCATTGTCATGGGGATGGACGATCTTCGTGTCGAAGTTTCATCATCTTCAACACGTTCACGTTGTTTTGAAGGTTGACAAGAGCTGTTTTGCCCCTTTTCCGATTGGCGGACTTGTGGAAGAGACGTATGCTTCTTGTGCAATTTCTTAGGAGTGACTTGAGTCCATTCTTCGACTTTGCTTTGCTTGACTGGCATGGTTTTGGAGCATGCCTCTAGCGATTGAGGTGAAGATTTTGAGTTGACAGAGCCATAAGTGATGGTGGTATAATTTGACTTCACCACATCGTCAAGATCTAGCTCGATGATTCCTTTCTGAGCCAGCTTTATGATGAGATCTTTCAGAACGAAGCACTTTTCTGTCGGATGACTGATGAAGCGGTGGAATTTACAGTACCTTGGACTGTTGGTGCGATTCATCTCTTCTGGCCGTCTGTACTCAGGCAAACTGATCACCTTCTTTTCCAGCAAGTATTCTAACATGGCAACCACATCAGAGTTGGGGAATGGATAAGTTTTCTCCTCAAGCTCCTTCAAAGTGCGTCTACGCATCTCTTGATCACGAAAGCCTTCGGCTTGAATTGCCTTGCCTCGTGTAGGGATTTTGACGGGAGCTGTGTTGACTGTCATTGCTTCCTTGGTGGATTTCCACGCAGTCTTCTCCAACTTTGGCCCAAGAACTTTGTCGTTCTTGTAGTCAGCGATCGGTTCTTTCTTCCCATGATGGGCGATGCTCAACTCCATGTCATGGGCGCGGGTGGCCAATTCCTCGAAGGTCCGTGGTTTAATGCCTTGAAGGATGTATTGCAAACCCCATTGCATGCCTTGGATGCACATCTCGATTGAAGAGGTTTCCGAGAGCATGTCTTTACAGTCGAGGCTTAGAGTGCGCCATCTGTTGATGTAGTCAATGACTGGCTCATCCTTCCATTGCTTTGTACTTGTGAGCTCCAGCATGCTTATAGTGCGGCGGGTGCTGTAGAAGCGGTTAAGGAATTCTCTTTCCAATTGCTCCCAGTTGTTTATGGACTCAGGCTCTAGGTCTGTGTACCATTCAAAGGCGTTTCCTTTCAGCGAGCGCACAAACTGCTTGGCGAGGTAGTCTCCCTCCGTCCCCGCGTTGTTGCAAGTTTCAACGAAATGTGCAACGTGCTGCTTTGGGTTTCCTTTTCCATCAAACTGCATGAACTTTGGTGGTTGATATCTCCTCGGCATCTTTAGGGCATCAATCTTCTTTGAATAAGGCTTTGAGTACAACCCGGAGGTATTTGAGCTCCCTTCGTACTGTGCCTTGACGGTGCTGGCGATCATCTCCTGCAGCTGCTGGATAGAAAGAGATCCCATGAGTGCCGCTGCTTGGTCTGGCTCCGGCTTCACATTGATATTCTCCACCGGAAGCTCCTCTTCTTCGTCATCTCCTCTCTTAGTGGATCATCCTTTGGGTCAGGGTTCTCCCCGTCTTGTGGCTCCAGTCGGTTGACGAGTGCAACGATTTGCAAGTCTTTTTCTTCCACAGTTCGGGTTAGCCTTGCAATTGCTTCATTCATTTGAGCCAGCTGCTCATCGATTGAAGTTGCTCCAATGGTCATGACTTGCATGGCTAAACTGCCGCTCGAATCGGCATCGGAGAGCATGGATTCAGAGTATTTCCTTGGACTTTCGCCCCTTGGTGCCCTTGGTAAGGCTAAGGTGATCAAAGGCTCGTGCCTTGGGTGCTCTTGTTCCCTTGGCAGAGTTGATGCAGAGGTGAAAGAGGTGGCAGAAGTAGCTCTTGCCTTGCTTCGAGTCGTGATGTCTAAAGTGACACCACTTGCGACGAGGACGCTCTTGTTCTTTGTGCTAGTTGCGGGAACAGTTTGAGCCTTCCTTGATGCCATTAATTTTGGAAGTGTGCTCGAATTTCTTGAACGGAGAAAGAGATGAGAGGTAGAGATCATCCCACGGGGCGTGCCAATTTGTGAACACGAAAAATTCCTGAAACGAAAGAGACAAGAACCACGTGCACAAAATAATATTTTGTATTTGATGATTTTGGGTTACAATCTCTCTATCTTGATCCTCTGATTCGATCTCCGTAAGGTATTGATTTGTGGATGTGCGATTGATCCAAAGGGCCGTTGGGCTTGATCTAAGGATAAACGTTCTTCAAGGGCCGTGGGCTTGATCTTGAAGGTGGATTTGAGCGGATCTTCAAGGAGCCGTTGGGGCTTGATCTTGAGAATGAGCGTTTATTCAAGGGCCGTTGAGGCTTGATCTTGAATAACGGTGATGAACGGATCTTCAAGGGCTTTTGGGCTTGATCTTGAAGAACAATGATTGGATGTATGGATTTGTCGACGTTTGTTGATCCAAAGGGTCGTTGGGGCTTGATCTTAGGATGAACAGATGATGAATGAAAAACGAAGAACAATTTCTTCAAGGGCCGTCGGGGCTTGATCTTGAATTGGTGGATGATTGTTGATCCAAGGGCCGTTGGGGCTTGATCTTAGATGAATGATGAACGAAGAACGAATAAGGTTTTCTTCAAGGGCCGTCGGGGCTTGATCTTAGATGAATGATGAACGAAGAACGAAAAAGGCTTTCTTCAAGGGCCGTCGGGGCTTGATCTTGAAGGTGGATGATTGTTGATCCAAGGGCCGTCGGGGCTTGATCTTGGATGAATGATGAACGAAGAACGAAGAAGGCTTTCTTGATTATTCGGGAACCTGGATGCTTGAGAGCTTCGGAGCTTCAGAATTTTGCCTAATGATTTTGGTTTTTTTTAAATGAATGAATTAGCCTTCTATTTATAGAAATTTCCAAGGCCTAATTTTGAATATAATATTCCAGATGAAATAAGTCCTTTCTGCCAGGTGTTGACATGTGTCCTGTTTGATGACTTTTCCAACTTATTTTGATTTTTTGTTTAGACACACGCTACGTGTAAAATTTATGTAATACATGAGCGTTGAAACTTTGATTTATCGGTCAACATTTATTTACCGAAATTTCGATGTCTACAATTGTCTCACCATCATTTTTTCATACAAGTAAGTGAAATCATGATTTTTTTTTAGTAATTTTGTATCAAAATATTTACATAAGATAAAAATATGCACTTATTAAGAGAAATTGTCCCACCATCATTTTTTTCCATACAAGTAAGTGAAATCATGATGTTTTTTGGATAGTTTGAATGAATTGAAGCGGTGGCACTTAAGGAGAACGTAGAAGGAAATAGGTAATTGTTCACACACACACAAAGTGTGCTCTCTGCTAGTATTAATTAAAGAAAACGATTCCTAGTTACAACAAACATATCTAATTCCCTAATAGCTTGGACTTCGTATCATGCATTCACAAACCTTCCTAATTACAGCAGACAAATCTAATATAATTACTCAAACTTTCCTAATTACATCAAGCATACCAAGGAAGACGGTAATAGGAATAAAATCAAGACTTCGATTTGAACTAGGGCAAAAAGGGATTGCAATTGTTTGCTAGTGCATCAAGTAATAACCGGGGCAATTACTTTTTACAATCGTTTACTTGTATAACAGGTGCTCCACATCATTCAATATGTGTTGTTCACATTTTTCACTTAGTGTCGCTACATGTAAAGGAACTTGGGACATGTGAGGATGCACATAGTAGTCTCGCATCAAAAAGTTAAAGAATCTTGTTTTGGAGGTGAAAATCGCAACTTCATTTTCTTTATTATTAACCTCAATACCAGGAAAGAAAAAAAGAAAGAATACCCAAATTCACACCCGACCCATTTAACAAACGGGTTATATAAGTTGTGTTAACCTGTTTAATAACTCAACAGCCCCAAACCCGGCACGTAAAAACCTAAATCCGTGACGACATGATCCGATCCATTTCCACCTTTCAGTTAAAGAAGCTGTCAATTGAATTCTCCATTTAGCAAACATGTCAATCTATAGAATTGGATGGGGTTGATATAGTTGCATTCCATCTACTTTTTACTTTAGTATGTGTAGTTGGAGATGACATAGAAGGCAGAAACTAACAGTGCATGGTAAAGTAATGATAAAGAACGTGGGCCAACTTTTGGTTGGCCATTTCTTATATTTTGTCCAAGTCAGAGTGGAAAAGAAAAATCGAGCTCAAGATAAAGATAAATGACTTAAATAATTGAGCTACAAATCTTCTCGTAAATTAAATAATTAAATAGCTTCTTTCGCATCATGTTAGTCCAAACTAAGAGGTAGTGACTGTTCTAAAAATCTCCGCCTAATGTCGCTTAGGCCCCTAGGAGCTAGGCGGTTGGACACTGTTCCGATTAATGCCTAAGCGGTTGAAAATTAAAAAGGACGCCTAGACCTACTAAGGCGTGTGCTTAGACCGTCTAGACACCCGTCTAGCCTCCCAGACCCGCCTAGATGCCTAGGTTGCGGTTTACTTAGACAGAAAATAGATAACTTTCATTTTGTATTTTATTTTTTTCAATAAATTGTAAGAGACTTGTTGAATACTTAAGGGTGCGTTTGGTACGTGGGACGGGACGGGACGGAACGGGACGAGGCGTTCTGTCCCGCGTTTGGTGCTCCAAAAATGGGTGGAACGGGCTGTTCCACGGGACAGATTTTGAGTGTTTTTGCGTTCCACCTCCCCCCCTGGAACGGGTTTGTTCCACGTTTGTGGAACGCAATGTTTTACCATTTTAAGACAAATATACCCCATGTCTTTTTCAAAAATTACACCTTCGTTCCGTCCCGTCCCGTCCCGTTCCGTCCCGTCCCGTCCCGTTCCGTTCCGTTCCGTCTGCGTACCAAACGCACCCAAGGAACATACATTATATACTCGTTCTCCATGTTTTCATTATGTTCCAATAGCTCATAATATATATGTTATTCCATTTTGTAGTTTATGATGAAATCATATACATTTTAAGTATAAACAGACACTTATTTACACGAAATATAATAGATTTAATTAAATCCGCCTAGCCGCATAGGCGCTAGGCCCCAAACTGTTGCCCGACTAGCGCCTAACGTCTTTTAGAACCTTGAGTGATAGTGCTATCCAATCTTCAATGTAATTGAAACTAACAATCCAAATTCGGATTCTCATTTTCGTTGATAAATAAAATTTTATTTTTCGAACATAATGCGAGAACAATATATATTGTTAGTGTTTGGAACCTCTAGGTAGAATATCTTATATAACTGATTAAAGGTAGAACCCCGTCTAAGATACAAGATATAACGGGCACAAGCTTTACCCTATCGCCCCATTGATGTTCACATTTTCGATTTCTTTCCTCTACTTCTTACAAAGATCCAAATGAAGATGTGATAACAACATTATGCTACACGGCACCTATCAACGATCATTTCACATTTCAAACTAAACATTATGCAACCCATGACATGATTTTTCTTTTCCTTGGCTAATTAAAAAAGGAGCAAATTCTATGCCCAAAGGGCAAGGATGGACATAGAGGAAGAGCCAAGAACAAGAGCGATGTACGATGTTTTTCGCAACCATGAATTGGAGCTCATCATCTTGTTGTGGAAGAAATCGAGAGCTATGAGATCGACCAGAGCCATGTAGATAAGTATACCCGAGGAGAAGGACCCTAACAAACCCTCCAAGATTAGGGCATTAGGGTTCCTATCATCGTAACCAGTCACCGAGAACAAGATCATACCCAATACTATCCCCATTGGTGTTGTCACTGCAAACATGAAGCACATGTAGGCTGTTGTCCCGAACCTAAATCCTGCCTGCAACGAAGCAAATGAAGCGCATCTTATGTAAGAGCACTTTCTTTCTTTGTCAAAACATATAGAGAAGTCTTTACTTTATGAGAAAGACTTATATGACACTTGCAGCGTCTCATGTCAATGAAATAAAAACACATATATATTTTAATTCATGTCTTCATTTCATTGATACGATACTTTGGCATGGGTGCGTGATGGTGTTAGCCATGTCATATCATGTAAGTTGTTCTTTTATTTTACTAGAAGGAGGAGTAGAACGCATGTGCATGGCGGATTTTTTTTAATTGACCTAACTCATATTTCCACGTGTAATAAACACTTTAGTTTGTTACGAATTTTATAAGCCACGTGTTCTTGGGACTGAGATTTTGCGCACTACATGAATATTCCTAGGATCATATGATAGCTATTTGCTTTGTTATTTTTGTGCATGCAGGTGATATTGTATAATATCGTTTGTGTACTTTATAAACCCACTTTTATATTATAATAAACTTCTGCTTTTAATTGGTGTTTGATTTTGCAGCATTATCTAAAGTTACATTGTTTTATAAAATAATTTAATAATTTATACCAATATCATCTGAATTTTAGGCCATTTAGCAAATCTCCAAAAAAATAAATAAATAATAATAATAATGTGCCACCTCCATTAAAATAAAAGTTATTGCTATATGTCTCTTACTAATTCGATAAATTGTTCCGTTAAAAAAGTTGCAAGTGCTTCACACCCGACCACTAAACAAAAAATTGTGTCAATTTTTCGGACATAAAAATACTCATCAAAACATTCACGTACAAATAATGTGCAAATTTTCGAACAAAAAACAAATAAAGCTTACCCATACGAGCACATTGAGTTGGAACATTTACTTCGCCCATTGAATATGTCAGTTTCAGAATTAAAATCACTTTTGAAACCATCTGAATTTTAATCACAACGGAGCATACTAGAATTTTCAAACAATAATGACCTAGAATTCTAACAGTATGATCAGTCAAATGAGATATGTTTTAGTGTACAAACTACATACATCAAGTGCCACACATAATTAATTAAATTTTTTTTTTTCCAAGTATCCGACCAATTGTTTTGTGGTGTACTGGACGTGTTTCCGATATATTGAAAATTTCTCCAATTGAAGACAAAGGTAAATCAGAGACCCGCAAACTTAGAGAAAGTAATAAACAACAAAATCTATGTCGTCAATTTTTGTATCTAAAATCAAATTATTAAGATATTTGTTAATAAATTTACCTGAGCAATGCATCCCCCGAGTCCCATCCCTTCGAAAATCTGATGAAACGACAGCGCAGCGACCAGCGGCCGGATGGTGCACTGGTTCTGCGACATCCCCATCGTCACCCCAATTATCACCGAGTGGAAAATAATCCCGATTTCCAACACCTGCGAAACCAGCCGCTGCTTCATCCGGATCAACATTTCCTCACTACCCCCACCACTATTACTCTCCACACCCACCGCCACCGCCACCTCCGTATCCATCGACAATTTGCTATTCTTCCCCATCAATTCGTCCCGCGTCCCCACCGGCACGACCTCGTATCCGCCGTGACCGTGGCCGCCGCCGGCGGAGTGGGATTCCATGTGTGAGGTGGCCGTGAGGTCGACGAGGAGGGCGATGATGGCGCCGACCATGGTGACGAGCCCCGAAAAGGGGTAGTCCTTCCAGGGGTGGTGGGAGGACACGTGGCAGTCGTTGAGGGCTAGGAAGGCATCGGGGAGGACGTGGACGAGGGAGGTGGAGAGGATGACGCCGGCGGCGAAGCACTTGATGACGAGCGTTGCTTTGTCGTACGCTGGCTTGCCTTGGAAGTAGCGGGAGAGGAGGACGGGGGACGATATGCCGATGACGCTGGTGACGAAGATGACGGAGATTGAGATTAGCTTGAGTTGAGCGGCGGCGCGTCCGTCCCGGCAGGAGAGGGTCCGAGCAGTGTCCGATACGCAAGAGACCATTTTCCTATACAACTGACAAGCAAAATTCAACTGACTCTAGGCCGCTATAATTTGTGGACTTCTTGTCTGGTTGGGAGGGAGAGAGATGCTTGTCGGGTTAAATAGTGTGGGGCCGGGTTGTGGGGCCTAGGGACTCTGTGAGGAGAAGATTTTCAGTTAGAAATAAAGAATAAGAGGCTGAACACTATGTGTCATTATAGATAAATTTTCTTTAAGTATTTGTCTAATTGTATGATAACATGTGATATTATACTATGTGTTCTTGTATGCTGAGAAATCATCAGATTGTACGAGGAAAGATTTTTTAGTTTGTTGAAAACACGGCCCGATTCATCTATTATTACAATACAATTTGTTAGAAACTTAAAAAAAAAGTTTCAACTAATTATATTAGGGTAATGCTAGAGAAATTAAATTCGTAGACAATTTTAGCAAACTAAATATTTACCACAAATAGTAACGATTACGTTTATCAATACTTAGTAATAATGTGCAAACTAATTGATGTGTCACTAATATAAATGAGTATATTTATTAACACTTAAGTAATAAATCAATCATCAATTTCCATATTCTTTCCTTTCTAAAATTTGTCTAAAAATTTAATTTCTCCAGTATTACCTATTATATTATGACATATATTGTTTCACACTGTGCTCTTGGCATGCGGCGGTATTGGATATCCGTGAGTTTCCATTGTTGTGAAGTGTGATGTGTGTGTGTTTCCACTTCCAAATTTTTTTTAGGAGGAAAGTTAATTGCTTTTGATACTAAAGGGAAAAGGGAAATAAAAAAATTGGCTACTTTTGTTCTTGTGTAGATCGATGGATGGTGAATTTAAACATTTTGATGCGAGTTAAACGTTAATCATTGGCTTTTGAAAAATTTTATATGAAGTTAGAAGGCAAATCAACATAAATATAAACTGGTTGCGTATTGAGAGGGATCAACATCCTTTCAGAACTTAGGAGGCTGAGTCTTCTGAGCAAAGCACACGGATTGTTGGATCAAAATCAAACAGTTACAATTATTATAATTTTTAGAGGGATCTCCTATTTGTAGTTGTTGAATTTTGATATAACGGTCTGTATGATTTGCTCAGGACACTTAGCTTCTTAAGCTCAGGAGATGATCTTGATCCCGTTGAGAGGCCTAAGATCTTTTGGGCATGTTTGTTTGCCCTCATTAAAGTTCACTGGATTGGACTACTTTGCTAAGATTACTAATCCCGTGTTTGGTGCAAGCTGGACTAAACCTAAATGGGATTAAGTCGGACTCATTCCGACTAAGAGCTTCGCTAAGTACTCCTAGTGAGACCCCCAAAAAACCACGGGATTGCTAATCCTGTCTTCAACATCGTTTGCACACCTTTGTCGTCTGCAACTCCTACTCCCTTACCCCTGTCTAGATCTGAAACCCACTCCCCACCCACTGCCTAAATCTCAAAATCCAACATCTAAATTCCCCCAAAAGCACAAGTAGACGAATCTCCCAAACAAATTCAAAACAAAAACCTCAAAATCCAACATCTAAAATTCCCCCAAAAGCACATACAGACGAATCTCCCAAACAAATTCAAAACAAAAAATGCAAAATCACCAGAAAATCCCCAGATTTTTCGAGAAAATCAGAGGAGGCGTTGGGTGGTGAGCTTTGATGAATCCTCTGCATAAGGAAAAAAGGGAGAGGTTAGGGAGAGAGTGGGCGGAGGAAAATAGAGAGATGTATACGTAGAGTGGAAGAGAATTCTAGAAAATGGTGAACCAGATACAAAGAGGGAGAGGGGAGGGAGAGAGTAGCGGAGGAAAAAGGAATGGGTTAGAGTGATATGCTAGGGAAAAAAATACTGGCCTTTAGATAGGTGTTTGTAGAAGTAAAATGATAGATTAATAATAAAATATTAATAAATAGAGATTAAATAATATAGTATCTAAATTTAATAGTTATCCTGCTTCTTAGTCTGATATTGCACCAAACACTTCATTAATTCAGTCAACTTAGTCTAGTCTAAGTCAATCCAGTCTGAAATAATTTGGTGCAACAAACGCACCCTTTAAGTACTTTATGCCAGATTTTTGTATCTAATATAGGGCATATTTTAAAATTACTTTGTCAGGCTCTGTGGTTGTGCGACAAAAGTAGTGTAGTCTTCTGGACACGACCATCACACGTCATGTGTTTTGTGTTCAATGGAGGATCTCATTAAGGCTTGGTTTGGTGCTGAGGTGATTCTGAAAAAAGTTGGTATAAAAAAAAGCCGGGAGTTTTTTTGTGTTTGGTAAACATTCAGCTTCAGCTTTTTTTCACAGTTTTGGGTGAAAAAAGCCCAAAACAAGAAGCTGCAAAACCCAGCTTTGAAAAACTGGTTTTTTTTCACATCTGTTTTACATAAAAATTTATCAAACACTATAATACTGTTTTTTTTTTCAAAAGCCTTTTTACAAAACACTCTACAGCTTTATTTCACAGCCGCTTATTTTCACAGCACAGAAGAAGCAGTTTTTTTTCAAATCACAGCAATACCAAACCAGCCCTAAGACTTTAACTTTGTGGAGTCCCAAAGTAAAAGATCCAAATGAGAGCAATGCCCAAATTCTTTTAGAAAAATTAATGAAAAATGCTTGAAAACTTTGAGTTTTAACGATAAGAACAAAATAAAGGGTAAAGTGAGTAGTACCAAGATTGATTTTTTAGTGTAAAAATGTGGTTTTTCATTAAAGTAAAACAGTATCGGGAGTTTTTCGTTAAAGTTCTCAAATTTGTTTTAGTTTTTTTATTAAGGCATTTAATCAAGTACTTGGAGGATATGTCGTTATCTTCCTAGTTCTATCGACAACTTACAAAGCCTGATGCTGAGCATCACCTGCCAGGTCTTATACCAAAACTTGTTGAGCATCACTTGTCAAGGGCTGCCAAATTCTGCCCAAGAAACATTTCATTGAACGATTTATGGGCATTCTCAAGTCTCATGCCAGATGGCCCCCGAGCCCTCCGGCAACTTCAATTTCCCAACTTCTGCATGTCTTGGAACCTACAAAACCCCTTGATCTGCCACTGCTTATGTATACATTTGCTCAATTTTTGTTGGTTAGTGTGAAAGTGCGCCTGATCATTAGGAGATAAATTTTTTATTATGACGGGAATACAAGTGGTACATCACGTGTTCTAATAGAAGTGGTGAGAAATTTTATTTTTTAAGTTATCGATTTTTTAGCACATATATCCCACTATTTATATAGTGACACGTGATGTACCGTCCTGAGTATCGGTTACATTGAAAAATCTCTCAATCATTAGACTTTACATGTGAATAAATCATTCCTAATGGTATTGCTTAATGAGTAAAACTAAGTAGATTATATTTATTGACTAAATTTGCTAATCAAATGATGTGTCACCAATAAAAAATAAGCACGTTAATCAAAATTTAAGTAATAATCAAATTATCAACTTCCATATCGTTAACAAATTTAGTCGCTTTAGTATTATCCTAATTAGTGTCCATCTAACCCAATGTAAGTAACATAACTTTCACAACAAATACATCTCCATTAGTAACTTTTTCTTCCCGACAGAGATGCATCATTTTAAATAGGATGGTCGTGTATGAATTCCATTAATCTGTTGAATGAAGACGCTTTCACTCTCCCACAACCAAAATTAATACAACATTTTAAAGTGGTGGGGTTCTAATTTTATTGCTTTCACCAATTCAAGTTGGGAGTAGGATTTTATTTATTTTTCTAAATTCCCTTCATTTTCAGTCTTCTTCTATTTGAACAGTTATAATTAAGCCACAATAATACTTGGTGTTGATTTCTATAATAAAAGAGAAAGAAAAAGAGGAAAAAGATTGATGAGGGGACTGGAGGGAAGAAGAATCTTACTCCATTTTGGTCAATTGATGCCACCTCAGTTATGATAATTGATAAACCATAGCACTTCGTGGGAATTTATTAGAACATACATTCACTTTAATCTCCTTGTTCACCTGCCTACATTGATACTAAATATATATAGATGGTTTAAATTTAGATCTATTTTACCCTGAAGTTAACTACTAGGCTCAATACTAAAGGTAGGTAGTGGCTCATTGAGCCTCTGATTGCGAGTTTTATCTCAAAAAGCATCGCTACATTTAGAAGTGAACCATGAAATTGAAAGAATTATTTCATAGAGAGATAACTGAAGATTTTCAGTGTAGTTTTAGTTTTAGGCTTGAAGAAACAGGAGGGCAGATTAGCACGAGTCCAGCAAGTACTAACCAAGGCCCAACAACTCCAGTTCAGCTAGTCTGGCCTGGCCTAAAATGGTGGGTTGGGTTCCTTTCTGAAAGACCTTGGAGGTTAGAGTGATCATAGTTTGTATCAATGCTGGGTCAGTTGTTTAAGCATATGATCGACCCCCAAACCCAATTCTTGATCAAATGTAGCACTAAAATTCCCAACAACGGGTTTGCCCCTCTCTATTTTTTGGAGTTATGTTAATGTCAGTCGCTTGTATCTTCACCAAGATTGTTATTCTACGGCCACAATCATTAGTGAATGTGTTTGCGTCCTGAACAACTGCGGCTAGCATAATCATTTTTCTTGTGATTTTATCAACATTTGTGTATCTCATCAAAGTGTGTGTCTCATCTGAGTTTGCAAACATATATATATATATATATATATATATATAGTTGTGGATTCAGAAATTTTTCTATGAAAGGTCAATGTATAAAAGTTTTTTGAACGATAAAAAAAAACCTTACAAGATACAATTTTCCATCTCGAGTTTTTATCTTATGAAAATACCACATCAACGATAGCAACAAAAAAATCTTGCATGATGCTCCAAAAAGTTGAGATTTAGAGAACTTTAGGGAATGTTAAATTCATCAATTAACGTATTTAAAAACTTAATAAAAAATGCGGATATATCATTACAGTGTCTTGAGAGTTGAGAGGTTATGATATATAACAACCACATGTAAGAATATGAATATGAGATTAGATATTTTGGCATCGGCTGTTTGAGTCCAATTAGGAAAGCCTTATTAGAAGATGTAGGTTAATTCTTGTTGATAAAGAATTTTGTTGAAGCATTGGAACTGAGATATGATGGGAAACATAAGTTGTTTTCTATATGGATTCTAATAGGGAGTCTTCATTATATTATGAGAACGTTATATGTATCTATATATATTGTGATCTCTGCTCTCACAGAACTACGCTCTTTTGGAACTAGGCCCTATTCTTAGTTTGAGCATAAGGTATTCTGACAGAGAGGAGAAGAGTTACTGCACATTTTTTTATTCAAGCATGCATGGCTCGTCGAGTGAAAACTCTTCAGGTTAGTGTATTGCAGCATTCATCTGGATTGAGGTTTTGTGCTTTACTCGGTTGTGATTCTTGTAACTGAATCTTGGTTGTGGTTTACACCACAAACCCCAGGAGACTAACTGATCAGATAAAGAAAAAAGAATGCTGCAACATTGCACAATGCACAACAACTTGCTCAAGGACGCAACAACGTGCAGCACAAACAAGCCCATGCGCCATTGATCCGCCAGTGTGTATATAGGCTCAATCGGCAATGGATTTCGACTTTTCAACCATTGAATATTTAAGTCATTATTCATAGATTATTCTTAAAAATGTTCTTCAAAATCGAAAATCATTTGACCACTTAATTCGAAGGTAATCATTTTAGTGTTTATTGAAAAAACTATGTTCACCTCTTTTTACATTCCACCAAGTTGACTTAACAATTTTGATGATTGTTTTAGGATGATCTACGAATTATGAGATGGATATTCAATGGTCGAATCGTCGAAATCCATTGTAGATTTGGTCCCACAAGGTGTCCCTCAACGTAATGGGACATATATATCTATAGGGGTGTGATATCCACACACCCTATTTTATTTCTCACACACCTTTTAAATTTTCGGCCGTCGGATCGGATGAATTGAAGAAGATCAACGGACAGAAATTATCAAGGGGTGTGTGAGAAGTAAAATAGGGTGTGTGGATAGCACATCCCTATCTATATAATGATTACTAATAGATCGCTCTTTGTCAGCCAAAAACCAAGGAAAATACTATTGTACTCGTCCATGCATAATTTTATTTTTGAACAAACGATATTATCTACACTAAGGGGGTGGGAGAGTGGCTAAGCCTCACAATAGGCTAGCAAAATGTAGTTCAATTTCGCCTTTGGCGAAACTCGAACCTAAACCTTCCACTTACAAGTGAAGAAGAGTACCACTAGACTGTAGTACAAAGTGGCATCTTCCATGCATAATTGAAAGAAAATATCATAAAAGAAAATTCATGGGCATTAAAGTAGTGCCGGCAAGTTAGTTCTTGGAGGAAGGTGGAAGAAATTGCTAAAACAAAAGCTTTAAAGGAAAGTAGTTTACTTGCTTAGTGTTTGCGCTAAGGGATGACCATTAAAGCATTATATAGATATTTAATAGATTAAAGTTTTTGCTCTTTTTTTTTTCTCTCACTCACATGTTATCAAAGCATGTCTCTAATCTAAACTACATATCAATAGAACTCTGTTTGTCAACAAAAAACCAATGAAATCACAATTATAACCTTTAATGCATAACTGAAAAAAAAATATTAAAAAAAATGTGGCCTTTAAAATAATTTCACACAAACAAATATTAAAAATGATGGAAATCCCTATGCAAATCCTGTTACCTATTGAAGTATTGTAGGAGCCTTACAGTACCTCACTTTTACTAGGTCTGACATTGCATTCTCAGTGCATTAGGTATGCTAGTTTATGCAGAATCCTATGGTGGCTCATTATACTATTGTAAAACATATTCTCATGTACTTAAAAAGGCACTTTTAATGTTGTTGTAACATATACTAGAGGAGATTTACAACTCAAGGCCTTTAGTGATGCTGATTGGGCAGGGGATCCCAATGACAAGAGATCCACTACTGGGTTAGTTGTGTTATTGGGTAACAATCTGATCTCTTGGTCATCAAAGAAACAACAAACTGTGTCTAGGTCCTCTACTGAAGTTGAGTATCGAGCTCTATCTACAACTTATGCTGAATTGGATTGGATTAAGCAACTTATGTACTATTATGTGATAACTTGTTTGCCATTGCACTGCCATTTAATCTAGTACAAAATCAAAAGACTAAGCACATTGATATAAATGTGCATTTTGTTCGAGAAAGGGTAGCCAAGAAACAATTATCAGTGCAGTTTGTCTCCTCAAAAGAACAGTTTGCTGATATATTGACTAAAGGCTTAAGTGGTCCTCTATTTCAAACACATTGTATCAATCTCATGTTTGGTTGCTCAAAGCCTAAGCTTGAGGGGGGATGTTAAAGTATGTGTTTAATGGTCTATGATTGTGAAACTTGTCACAATCCTAGGGATTGAGTTAGTTAGGTTAATAGCTTTGTAACTGTCTATATAAGACATTTTATTGTATTACTTGGTAGCTAAGAAAACAATATATTCATAAATTATTCTTCGATTCATGAAGATTAACAACAACCATGTCACCCAATCACTACCTTCAAATTCACTCACTCTCTCTTTCTCTCCCTTTAACTGCCAACCCCTTTTGTCGGATGTCTGCCCACCCGGTTAAAAACTAATAACTCCTCCCAACAAAAAATTAAAAAAAAAATATTTGAAAAAATAAAAACATTTCTCCCCACTCATACATTCTCATTCTCTTCTTCTCTTTTTCACATTTCTCTCAAACTTCTCTCTTCCATATATATACACACATACATGCCCTTTAAGGGAAGGGATTCCATTTAAAAAAAAAATGGGGACACCCTCTTGACCATTAGATTTGGCTTTAATGATCTCTTCCATACACACACACACACACACACACACACACACACACACACACACACACACACACACACACACACATACATGCCCTTTAAGGGAAGGGATTCCATTTAAAAAAAAAATAGGAATACTCTCTTGACCATTAGATTTGGCTTTAATGAAATTATGTGGTTGAGATTAAATCACAGGCCAGAAAATCTCAACCACAGAATTTCATTAAAGACAAATCTAGCAGTCAAGAGGGTGTCCCCAATTTTTATAATTCCAAAATCTAACCTATCATCCAACCCTATATATATATATATATATATATATATATATATATATATATATATATATATATATTTATTTATTATTTATATTTTTATATTTACACACTCATAATGTGTGTGCTTCATCTTGTATAAATACATACATATATATGCATCTATAGTAGAATTCAAGCTCTAATTAGTTAGTAAATTAATATAATTGTAACCATTTACTTTTTATAATTCCAAAATCTAATCTATCATTCCATCCAATTTACCTTTTAATTGTTGTTGCAAGATCATCCTGCGAAATTCAATCAACTAAAAAGTTGTTTAGTCACTTTACTATGATTATATATATGTATGTATGTATGTATATATATATTAACACAATATCTCCATAAATAATGAATTATTCATGATAATGATGGAATAGCGAATTAGATTTTTTTTTTCATGAATGAAACTGAAATGAGGACCTACAAATTGAACGATTCAACTCTTATAATTTTATGTCATTTAGTACTAAGGTATACTGATATTCTTCTCACTTGTAATTGAGAGGTCTTAAGTTCGATCAGCGAATTCGAACCACATCTATAAAAAAAATTTAAACAAAACCCTTACATTGTTGAGTTATTCAAATCGAACCGTTTGTATTAATTTATTAACTAATTAATTATACTAATTTACTAACAGCTAAGTGCTTGAGCGTGCTTCCCTCCCCCTCAAAAACAAAAGGGATCCTGCCGCACTTAGTAAAAACCAGATGGGTTATAACTCATATATCATTCCTAAATCACCTCTTCGAAATTTAGGTTTTTAATTAGACCCATATATAATTTACGGATATGTGGGTGATGTATGAATGATAATCTCCTACGTTTTTGCTATAGTGCAGAGGGATTACCTTGATGAAACTCCTCAGTTGGGACTTGGGACATCCTATGGTAACAGAGAGTGGGTCGCCAACTTTTTGTTGTATCTTGTTTAGTAGTCTACGAAATGGAATTTAGTTCTTCCACGTGTATAAACATTTGTTCATCAAAATGTCAAACTCTATGAACTTGAGAGAAATGATGTACATGGTAGCGACATGGCAGCTCAGTTACACCGTGCATATATAAACTCAACAGCTTGATTATAGATTAACACGTCAACTGTAGTACAGCTAACTGCAGGGCGGCTCAAAGTTTAGTCATCGGTCCAATTACATTTGGTTTGATCATAATCATATTGTCCTACTGGAGAAATTTCCTTCCAAAAAGCGGCAAGTTTTTCAAAGAAACAGTACATGCATTACTCGTACGATGAGCAAAGTTTTTGACTTATCTTAGATCATAGAATTGGCTTTATGTTCAAATTCATGATTCACGATTCAACGTGGTCCAAGAGGCTGTTTTTTATCAACTACTGTGAATACAACGTTTGCTCAATCCTTTTGTTCTCCTAGACTAGCTAGAGAGTTTCAGAAGAAAAGTGTTGAAAACAGGAGATGGGGACATCTTGGGATTTCTCCGCATATTGTCAAAAAGTCTATCGTGACATATTACGAACTTGGATATTTTATATCAGATGGTCCGGTTGAGTAATGAACATGTCACGTCCCGATCCCGACGTACTTCCAGGATCGACACGTGATGTCATCAAGTACCCGTATATCTAACATACCCTGCCTCCGGGATATGGACAAAGCACAACTCAAGATTCGAATTGTGTAGTAATTTTCGGATACTTTATGGCTACATCTAACCTTCTCGTTAGACTGCCTACGTACCCTAAATAGGGATCAAGCCATTCGTAGTTCACCATTTGTTAAACCTTGAACTCTTCGTAAAACACTTTCTAGCATAAAACACAAAGTACCACACTACACATCAACCATAAGCCAAACAAAGAGTTATCATCTTGCCATTCACACACACATATGCTTTCCAACACCATTCAACAATCACATCAATCAATAACACATACAATACACCAAAATGCAGGGCTAGAGCGACAAAGTTCGACCGAAGCCTACATCTCTGAAGAATGAGATTTCAAACCACTCAACAAAATCCAACAACATCAAGTTCTGGACCACTCAACGGAACCAAAATACCAAGCGGGATTCCGGACCACTCAACGGACACTACAAGAAAGCAAGGTTTTTGTGGCGACAGACATTCATCACATAAATATGAAAATTCGTCACATTTGACTATATGTGACGAAATTCCAACATCACAATTATCGTCACCTATACAGCGTCATCGATAGTTTACGTGACGAATGTTAGAGTCACCACATATTTTTCTTTTACGTGGCGTTAATTTTGTCACATATTCTGTTTGTAAGTGACGAAATAAGCATCACAAAATAAAAAAGTCAGTTACCAATGTTTTTCGTCTCATATCAAACTTATAAGTGATGATTTTATCTTCACCCAATATAATCCCAGAATGATATGATTAACACTAAATGACATTGAAAGCGTCACATATTCTTTTGACATGTGACACAACTTATGTCACATATGTTAAATCAAATACCTATTTAGGAATAATATATGATGAATTAATTACTTGTTCCTGTTTCGTAATCTAGAATTGCAATTCATAACTATAAGGTAATATACTTAAGTCACATTTTTCATTAATCAACAATTAAAGCAAATAAGTCGAATACATTCATCAAGTGTACATCCCACAAAATAACATAAACATCCTAATATCAATCTAACTCAAGGTGACCTATCCCAGTGGTAGTAATTTGTCATGAAGGGCACCAACACTTATACATAGACAACTTGAGGTCCTAACAAAAGGAAAGTCTAATCAACATTAAGGTGCTAACAAAAGAGAAGTCCAAGACACTTGTAGCCAAAAAAGCCTTTAACTTTTGATACCAGACTTTCATGAACATTGAAGTGCTAACAATAGAGAAGTCTACGACATTTGCAGCCAAAAAAGCCTTTAACTTACCAGACTTTCATCTTCATTTTGGAAATCCAATTGAGCTATCAATTGTTCATATGGGGAAACCATCTGATAAAAACTTGATTTAAAAGAGTACCCTTAGGTGCTTATTGGATCTGCTTCATCATTCTTTTTCTTCATGTTATCCTTTCAAAATAAAATAGAAACATATTAGTTTCTTTTTGAAAGATCAGCTACAATATCCTTAATTAAGAAAATACAACTTGACTACTATATGAGACCACTAGGTATAACCTGTCTTTACATATGATTTTGTAGTTTTTGTTTGAATGTGGGTTAAATTGAACTAGGCACATACAAGGTTTTGCTAAAAAGGTAATAAGCATCAATAGCATAAGAATATACTTTAATAAGCATCAATCAATATCATAAGGATATATTGGTGGGGCAAACAAAACGAAGAGAAACATAAACTTATATTGGAACACAAATGTAATTTAATTCATAAGGGGCCCTTTCAGCTTCTAGCTAGTTATATCAAGTTTTTTTCTTAATGTCAATCTTGCATGTTCACTTTATTTGTGCTTTCTAAGTTGTATCTTGTCAAATGTGAATTTTGACTCTCCAACTCTCTTGAAATGAAAAAAAAAAATGATAAGCCTATGAATGACTTAACGACTTATCTATTTGTCTAGAGCAACATCATTGATCCATTGACCGTTCTTGTCTTTGTGGAGGAGGTGGTGGCGTAGGAGGTGCAAGTGCATTAATTGGAGGAGGAGATAAGGGACCCCTCACCTATTTCACCCTCTTTCCTCACTACGTAGAAGCTGCCATCTAAAATATGAAAAGGAAAAGTAATTAACACAAACTAAAATGTTAATATATAACCATTATATGCATAATGACTATTTGTAAAATTATAGGCCAATAGATTATTATTGTAGGATATGAATTAATTTATAATGCACATATCTCACCACTGTCATCAATCATAATCACTTTATCATCATTGTCGTAAGCTCACCAAACTACAAATCCATTGTCTATCCATGAATCGAAGTCAGATCACTTTTAGTCATATTATTGAGCTGCACATTCTGACACATTTCAATAGGTTGGCATAATAAAATATATGTAAAATTGTTTAGATAGACATATAATATGACAGGAAAAACTAGCATGCTTTCAACATATACATGCACAATACTTCATATACATCATTACTATTCAGATGCAATAATACTTTTGACTAAAGGTAGCATGAATACTATGTCATGTTAAATTGCAAGTATTAGAAAAAACATACGAACTTGAAACTTTGGTCTTATACTTAACTAATCTCAAGCTTGAGCACCTTTAATCCTGAAAATCAAGAAAGTACACGAATTTCATATATGTATATACAAAAGTAAATTTGCATCAGAGCATAATATAGAAATTTTAAAAGTTGACTAACCAATTGTAGATGTTTAATCAATTTACTAGTTCAAGTTTCCTATCCTCCCAACAAATGATTTTGGCTTTCTATATCCCATCAATTACAAATTAATTCAAATCTTTTGTTCTCTTCCTCTATTGTAAAGCACTTGAAGGTACTTTGGGTAGAATATCTGAATCTCTTAGCATGCTAATGTCAAACTACATTTTGCTCCAACAAGTGACTAGGATGTAAAATCCAATCCGATCCCAAACTTGGCAGGTTAAAAAGATGGGGAACATGAAATCCAAATTTAAGCTTGCATAATGCATGTCCAACGCCTTAAAATGAAATGCGTTCAAGAAAATGGCAAAGCCAAATTCAGCCTTCATTGTTCTAGTTTCTTGAGATTTTCAAAAACACCCCATGTAGCCTGCAATACAATGCACCAAATCATATAATAAACCAATTACAGAAGGACAACAACACAGCGCCGTTGGCACTCTCATGTTTAACTTTTGGCCCTACATATATTGCGTGTATAAAAATTGTAAAATACTTAGTTTGAAGTGCTAAAAGCATTGCACTTAATAGATAGGTAAATAAATGTGTGGGAAAGAGGAAGAGTACCATGACAAAAAGTGTTTCAGTGAGAAATAGAATAGGAAACCCTCTAAAGAACGCGAAGGGTCCTCTGGATTTTAGAATCGTACACAATACTAAAATTGTACTTGTACCTGAACTAACAAACACCAAAATTTAATCAATTCAATCAAACTCAAATTAATTAACAAAATATTATTTTGTTTGAGAATTTTATTAGACGATATGGGGTGACTGATGCTGCATATAACTAATGCTGCATACTGGGTGACTGATGCTGCATATGAATATTAGACGATATGGGGTAACTGATGCTGCCATATTTTATGTTTCCTCTTTCCATGGGATTCTCTATTAAGTCTAATCCCTTAATTTGAGAAAGATTGAAATCTAGATGACTTGTTGATAGTTGTGTGCTAGTTACTTGTTGTACTCTCTTAATTTAAGGAGTGACAACTTTAGGGTTTACTGGGTTAGTAGGATTTGCCAAGGTAGGGTTGCGTGTAACCTTCTACCTTATTATATATCCCCCCTTGTACATTCAATCAATCTATGAAAAATAAATTCAAACAAACTTAAAATTTCCAAAAATTTACTCTGTGGTAGTCTACGTGTTGAAAAAATAGTTACACGAAAAAGGAAGTAGTTACAGTTTTTTTTTTCCCAATATTACGATTAGTATAATCTTCTTCATCTACCAAAAACTATTCCTCCTCTTTTTTACCTTTTGTTCAGTTCTTTTGTTTTCCCCCTTTTGTTCTTATTTGTTATGGTGTAGCAGGACATGATAGGTTTTTTTTTAGAAGTGGATTTGTGCTATAGCCGATATGTTGTAGTTTTTATCCTACCTCAGAGAATTAACTATGCAACTAATCAAGAGCTTAAATAGCTGCAATAATTGTGTTCTAACTAAATTAGAAATAAGAAAATTACAATTTAACAAATGATAATGTTCACAGATGGCCATCAACGACATTCCAAAGAGAAAATAGAAAAATAACAACCTTTATTTATTGATTTTCAAAAGAGAAAGGAAATTGATAACTGGGTGTCTAAACTTGGCAAACAAAGACTGATTGAAGAAGAAAAACAAAAAACAATTAAAGAAATAAGTACCTTGTTGTCGATTGACAGGCCAAGGGAGGGAGACGAAGGAGAGGTGGTACGTGGTCGCCGTTGATGGCAACCACCAGGTGGCTGGTCGGCGAGGTAGGGTGAGAGAGTAGAACCAAGGGGAGCTGGAAGAGATGGAGTGAGAGAATAGAACGAAATAGGTTATTTTTTTTTTTAGGGAAAACAAAATAGGTTATTAGGTTTTACAATTTGGGAGTTTTGACATTATTATTTCAATATTTTTAATTTTTACTTTTAATATTATAAGTGATGAATTGACTATTACGTGGCCTATTCTTTATATAAGTGATGAATGTAAAATTTTTGTCACATATTAACATTTCGTTCGCAGGTTACATGTCCCGCCTAATAGTTTGTGACAAATTCAAAATGTTTATGTGACACAAAATATTTTGGTGTTTGTGAAAATCTTTATGTGACGATTTCTGAAAAAGCCTCACTCATTTTAGCCAAATGTGATGAATTTTTAGGCGCCACAAAAAATACCGTCACCTAATCCATGTTTTCTTGTGGTGGGAATCCAAACTTGGATACGATTCCGAACCACTCAATAAAATTGCAGAGTAGAAGGGATTACAGACCTTTCAACGGAATCCGAGTGGATACGATTCCAGACTACTCAACAGAATCACGGAGTACAATGGATATTAGACCACTCAATGAAATATAAGGCATGATAAGATTCCAGACCACTCAACAGAATCGTAGAGTACGAGGGATTTCAGACCACTCAACGAAATCCAGACGGAGCTAGGAACCGGACCACTCAACAGAACCCCAGCGGGACCCAGTTCCGGATCACTCAACGAAACCAAGCGGAAGTAGAACAAAACAACGACTCGAAGAAACAAGACATAAATCAATTTACTTAATTTACAAAGGCTCAACAAAATAAGAAATGAAACAAAGCACAAATTACACAATTTAGAACGGTCAACGAAACGAGAAATGAAATAATGAACGGGATATGAAACAAGTTTCGAAGCAACAAACTCCATGGCATTGGGTTAATGGTCCACTACTAGCCCTCACATTCCATCACATCATACGAATCATGCAAATCAAACCACATTTCAATTAAATGACATTTCACAAATATCATCAATACACAAGTCAAATCACGTTTAATAAACATAGATCAATGGCTAAATATATATAAAAAATACATTTCAATAGAAATCACATTTATAAAATTCACTCATCGAGATAGGCTCGCAAAGCCTCACTGAGTCTTTAGTAATACTAATTTTAGTATTCCAAACAATTCGAGACTTGTTGACCAAAAGTAAACTCTCAGTCAATGGTAGGGTCCACAACCTTACGTAATTCGATCTAGAATATCAGTCCACGGATTTCCGATTTGTAATTTCCCAAGAGTCTCATTTATCTTCTATAACAATATCCTAAAATTTTGGAACGATCCAACGGTCGGATCTCATCCAATTGCTAAAATTAAGAGGCGGTCAACGTTTAGTTTTACAAACTTAGAAATTCAATCCGGGAGATCCGTATATCGGATTCCCGATCTGTAAGTTCCTAAGGTCCTAAAATATTACGTATAATAACATATTAAAGTTTGGTAATGATCTAACGGTCGGATTGTCGTTTGCTACATTAATCAAGTGGCGGACCATAATGGAACTAGGCTCAAACGATGAAATTTCATCAATCGGATGTCAAATATTGAATCGGGGTATCAAATCTAGCCTAGAAGGGTCAAGTGGGTCCTTGGGCCACGTGTCATGGCCCTGACTCGACGAAAAATTCACCTAACTCCAAAAATTACCAAATTTTATAGGAATGTAGAGCACAACAAGGGGAAAAACTTTCATACCTGGGCCGATGTCCAATTCAGCCAAGTAAAGCCTGAAAACACCCTCGATCTGCTAAAAACCCTTGAAATTGTTGTACTTTGATTTGTCTTCTCCAGTACTCCACCGCCCCCAAACTTGTTTGGGCCTTGTTCCTGTGTTCAAGGAAAGTCGATAATGAGTGGTGGTCGAAGATGATAGTTGCAGGAACGATGGATCATCGTCGTGACACCCACGAAGCCCACGACTTCGATTCTCATGAAACAGTAGCCAAGATGGCTCGAACTTGAGTGAGAAATGAAGAGGGAAGGTCGGCAACTCATTTGTAGGTGATGGCTCAATGTGATTTGCCGTAAAATCCGCTGGAAAAGTGACAGGAAGGAGAGAGAGGAAACCGAGTCAGGTTGCATAGAGGAACCGGGTCAAAAAGGGGTCCAGGTTTCCTCATTCTTTCTTTTCCTCCTTTCTTTCCCCCTTGATTGGTCAGTTTCCCTCATTTGCTTTCCTTTCCTTTCCATCACAGCCACACATGTGGCTTCACAGATCTTTGCTCCAGCAAATCTGGAGCCTTCCCGATAATGATCAAATGACCATTTTACCCTCAACTTTATTCGTTTATAACTTCTTTGTTATAACTCCAAATTACATTTCGTTTGCGCCCACGCGTATGTATCGACGAGTACTATCCAAATATGTTAAGAAATATGGAAAATCATGAAAGATCAAATACATCCATGAAGAATTCCGTTTAGTCCATTAAAGGCGTTTTCGACATTTTACTTATTGAAAAAAAAAAATTATACGTTGCAAATACAAACACGCTCGAAACTAAAAATACGAAATACGTAATTTTAAATAGTGAAATCTAGAGACGGAATTTCACAGAACATTGTTTGGCTCATTACAAATAGCCATTCTTTCTAACTTAAAGGGTAAATCACACAAAACTATCTCAACTATAGGTCGAATCACAATGTTATACATCATGTTTTAAACATTGCAATGTCATATCTTAACTTATGAATTCATTGCAATGTCAGACATCCGTTAAATTTTCTGTTAATTTGATTGTTAAATGATGATGTGACAGGAACGGAGCCGACTCATTTGACAAATGAAATAAAATAATAATAAAATAATGGGGCCGACTTATTTAACAATTTAAATTCATTAAAAACAAAAAAAAAATCCCTTCTTTTTCCCAGACCCTGTTCGTCCTCCCCTCATCTCCGACCGCCGCTGGAACGCATCCAACCAGATACTCCCCGACGGATGCGTCATCGTCTTCGAAGGAAGAAAAGCCTTCTCGTAGGAGTTCTAGCCCAAGAAAAATGACGAATCATACGAGTTCTACCTCCGGTTCTTGGCGGAGACTGACGACCATGAAAAGCAGAACAATCTTTACCCATTGTTGTACCTTTTGCCCGACGGCAACCTCTCCATCTTCGCAAACAACCAGTCATTACAATAGCAACCATATCGTTAAGGAACTCCCGGGTATGCCCATCACCGTCAAGTAGAACTACTCAGTACGAAGTCCTTCGTCCTCCTCCCGCTCAAATGAACGGGCTCCCAAATCATTCGCCATCAATTTTTCCCTCCCAAAAACTGTTGATAAATTGGGAAATTTGGAGATTTCAGCCCCAGGTATGAAGGGGTTCTGGGTAGAAAGGAGGGGAGGAAGAAGGGGTTTCGGGAAAAGAGCGAACGGGTTCTAGGGAAAAGGGAAGAAGAGGGATTTTTTTTTGTTTTTTTAATTAATCTAAATTGTTAAATAAAAGGGAATTTTAACAAAAAAAAAAAAAACTTTCGATACTGATCATTTTAACGAAAAACCAAATTTTTACACTAAAAAATCAATCATTGTACTATTCATTTTACCCTTTAAAATCAAAGTTTTCAAGTCATTTTCATTAGTTTTCCTTAAATAAAAACTATGAATTTATTAATAATTAATTATTATTTTATTCACTAGGCAAATTAATTAATTGTTATTTTATTCCACTTGGCAAATGAGTAGGCCATGTTCTTGCCACATCATCATTTAACAGTCAAATTGACAAAAAATTTAACCGAAGTTTGACATTGCAACGAATTCATAAGTTGAAGTATGACATTGTAATGTTTAAAACATGAGGTATGAAATTATGATTCGACCAATAATTAAGGTAATTTTGTGTAATTTACTCTAACTTAAATTACTAATACCTCTCAAATTCTTGCATTTACATAAAGCTAGATAGTTATTCCTCTTAACAGCAAAATATTGTCTAATGTTAACTACATTGCAAAGATGAAGGATTTGTACAGAGAAAGAGGAAGAAGGCAGAGAGAAACAAGAGAGATTCTAGAGAGAAAGTGTTTAGAGAGAATAGGAATTGCATTGATTGAATGAATATTTACATCTATGAGACAACAGTTTATATAGCTACATTCTCAACTGTCTAACTAACTATTGTTGAGCTAGAATGATATATTCAACATCCCCCCTCAATCTCAACTGGGATCCCCAGGTTGAGATTGAATGAATGCTGCAGAACAATGAAATCCTTCTTGTCGATGTACTCCTAGCCCTGCTCCCATCATCAATTAATCCTCCATGGCTACAAGCATTGAAAAATTACTCAAAAGCAGTGTTATTTCATACTCATCAATCAACTTCCCAAAGAATTTCAGCCCCTCAAACTGATTCACCGCTGTAGCTACCAATACCCTTTCAACCAACTGGTTCAGGTTTACATCTGTCAGATCATATCCAACTGTGGCAACAGATAGTTCCACAACAGCCGTGGCATCATCAAGGATATATCCCAAAACTTGTCCAATCTCCACTTCTATGGTGAAATCACATCCATCTAGTCTTCAACAGAATCAACAATCTCCCATTCATCAGTCAACACAATCTATGCTTCAGCAGCATCCACAGTCATCAAACAACAAGCTTTACAATCACAGAAATCAAGAAACACAACCTTCTTCGGCAATCGGCCTTTAATGAAGAAAGGGAACAAGAACTGCACTCCGGCAATCGGCCTTAATGGAGTTGCACACAATAACGACAAACAAAAAACTATTCAAGAACGTTACTCCGGCTATCGGCCTTTAAAGAGTAACACACAATATCTGAAACATAACTTTTCACTCCGGCTATCGACCTTGCGGAGGAAACAAACAACTTACACACACTTCTGGCTATCGGCCTTTAACAATTATGCAATTTGAAGCAAAGAACTTTGACTGCGACATTCCATCAAACACATAGAGTGCAAGATAAAGGAACCTGACATTCTGCGAACCTTGAATCTGTAACCCAACTAGAGAAGATATGAACGAAGATATTCACCTTTGTTTCGATCAGAAATCAAACATTTTCTTACAATTCAGAAGAACACATAACCAAAATCCCAAATCAAATTCGAGAAAAGAATCTAGATGAGAAAAATATGGGCAATTCGTCAAACACTTAGGCTGCACATAGTCTAAACGTTCTGCCATACCAGAAAACAGAGCACGGATCAAAATCACAGAAAATCGAATTCAGAAAACTGCTCTGAAAACACCACCAAGATGAATGAAGAAGTAGATAATCAACAGTGCAAAGAAAGCAAACTCTGTTGATCATATATGCCATCACGCTGCAGCCACAGGAACTGCAGTCTCCTCGAGTTCTTCAGCCTTTCCCAGCAAAATCGCCAACTGAGCCTTAAACACAATCCATCCATCTTCGCCATCCAGCTTCGATACAACAGTAGAGGTGCTTATGCTCTTCTCGATAGCAACTCCATTGCTCTTGAGACTCTCAGCAATTGTGATCAGATTGCATTGTACTGCTTGATGTACCTCTTGGCAAGATTGCAGTAGAAGAAGAATGGACGCTTGGTGTGCGAAATGTGAATCCGATTCTTGCTCTTCAGCTTTTTCGTCTTCTGAGAACTTGAATCTTGAAAACCCAGCTGTACGAAAACTCGCTTCTTCAAACCAGGAAGCTCCGGGAAACCCAGCTGTGGCTGTGCCGTTGGCGGAGGGCGGTGGGGATGAAGACCAACAAAACGGATCTGGAATGGGAATCCGAGTCGGTGTCGAAGAACCCGTCGTCGATTCTGAAAATGATGAAGAACCCATCGTCAAGTGATCTCATTGAGGCACTCGTTCAGGACCTTTTTGTCGATTACAGTCGTATTGCTCATCTGCTGGAGAGCGGAAGCACCGAAGGGCTTGACGGAAAATTCAAGAAAATCTGAAGAAACTAATGAGAAAAGAAGTAAAACTAGAAATAGACTAATGAGAAGTGGAACCACCAGAATCATGGCATGAGCCTGGTGGCTCTGATACCATGTTAACTACATTGCAAAGATGAAGGATTTGTATAGAGAAAGAGGAAGAAGGCAGAGAGAAACAAGAGAGATTCTAGAGAGAGAGAGTGTTTAGAGAGAATAGGAATTGCATTGATTGAATGAATATTTACATCTATGAGACAACAGTTTATATAGCCACATTCTCAACTGTCTAACTAACTATTGTTGAGCTAGAATGATATATTCAACATCTAACACATGCAAAAGTTTACGTGTGACACACACACACACACACACACACATATATATATATATATATATACACATATACATATACATATACATATACATATATATAGAATATTTTTAAATTTAAGTCCAACATTAATTTATCTGTGTGAGATTTTTGTCGATTGTAAGCATATGGATTTTAATTTGTGTGTAGACAATGAGAGGATATGCTAACATAATTAATCAATCATTAGTACATTAGTACATTATAATAATTTTTTTATTTTTGATGGAAAGATCAAGTACTTCAATAAGAGATCATAATATCTTTGTTCAAAATAAATGATAGCCACAAAGGACCATCCCCCACCCAAATTATTAACTTCAAATACGACGAAGCAAAACCTCGTCCGTGCATGCACTGCATGGTTACATTAAACACTAATATTTTCTATATATATATATATATATATATATATATATATATATATATATATATATATATATATATATATATATATATATATATATATATCTGTTAACTATCGGTCTCAATTTCTAATCAACTATTAAAACAAGACTTCAACAAATAAATTATCCAATCTTATCACTCATGGACACTGGTGGATCCATTTAGGGATCCGGGGGGTCCCGGGACCCTTCGGAAGCCCGAAGAAACACTTGTAATCGACTTTCAGGACCCTCCAACAATTTGGGTAAGTGCAGTGGAGAGGCTTGTTGCCTCCATGGATGTGCAGGCAGCAGTGCTTATAACAAAGAAGAGGTTTTTAATTTTTGTTTTAAAAGACCTAGCCAAAACAATAGCATTTTTTAGCGTGGTCATTATAAAAAATGTATAAACTAAAATATCTCTGTTTTCTCTACAGAGCTCCAGAACCCCGGTCTTTTCCAATATCTCCAAATTATATTTAAGAACTCCCAGTCCCAATCTTCGCAACCTTCCAAC
This sequence comes from Malus sylvestris, assembly GCF_916048215.2. Classification (NCBI taxonomy): domain Eukaryota; kingdom Viridiplantae; phylum Streptophyta; class Magnoliopsida; order Rosales; family Rosaceae; genus Malus; species Malus sylvestris. The sequence goes on along the minus strand of NC_062270.1, from coordinate 5,643,496 downwards.
TTTAAACCCAAGTTACCCTATTCCCCACCACCATTTGCTGTACCACCGCCTTTAGCTGCCTAATTTAATTTCTTCCAAATTCATATAAGTTTTTTAATCCTAGACTCTAGTCCCAACTCCCAATTAATAAGATATATGTTACATTAGCAAATTTTATCTTTGTAGAGTCACTAATTGCGTTATGTTGCTGATGAGACTTTGTTGGTTTTATTACTCTTGAGATTAATCTTGATTTATTCAATAAACCAAATTCAGTAGAAAATAGTGAATTGGAACCAAATTAGTCTAATATTTTTTTTAAACTTTTATGTTGGGACCCCCGATCTTGAAAACCTGGATCCGCCACTGCTCATAGAAAATTGAAAAAAAATCATCTAATCATTGTTTCAACTCAACAGTTTTGATTAGGGATTTTTCAATTAACAAGAATATTAAAGTCATGAATTATCTCCACCACTTCTGTTTTTAAAAAAAAAGCATGTCATCTAATTTTATTTATATGACAAATTAATTTTGTTTGCATCATGACCCTTAACGATCGTTTGAACTAAATTATGCGGTAGCAATAGAAAGGATCGATGTTTTTGTATTCTGCTTTGGTTTTTTTTTTTCACGAGGACATCGTCATTGAAACTACTTAATTAATTAATCAATAATCATCATGATTAGAGAACTTCACTGCACTTAATCACCATGCACTACCTGACAATAACTGGTGCCACCATTGTCCTTCACTTAATGCAAGTTTTTCTACCAGGTTGAAAACAAAGTCTGAGAAAAACTGAATTCTACTGAACATGATGTTATAGCTTAGCAGGCTCTCCGTGATTTACTTTTCCATGCCGGCTGGACAGCATTTTTACTCTGTCATCTTTCTTTCTTGTCCATGAGAAAATTGAAGAACAGGGACAATGAGCCTCTCGATCTGTCAAACCCTACTGTTACCATACATTATCCTCATCTTAATTAAAAACCAGCATTAGAGGCTAATAAACATGCATGCATCCTAATTAGTTCAAACCCTAATTTATTTAAGAGTTTTTGAACTTTAATACTTGAAGAAGATTAAAATTTAATAAAAATCTGGTGTTAGATTGGATATTAATTTTAGTTAATTTAATGTGTACTTAATTTAAATTTATATTATATTTTTGTTTTAATATTTAATAGATATCTTATTTAATGTCATTACATTAAATTTTAAATTTATTACTATACACATTTTAATTCATTAATTTTATTTAACTTCTTCTAATTAGTGTACCTAAACGTCCATATCATAATATATTTTACTAAATTAATGTACCAAAATATCTGTACCTAAATACATTGTAGTGAATTAGTGGCACATAGGAAAATATGCAAATACATAAGTGTACCGAAAATTCTGTACCTAAATATATGATACTAAACTAGTGGACCAAAAATGTCTGTACCTAAATATATTATACTAAACTAGTGTACCAAAATGTTCGTTTCTAAATATATTACAATGAATTAGTGGTGCATAAGTCAATATACAAAAATATAAGTGTACCGAAAAATCTCTACGAAAATATTTTCTTATATAAGATACTTGCCATAATGAGAATTAAAATTTATAATTTAATCTTAAAAATTTACTTATGAACACCATAAAATTATAAATAAAAAAAGAGATATTAAATACATATACTGACATTAAATAGAGCTTAGGGACTAAAATCAATTTTTAATCTTGTATAAGACATTTTTCTAAACTTCATCTTATTTAAGGATTAAAATCTAATTTTCTATTTATTTAATTGCAGCCTGTAATGACCACCACCACACAAACAAGATAAAGAGGCTTTACTTAATTCCTCGTTGGGCAGGAGATAGTAAGTACGGATAAGACGCTTAACCAAATCATGTTTTATATAATCTTTATCATGACCATGACTAATGACTTAAAACCTTAACCCTACTTTGGTCTTTTCCCCAAGAATGAGAGGGATGTGAATTTTGTAGGCTCCCCCCACATTTGCCTAGCTAGCGACAATATATATATTCCCCCAAATAATATGGAAAACGAGCCAAAATTTCTAAGTACGTACGTGGGTCTACATTTCAGAAGTTGCATTGCATTATAGTTTATTGATAGAAATATTTGTTCACGCACGAGTGATCGACTTCTAGTCGGTGCATATGAATCTCATATATATATATATATATATGCATCAACGATTGAGAACGCTCCACTACTTGCATGACTACCTTAAATTGGTTCATGTATTATTGTTTGTTTAATGTATATTGGTCATCGTATATATGACGTGTACTAGTACTACAAAGCATGCAATATATATATATATATATATATAGCTTTAAATTTATATGGGGTTATGAATATCGTTGTCTGAATTTTATACAATGGCACGTTCTGGTGTCTATCCAAGAATTTGACAGGACAGAAAGCATTGGAGGGTCCAGCTAAAATCTTTACCTCATAAAGAGATGGTTACAAAAATTTGGACCACCATGGCCTAATTGATAAGTCTGAATCATGAAAACGCAAAATCAAAATCACAAACACACAAAGGACACCGATGGTGGCACCTAATTAAGGAAATCTTTTGAGATTTTGTGTTCACGATGTGAAAGGAATAAGAGAAAAACTCCAAACACAATGGTCATGGAATGAAGGGTAAGACTTATATCAAAGAAAACAATATGAGGTGGGGTTAAGTTTGGCTTCTTCTCTCAACATTTCTCAATTCTGCTGCAACAAAGCGGCCTATGCTGCAAAAGGGCCAAAGAAGTTCAGTTCATCATGACTCAGGAGATTTTGCGTGGATGGAGATTGTCTGCCACACGAACACTGTCTGAACCGTTAGATCAACATAATTAGTGGTTCAGACAGTGTTCGAATTCGCATGCATGACAGAAGTTCTGTCGTTTCATACCTCTCTTGGATCTACAAAGAGAGATTTTGTTGGGTGGGTTTTTGTCAATTCATGGAGGCCGTTAGTTCTTCTATCTTCATTTTTCAAGGCCTTTATGCACCACAAATCTTCATAACATGAGAGCAATTTCCAATGTGGGATGTGATGTCTCACTGGATCACAGCCCCCAACTTCTGTCACTATAACCTTGCAATTCTCTGAAGTGGTAGCAGCCATGTTGTGTACAAACTGGCAAAGAGCCCTCACCAATTTCCCTGACAATGGTCCTCCATGGTGCAACCCATACATGAAGTAAAATCCAAAAGGGGTAAAAAAATCAGGCATGGAAGGCAGTAATTTAAAGCAAGGAAAAACCCTAGCCATCCATTTCCAACATTTTGCATACATTAAGCAAGATAAGGGTGCATTCCCTAGCCTCAGGTTAAAAAGCTCCCCACTATTCCATACGCTAAGCATAGCCCAACTGTCAGGTAAATGACCATTTACCCCAAAATCTCCAACCTTCAACTCTCCTCTAGGGTAAGCCAGCCAAGTCCCCAAACTCAGATTATTCCCAAGCACTTTATCTATATCATGAGGGAAAAACTCAGTATTTTCCATACACTTTCTGTAGAGATATTCAGCTTCTTCAACCTTCAATTTTGCAATCTCAACGCCGGAAGACACGTGACGGGGACTGTAACAAACCGGGTTCACGAGAATCGCTGGCGTTCGGAACTTGATGTAGCCAAACTTGGTCATGAAAAGTCTGACTGACGCATGGTTATCTTTCTCTGTGGCCATGTATGCATAATCAGCATCATTGTCTGTGAACCATTCTTCTAATTTGCTCACAAGGCTTGACCCAATTCCTTTTCTTCTATAAAGAGGCGAAACCCTAAGGCCTAAGATGTAGCCAACTTTGGCCTGATCATTAGGTGGTGACTTGCTGTTATGAATTGTGACCACCTTTATAGAGCCTTGAATGACCCCAACCAACTGGTTATCCAACTCCGCCACCTATATGAACACAATCATTCGATAAGACGTATGCTTGATTGGAAACTAAAGGAGATATTATCAGAAAAAAAAGAATGACTAGTATTGTAGTAACGTACCAGCATCTTGTGCATCGGACTGTTTCGGATCCTACATATGGGGTCACCCAGCGTGTCTGTGAAGAGAAACACACGTTCGGATGGCCCTACTTCGCACCTTCGCTCGAGATCTTCCACTCTTCCTCTATCCACCATCCCATCATAGCTTCGAATTATAGCCTCCTGAAATCCCATGCCGGAATTTACTCTTGTCGTCCAAGATATGTAAGATGATCAGTAATCTTGGGAGAGAAACGAAAGGGAGGGTTCGTAGGTTTACTAGAGAGGGGCCAAAGCTAGATGTAAGTGGCTTCAGGCACAAAAAATGCAGGCTATTTTATCAAGCTAGTATGGCCTGAATAATTTTCCATAATGATCAGGGAGGCATTTATATGGAGCTGGGGGCACTTGGGCATCAACCTAGGCTTAGCTACAAGAATACAATCATCTTAAATACTAGACAAAGGGTATTAAAACATACCAGTAGAATGTGTTTTTTTGTCTTTAGCTATTTGAATTAAAGGAGTGGAACGAGTTCCAAGTTTGAATTTTCTTCCGTCTATATATAAAAAAAAAATACCAATCATGTGAAAGTGATATATATATATATATAGATAGATATAGAAAGGGTAAATTACATTTTACCCCCTCAAGTATAGGGTGACTTGCAACTTCATACAACAACTTTAAAACATTTCAATTTCATACATTTAGTTATATTTCTTTTCAGTTTCATACATCCGTTAAAAAATTTGTTAATTAAGTTAACCGTTAAGTGTTGATGTGGCAAATATAGGGTCCACATTTGTGCTGATATGGACGCCAACTTTGCAACCTATGAATTAAAAATAATAAAAAAAGGATTAGATAATAAAAAAATAAATTTAGATTATAATTAAAAACTAAAAAAAAAAATTTGAAAAGAGGATTTGGGCAAAGCTTGCCCCAATAACCCTATCTCTTCCTCGACTCCATCCCATTTCCTTTGTGCTTGCCTGCAACCAAGAATTTGATTCTTGGTTTAGGAAGCTTCTTCCGCCGCCGCCACCTCCTCCTTGATTCGACTCCATCCCCATCTGCATGTTCGTCTCCTACAAGTCCATCAACAACATCCCTACCAGCTTTGCCGTCCCCGACGTTGCACCCATCTCTCCCAACGACACATTTTTTCCCGTTTCTTCTCCCCCTTCGTCGGCTTCTTCTGTCACAGACGATGCCGTTGCGGTAGACTATTGCATTGCTACAGCTTCCCGCACTGACAACGATCCCTCCTCGTTCAGTGTCGCTGTCAATCACCATCTTGGCGAGTCTTTCGCGACCTCATCAGTCGCGAACCGCATGGAGCTCTAGCATGAGATCATCAAGGCGGGGGGTTGTCCACGTCCACCTCGTCAGACGAAATCAAGGTGTTGGGGCTGAATCGGGTGGAGCCCAGTCGCTAGATCTGACTCTCACCCTACTGAGTCATGTTGAGATCAAACTTGGGAGTGACAGAATGGACCCAGCTACGTGCAAGTTGTGAGATCGTGAGTTTTGGTAGTGGTGATTGGAAGCGTATATAAGTGTAAATTGATGTAGAGGACTGGGTTATTGGGAATGACGGCAAAAAAAAAAATCCTTCACCAAGCTGCCCAGATTATTTTTTCAAAATTTTAAGTTTTTAATTATAAAAATTTAAATAATACTTTTTTTTTATTATTTTTACTCACATTGTACAAAGTTGGCATCCATGTCAGCATAAATGTGAACCCTATATTTGCCACGTCATCACTTAACGGTTAACTTATAACAGATTTTTCAACAAATGTATGAAATTGAAAAGAAATATAACTAAGTATATGAAATTGAAATGTTTTAAACATGTTGTATGAGATTGCAATTGACCTTGTTGATGCACAAAATCAGTGAGGACTTTGGTACAACAGAAGTGTTAAGTTTGTGACCTTCGCTAGATTGCTCCGGTTACTAGTGTGGATAAGTATATAAATGGATAGAGACAGGGAAGCAAATACAAGATGTACGTGGTTCACCCAGATTGGCTATGTCCACGGAGTAGAGGAGTTCTCATTAATTGTGAAGGGTTTACACAAGTACATAAGTTCAAGCTCTCATTTTGTGAGTACTAGTGAATGATTTAGTACAAATGACATTAAGAAATATTGTGAGAGAATGATCTCTATTTATAGAAGAGAGTTTCTAGTTTCATTCTGACATTGACACGTGTCGTGTTGTGATTGACTTCTGATGTTGACACATGTCGTGCTATGATTGGCTTCTGATGTCGACACATGCCGCATTGTGATTGGCCTCCTGGTTGGAGGGAAACTTTTCTGGGTCCTTGACGGTATAACGTTGACCGGTGTTCAGTAGTTTCGGGATTGGTCACGTATGGTACAAACAGTGCTCCCCTAAGTTCCTGAATGAGGGAAGCTCCTCAGTTGGGGACTTGCGAGATCCAAGTCATTGAGTAATCACGAAACTTATAAGTACCGAAGTGTGGTATCATTTTCACTTGTCTTATCTGTCTCATACGTAGATGTGGCATCTTCTCTGGAAGTACTTTTCCTCCATCCAGGGGTGGTATCTTTAACTTATGAAGATGCACAAGGTAATGTATCAATTTCACTTGAAGCTTACTTGTAGTTTCGGGCTTGGTCAAGTGCGATACAAAACCCTATAGTAGGAGTCCCCCAAGTCGCCGAACTAGGAGATTTGCCGAAAGAGGTAATAGACAAGGTAAGCAATCAGACTTCCAAGCAAGCAACCTGGATCGGAGGTTCGACTTCGGCTTCCTGTTGATTGTTTTCCTTGTCCTTGTGTCGTAAACAGCAACAAGGATAAGGAGAAGCAAATGAAGAAGAGATGATATGGGATACTTTTTCTTTTGAAGAAGTAACTTTCCACAAGCTTATTCTTGAATCGGGCTTGAGGGTTTTCTGGTTTCCTCCAGAGTATAAGGCCAACTCAAGAATTTGAGGGTCAAAACAAGTCCATTAAATTAAGAGTGCGTTCGACCTTGATAATATGAGATACTTTTGCTGTTGACGAAGTAATAGATGAATCGGCACGTGTTCTGTTGCGCTTGTCTCCACATGCTTTCTTGTATACTTCTCACTTACCATATTTGTTCCTCAGGCAGATGTGGTATCTTTTCTGGAAGCATAAGATGTTGAAGATGAGTACTCGAGAGCAATGCCAGGTAAGTAATCAGGCAAGGGATTCCAGGCAGTCAGCTCCTGACTGGAAGCTTGATTCCAAGTGCTGACTGATTGCTTTCTTTCTCATTGTCTTACAGGTAAGAACAAGGGCAAAGGAAAAGACAGGGAAAAAGCATGATATGGGATACTCTTGCTTTTGACCCTGATGATATGAAATACTCTTGCTCTGGTGTGGCTTGTTTGTAGAGGTATTATCGGGAGGAAAAGAAACTGAGTATTTCAAGAGACTCTGTTGAGAGTGCCCTCTCGGATGTGAAGAAAAGTTGAGAATTTTTTTTTATTTGCAGGTCTGCCTGGCTGTGGAGGATAGAGGTTAAGACTCATGTCAATCAACATAAACATTCATGAGCATCACTCATGTCAATTAGCTTCGAAAGCGTCATTTACAGAGCTCTAGCTTCAAAAGCTTCATTTACAGAGCTCTAGCTTCAAAAGCTTCATTTACAGAGCTCTATCTTCAAAAGCTTCATTTACAAAAGCTCTAGCTTCAAAAGACAAGCGCAACAGAACACGTGCCTATTCATCTATTACTTTGTCAACAGAAAAAGTATCTTATATCATCAAGGTCGAACGCACTATTGATTTGATGGACTTGTTTTGACCCTCAAATTCTTGAGTCGGCCTTCTACTCTGGAGGAAACCAGAAAACCCTCCAGCCCAGTTCAAGAATAAGCTTGTGGAAAGTTACTTCTTCAAAAGAAAAAGTATCTCATATCACCTCTTCTCTATTTGCTTCTCCTTATCCTTGTTGCTGTTTACGACACAAGGAGAAGGAAAACAATCAACCGGAAGTCGAAGTCAAACCTTCGATTTAGGTTGCTTGCTTGGAAGTCTGATTGCTTACCTTGTCTATTACCTCTTTCGGCAAATCTCCTAGCTTGGCGACTTGGAGGACACCTACTATAGGGTTTTGTATCGCACTTGACCAAGCCTGAAACTACAAGTAAGCTTCAAGTGAAATTGATACATTACCTTGTGCATCTTCATCGGTTAAAGATACCACCCCTGGATGAAGGAAAAGTGCTTCCAGAGAAGATGTCATATCTACGTATGAGACAGATAAGGCAAGTGAAAATGATACCACACTTCAGTACTTAGAAGTTTCGTGATTACTCAATGGCTTGGATCTTGTAAGTCCCCAACCGAGGAGCTTCCTTCACTCGAGAACTTAGGGGAGCACTGTTTGTACCATACTTGACCAATCCCGAAACTACGAAGCACCGGTCAACGTTATACCATCAACGACCCAAAAGAGCTTTCCTCCAACCAGGAGGCCAATCACAATGTGACATGTGTCGACATTAGAAGCCAATCATAGCACGACACGTGTTAACATCAGAAGCTAATCACAACACGACACGTGTCAATGTCAGAATGAAACTAGAAACTCTCTTCTATAAATAGAGATCATTCTCTCACAATATTTCCTAATGTCATTTGTACTAAATCATTTACTAGTACTCACAAAAGGAGAGCTTGAACTTATGTACTTGTGTAAACCCTTCACAATTAATGAGAACTCCTCTACTCCGTGCACGTAGCCAATCTGGATGAATCACGTACATCTTGTGTTTGCTCCCTTGTCTCGATCTATTTACATACTTATCCACACTAGTAACCGGATCAATCTAGCGAATGTCACAAACTTAATACTTTCTATTATACCAAAGTCCTTATTGATTTTGTGCATCAACAGACCTCATGCTTGAGGGGTAAAATATAATTTACCCATAAATATATGTTGCACGCATGTGCTACTTCGAAACTTATTTAATTAACAAATTATAAGAAATTGTAACATAAGTTGGTAAAAAAAAAATTATTCTTTTAGAATTATCGTACATTAGAAAAGTTTTTACTCACGCAGAAACTATGATTGATATGCCACACTCACCATCTGATAATGTTTCGAATCAAACATCATTAGGCTTTCTGATAACCTCGGGCTCACGCCACTTTGCACGCCTAAGATATAAGAATATTATGTCGTTGGCCTACCCCGATTTATTAACTTATTGTATTTACCAAAGTATTGGCCTATTGGGTATAAAATTTGTACCCTCTTGCCTAATATCACAGAGTATTAGGTACCCCACTATGTCACCAACTCCATCTATACACCGTACAGTCGGCAGGGCCAATATTTATACAGATATTTTAGATAATGTGGGCATGGATTGAAGTTTATATACAATTAATTAAAGAAAAATTAATGAAAATTGTTTAAAAATTTTGAGTTTTACCGATAAAGATAAAATAAAAGGTAAAATAAATAGTACCAGAATTGATTTTTTAGTGTAAAAATGTGGTTTTTCGTTAAAATGAACAATACCGGAAGCTTTTCATTAAAGTTCCCGTTAATTAATTGAAGATGCAATATCACCTAATTAATTAATTGAAATTTGTGTCGGCGGGGCTACGTGTATGTTTGTATCAAAATTGTTGGTTTGCATGGTATATCATCTGATGTTTAGTTTAAGTTGTGCAAGGATTAGTTTAATTAAAAATCAGTTTGAACAGGAGGAAATGAAATCCCTTTCCAACCACACTAACTTTTTCTCATTTTTGGACTATTTTAACTAGATTTGGTTGTATGGATGCTTGTGGCGTTGCGTGGCCCATAACCTCCTTTTATAAGACACTTCGATTCGGAATTCGGAATTCGGAATTGAAAGTGAAACCCCACCTAAATCATGCTTAGCTTTCTGCTAATGAAGCAAATATTAATGATAATACTTACCTAATGCGCCTTAAGTGCGTGGAAATTAAAGAGGTTACAAGACAAAACGAGAGATGAAACAAAACTTATTTGAAGAAAGAAAGGTAAAAGAAATTGAAAACGCGATGGAAACTGATTAAGAAAAGCACAATTAGGAACTGCAGATCATATTCAATTATCTCTCAATAGACTATGTACTAAGTTGGACTTCTCTCTCAATTATCTCAAATTCAATTATCTCATGAATAGATCGATCATTTTTACAATCTCAATAATAAGCGTTGGTTAGGGTTTGATATATAATATGAATGACAAATCAGCCATTGAAAAAAAGACCTATAAAAGAAACCCTAATAGAAAATAGCACAATCACTTCATAATATTGCACCAAGCACTTACATTCACACAAAAAACAAAACAAAAATGGCTCAATAAGCCCTAACCATCGCTATTGTGCTCTTTTTCATGCTTCCTTTTTCATTATTTTGTGGCCCTTTAATTATCTACTTAGTTCCATCCCAACTTACTCATTAACCTTTCTTCCTTAATCATTAGACCTTCCATTATATAACTAGAAAAGACACGTACACCAATTTGTGATCCATTCACCATCTGCAACATGTACAAGCGTGTGTAAATGCTATGCTTTCCCACCCCACAAGAAAATCACTCTTTGCCCCAAACCCACTACCACCAAGGAGGTTGTGATCTTTGCCATTACATGTTTTACATGAAAACTGAGCGTTCCTTCTCGAATGATTCAACTCTCCACAACAAAGTGCATCTTCCAATTGAAGTCTGCAAATCTTTCTCTGCTTTGTATTTTTTCTTTGCATGCATTATGTTGTCCCTCTACATATGCATTTTTTTCTCAATGATAATTAGATGTTTTGAAGCTAGCTAATAGCATTCCTAATATGCTCAATGATTAGGGGGAGGGATCCACTTTTTCTTGTGGGGGTCTGGGGAAAGATAGTGGGTCCTGTCCAAAATGAGTAGGGAGGGGAATTTGTGATTGGGGGTACGGGTTTCTTGATTCTTCTTCAATATGGATCAAATGAGCACTAAAGGAATCATGCATCTTTTTAGGGTAGATGGGCAGAGAGATAAATTATTTTAGTGAGTTTGCTAATTGGCACTTTATGTCTCATACTAAGATTTTCTAGAAAAGTATAGATAGAGAATTGATTTATAGACTCTGTGTTGTAAATAATAAAGTATCACATGTGTATAGTAATGTGTATAGTAAAGTATCACATGTGTATAGCATAGACTAACAAGCTAAATAGTATTCCTTTTGTAATTTTCCATTGAAGTGGCTCTATAAATAGAGCACTTCATTTGTTCAAAATGAGAAGAGAACATCAAGAAGAGAAAAGGAAGAAATATAAAACTCTCAATATCCCTCATTTTCTAATATCTGCAATACTTTTGTCAGTGTGATATTTTGCACCACTTCGTCTTTGCTCTTAGCAAAGGTTATTTCTTCACTTTTGCCTATTTATAACACGTTATCAGCACGACTTTCTAATCATTTCTCATTTCCCTTCACTGAAAGAAAAAAAAAAGTTTCCTCTAAGGTTTTTACTGTTCTTCTTCTTCATCTACCTCAATTGCTGGATATACCCTCGCGAAGAACTGTTTGCACCATGTTTACTTCTAGTTCTCAAACTAACAGTTACTTATATCTTTGATTTCTTGTTTGGTGTAGATATTGACTACTAACCCACTGATTATTTATGCAATCCAAGATGGTGCGGTACTATCGCCTATCTTGGACTGCAAATCTAATTTTACTGCAAATTTTAAGTGGAGTGGTATAATCGCCCACCCTATCCTGCATGTTTAAATTTACCTGCTATTTAAATTTTATCGCAATTTTAGGTGGTGTGAAATAATCACCCACCCTGCTCTGCATATTTAAATGTTATCGCAATTTTAGGTGGTGCGGTATAATCGTCTACCCTGCTTTGCATATTTAAATTTGATCGCAATTTAAATTTTATCGCAATTTTGCTTTGCATATTTAAATTTTATCGCAATTTTAGGTGGTGTGGTATAATCGTCCACCTTACTCTACATATTTAAATTTTCCTGCTGTTTAAAGTAGTGCGGAATAATCGCTCATCCTATACTTGTTTCGATGAGAATGGTACGGTACAATTGCCCTTTTCATTAATCATGAAATTCTCGAGCCTGAAGTTTCGAGTACTTATCATTTTGGCCTGAAGATCAAAATTTGTAAGAACTAGAAGTTTTAACAATATATTCCTTCAGAACACATATTATTGCAAGTTCTTACATACCTCATTTTTCTTTCAGAAAAGAAAATGGTAAACTTGGCAAAGCTTGATTTTGCTGCCCTGGACATTACTGGGAAGAATTACCTTACCGGGGTACTGGATACTAAGATCCATCTGGAAGCAGCGACTCTTGGAGATACCATCAGGGAAGAGAGCAGCTCATCATCTCAAGATCGGGCGAAGGCCATGGTTTTTATTCGTCGCCATCTTGATGAGGCACTAAAGAGTGAATACTTAACGGTTGAAGATCCGTTAGCCCTTTGGAAGGCCTTGAGAAACAGATATAATCACCAGACAACTGTGATTCTTCCAAAAACTCGCTATGACTGGACTCACCTAAGGATCCAGGATTTCAAGTCAGTGGCTGAGTACAATTCGGCGTTGTTCAGAATTACCTCTCAGATGAAGCTCTGTGGGGATACTATTATTGAGGATATGTTATTGGAAAATACTTTTAGCACATTCCACGCCTTTAACATGCTCATGCAGCAGCAATATAGAGCGTGAGGCTTCACTGAATACAACCAGCTGATATCTGTGCTCCTGGTAACTGAACAGAACAATGAGCTCCTGATGAAAAACCATAATTCCCGACCTACTGGATCAGCACCGTTCCCAGAAGTGAATGCTGATTCCCTTAAAAGGAATACCATATCCTCCCGTGGCAATAATTACAAACAAGGACGTGGCCACAAGCAAGGCCGATGGAAAAGGAAAGGCAAGAACTATGGTGTCCAGTTTCACAACCAGGTTCCAAGGCATAATCCAGGCCCGAGCTTTAAAAATGCAAATCGCCAGAAAAGAAAAGCTCATATGAACACTCCTAGAAATCCTGAAGGAGTTTGCCATAGGTGTTGTGGCAACGGACATTGGGCGCGTACTTGTCGCACCCCAAAGCATCTGGTGGAGCTGTATCAAGCCTCTTTCAAGGAGAATGGTGTCGAGATCAATTTCTTCGACCAGGCTCAACCAATGGACACCCCTAATCCAGTGACCAATTTATCAGGACAGTTAAACACAACCCACCTGGATGTTACAGTCTTTATTAATGAAAGAGGGAATGAAGTTTATGGGTCCGATTGAATTATTTATGTTTAATGTATTCTTATTATTTGTACTTGTGGTTTAATGCTCGCATTTTCAATTCAATAAAAGTAGTATTCCAATATGAATAAACTGCTTTTTCTTTACTCAGAGAACATGGATAAAAATTATGGTTATTCTTAAAACAAGAGCAATGGCGGAGACTTTTGTCTTGCAGACAGCGCAACCACGCATTCAATACTTCAAGATCGAAAGTATTTCTGGAATTTGGTACTTGCAAAAGTAAAGGTAACAACAATATCAGGGCAATTAGATGTAATTGAAGACTTGGGAAAAGCCCAGATTATGTTACCAAATGGAACAATATTGTCCATAAAGAATGCATCATATGATACTTGATCCATTCGAAATTTGTTGAGTTTTAAAGGCATATGTCTAAATGGATACCACATTGAAACGAAAAGTGTAGAAAATGTGAAATATTTATGCATTACCTCCAATGATACCTAGAAGCGTATATTGGAGAAGTTGCATGGTTTATCGAGTAGATTGTATTATACATATATAAAGACAGTTAAGGCATATACTATCATGAACTAGAAGTTCATTGATTCAAAGGTTTACATGCTTTGGCATGACCGTCTAGGTCATCCAGGATCTACCATGATGCGTAGAATCATTACTAACTCTAATGGACATCCATTATTGAGCAGACACATTGATGTCTCAAATGATAACCCTTGCAAGGCTTGTTCCCAAGGGAAGTTGGTAATTAGACCATCACAACTAAAGGTTGATGATGAATCCCCATCATTTTTGCAAAGAATTCAAGGGGATATTTGTGGACATATTCAACCACCTTGTGGACCATTTCGATATTTTATGGTTTTGGTTGATGCATCTACCCGATGGTTACATGTTTGCCTATTGTCTACTCGAAATGTAGCTTTTGCGAGACTTCTTGCTTAGATAATTAAGTTGTGAGCACAGTTCCCAGATCATCCCATTAAGTTAATTCGACTTGATAACGCTGGTGAATTTACATCTTAAACCTTTGATGATTATTGTATGGCACTATGCATTGATGTTGAACACACAGTTCCTCATGTCCATACTCAAAATGGTTTAGCAGAGGCATTTATCAAGCGACTTCAATTAATAGTCCGCACTCTGCTCATGAAAACGAAATTGCCAATCTCTGCATGGGGACATGCCATATTACATGCTGCATCATTGGTTAGATTGAGACCCATAGCCAACCACCAATATTCATCATTATAACTCGTGTTTGGACATCAGCCAAACATTTCACATTTACGAGTTTTTGGTTGTGCTGTTTATGTGTCTATTGCATCGCCACAATGAACTAAAATGGGACCTCAGCGCAGACTGGGAATTTATGTGGGTTTTGATTCACCATCTATCATTAGATATTTGGAACCTTTGACTGGTGATATGTTTACAGCTCGTTTTGCTGATTGTCATTTTGATGAGACAGTTTTCTCGTCGTTAGGGGGAGAAAAGATCGTTCCAGAAGAACGGCAAGAATTGACATGGGTTGTTTCCACCTAATCTCATTTTGATCCACGAAGCACTCAATGTGAAAATGAAGTGAAAATGATTGTTCATCTTCAAGGTATTGCTAATCAAATGCTAGATGCATTTAATGATGCTTCGAAAGTGACAAAGTCACATATACCAGCTACAAATGCACTTGCAACAATTGATGTCCCTGTTGGACAAAATAAAGTGGCAGTGAATGATTCATCCAGTGCACGCCTGAAGTGTGGTAGACCCCTAGGTTCAAAAGATTCAGCCCCTCAAAAGAGAAAGATAAGGGCACAGTTGAACCCAAATGATATCATTCAAGAAAAGAAATTGAATGATAAATCCACAATTCATGATTCTGTACTTCCAGAAAAAGAAAATGTCCTTGATGAGACATTTGTCCCTGAAGAGACAGAAGTACATCAAAGCAAAGAAATATCCATAAATTATGCATGTACTAATGAATTATGGGATCGAAATGAAATAATCAACGACAACATGTTTGCATTTGCAATAACCACTGAAATTATATTAAGTGATGATATTGAGCCCCGCTCTGTTGATAAATGTAGACAGAGACAAGATTGGCCTAAGTGGAAAGATGCAATCCAGGTATAATTAAATTCTTTGGAAAGACGAAGTGTTTTTGGACCAATAGTCCAAACCCCGCCTGGTGTGAACCCCGTAGGTTACAAATGAGTATTCACAAGGAAACGCAACGAGAAAAACGAGATTGCAAGATATAAAGCATGACTCGTTGCACAAGGTTTTTCACAAAGACCTGGAATTGATTATGAAGAGACATACTCTCTTGTAATGGACGCAATTACGTTCCGTTACTTAATAAGTTTGGTGATTTCAGAAAAACTTGACATGCGACTTATGGATGTCATCACCGCGTATCTATATGGAGAATTAGATACTGACATATATATAAAAGTCCCATAATGACTTAAGTTGCCTAAAGCAACTAACAAACCACGAGGTATGTTCTCAATCAAATTAAGAAGATCAATGTATGGGCTGAAACAATTTGGGCGAATGTGGTATAATCGTCTCAGTGAGTATTTGATTAAAGAAGGATATGCCAACAATGTTATCTGCCCTTATGTGTTCATTAAGAAATCCAATACTGGATTTGCTATAGTGGCAGTATACGTCGATGATATGAACCTAGTTGGAACCCCTGAAGAGCTCAACAAAACTGCTAACTATCTGAAAAGCGAATTTGAAATGAAAGACCTTGGAAAAACCAAATATTGTCTCAGCCTGCAGATGAGTATTGTGCTAATGAAATTTTGATCCATCAATCAACTTACATTGAAAAAATACTGAAGCGATTTGGCATGGACAAGGCTTATCCCCTTAGCACCCCAATGGTCGTTCATTCTTTGGATATTAAGAAAGATCCATTTCGTCCAAAAGAAGATGATGAACTAGTCCTTGGTCCAAAAGTACCATATTTGAGCGCAATAGGTGCTTTATTGTATTTAGCATAATGTACTAGACCAGATATAGCTTTTTCAGTTAACTTGTTAGCCAGGAACATCTCTGCTCCAACAATCCGTCATTGGAAGAGAGTCAAAGATGTTCTACGATACCTTCGTGGGACAACATATATGGGTCTCTTCTACTCAGACAAGCCCACAAATGATCAGATCCTTGTTGGATACGTAGATGCTGGTTTTCTCTCCGATCCGTATAAAGCCCGTTCACAAAATGGATATGTGTTCACTAATAGAGATACTGCAATTTCACGGTGATCAACGAAGCAAACGCTAATTGCTACATCTTCCAATCACTAGGAAATAATTGCTTTACATGAAGCAAGTCGTGAATGTTCTTGGTTAAGATCAATGATCCATCACATACGGAATTCATGTGGTCTACCTTCAAAGACAGACTGTGGAGCCAAAAATATTCACTAGGCGACACGTGGACTTTTGGACAAAAGAGGACAAAAATACCCTCGAGGCATACCGGGTTTCCTACACGCGAGCAGTAGAGAATCATTTTTTCAACCAAGTCAAAAGTGCCCAAAATAGGTATCAACTTAAAACCTAATTTATTCATATATTTCCCATTTCATTATTTAGCTAATCAATTAGCTAAATAATATACTTATTCCTTTCATATTTCATAAAATCATAATAATTGACTAATTAAGGGATTAATTACCTAATCAATCCCTTAATTGTCAATTTGAAACATCCACTCAAACCTAAAAACACAAGAGGGCCGGCTATCCCATTGAAAAACCTAATCCATTACCTTTTTTCTACCTTTTCCCACCATTTCTTCCTTTTTATTAGCCAATTATACAAAAAACCACCAAAACATTCATTTTATGTTTAATAGCCAAATAAATTGGCTAATTAAACCTAAAAACCCTAGCCACCTCCTATCCCTATAAATATACTCCCATTCTCACCAAAAAGCTAATTCCAACACTTTGGCAAAAATCCCAAAATTCTCTAAACACTCTTTCTCTCTAAATTCTAACTTTGGCATCGGAGGTTCTTCGGCCAAAGCCCCCCCCCATTCATCGTGGGCGCGTGAGGCTCTTGGCCTTAACCTAAGGTGTTAATTGTTTTGTAGGTGCAAAATCGTCCAAGATCGAGGAGGAAGAAATTTGCATCCACAAATTGGTGCTTTCATTGAGAGTTGAAATCCATACTCGTAGAAGACTCTCGCACAAAAAAGGTTTTTTCTTTATTTTCTAGTCCATTTGAATATTTTTCATACGTTCTTATTATTAGAATTTTTTACTTGCAAAGGTTCTTTGATAAAACGTATAAGCAAAATATAATGGCTAGAAATTTAGAAAATTCCACAAGTGAAAATTCTAATGTTCAAGAAATGGGATTGCGGAGATCCGTGAGACTAAATGCGACAATAAGGGGAGCGGCATCATCATCACGAGCTTCCACCATGGGAACCACCGTGGTGGCTACTTCGGTAGCTACCCGCGGCGAGGTCCATGGTGCCTTCACCACGGCCACTATGGGAACCACCGCGGTGGCTACTTCGGTAGCCACTCGTGGCGAGGTCCATGGAGCCTTCACCACGACCCGGAGATCCGTAAGGCAAAATGCGACAATAAGGGGAGCGGCATCATCACCACGAGCTTCCACCATGGGAACCACCGTGGTGGCTACCTCGGTAGCCACCCACGGCGAGGTCCATGATGCCTTCACCACGGCCACCATGGGAACCACCATGATGGCTACTTCGGTAGCCACTCGTGGCGAGGTCCATGGAGCATTCACCACGGCCCGAGCCGTGCCATCCAAGGCTCACGGTACCAAGACCACGATCCAAGCTGTGCCATCCAAGTTCACGTGGACCCAAGCCCAAGCCTCGCATTCACATGCACCGCGCATTGAGCAGCCTGCTCCCGTCGAGCAACCCACTCCCGTGGCCCAGCCTGCTCCTGCCAAGCAGCCCACTTCCGTGGCCCAGCCTGCTCCTGCCAAGCAGCCTACTTCCGTGGCCCAGCCTGCTCCCGCCAAGCAACCTGCTCCTGCCAAGCAGCCTGCTTCCGTGGCCCAGCTTGCTCCCGCCAAGCAACCTGCTCCTGCCAAGCAGCCTGCTCTCGTGACCCAGCCTGCTCCCAACGAGCAGCCCACTCCCGACGAGCAGCCCACTCTCAAGGCCCACACTGCTCCCGTGGCTTTCCAAGCAGCCCAAGTCGGCCCAAAACTATCTCAACCATCTGGACCTACCATCGAGCCGGGGGCATTCTCACCACATTTTTTCGCGGATTTGACATTTCCCAACTCAAATCTCGCGCCCGGAGTCTACCACCCTTCCACTGCTCAAGGAGGCGCATTCCTTCCAAGCTCTTCCAATCCAAATGGCGAACAACACTTGTCTCGACAAGTCATAGAGTTGACGAGCACCCTTGCACAACAGATAACTTTGGTGAATCAACTTTTGCAACGCATCGGGATCCAACGTGCCCCGGATGAGGTATCCCGAAGTAGGACAAGGGCAGACGAACCTTTCCAGTAGCATCCCAGCAAGCAGCCATTCGACCAGCCACGAGCTGAACGTTCAGGCAGTGTACATTCTCGATTGGGCCCCCAAGATAGCGTATACTCCCGTCTTAGCGCGCGGAGGAGCGTGTACTCTCGACTAGGCCCACGGATGAGCATACATTCACGGTTGGGGTCACACTCCGATAGTTAACATGAGCAACCTTCCAGACAAAGTGTTCATTCGCGGTTAAGCCCACAAGGAGCATCATCCACCTCACATCAGAGTAGGCAGCACGACGGACGGAGAGAAGCAGTCACTCAATCCAGCTCAAGTTCAACCAGCAGCCTGCGAAGAACTCGCTCGCCTGTTAGGAATGCACCATATGCACTGCATCTGCGGCATAGACGAGCCAAACACATGGAAGAGCAGCCTAGACCAGCAAGTCATAGCTGGGGGCAGCCGAGAGCTGCACTACCCCAACAAAGGCAAATTCAGGAAGAAGTAGAGAGACTCTTGACCAAGCGATTGCATGATTTCCAACGCAACGAGGTCACCAACGAGGCACTACGACGGAACATGACCAACATAAGCAGGTCACCCTTCACGGACGAGATCGAGCAGGCAGAGCCTCCACGAGAGTTCAGCATGCCACATTTCACATCTTTCAAAGGGGATGAAGACCCGGAGAGACACTTAAAGCGCTACCGAAGCGCAATGATCCTTTATCGAAACAACGATGAGCTCATGTGCAAGATATTCGCCACCACTCTACAAGGCGAGGCGCAAGATTGGTTCTACACCCTGCCGTCACAATCCATCCGGGATTTCTACGAACTTTCTTTGGTTTTCACCAAAGAATATTCATCATATCGCTCAATAAAAAAGAAGTCTGATCATTTGTTCAACGTCAAGAAGAACCCAAAGGAGTCGCTTCGCGACTATGTGAGGAGGTTCAAAGTAGAGAAGGCAAAAATAGTCGGATGCAACGACTCGATAGCTAGAGCAGCCTTCCAAAAAGGACTTCCAGCAGACCACCCGCTATTCGGAAAATTGATCATGAAAGAAGATCTAACTCTGGCAGACTCTTTTTCTTTGGCAGAGAAGTATGCACTTTGGGATGAGGCTCGCCAATGCACATTCAAGGACTTGAAGAAGTACCCGACATCACCTCCCTAGAAGCAGCGGAGGACTTATTCACATGTTTGACGTTATCTAAAGTAGCAATAAGCTCTACCATCATGCGAGAAGAGATGGGGGCCCGACTACCTGTATTCCACAGTTACCTGTATTCTACAGTTCAAAAGCTCTCATCAATGTTATTAAAAATTCAAAAGTTAACTTTGGCGATAGTTGTTGCAACCTAGAAACACAAATTTTACTTTCAAACGCATGCAATCATCTTAATGACGTACTATTCTGCCCAATCCAGACGCGCGACGATAAAGGCGTAGACCCTGGCGGATGTAAAGTTTTCTGACGAACGTAACACTGGAAAGACACACTTGAAAGCAAGTTTTGTCCTCGTCACCCTGAAGGATTCTACATAGGAGCAACATGTAACGGCAGTTGAGTACCATTTCTTGCTGCGCATCACACGACCCTAGCTGACCCTTGCTCAATGATTCAACTCTAGAGTGGCCCAATACCGGCAGTTGAGCATCTCCTGTTGCGTATGACATGGCCCCATCTCCACAGCTCCCTACTGCGCCTTCACGCCGAGCCTAGGTGACGCAACAGAGCGGCCCAACGATGCCTCAGAAGTAGCCGAGCACACTCTAGCTGCACCTACTCCACCCGATGGAGACTTCTGGCATTTGCATGTCGACGGCGCAGAAAAGCCTTCATCACTGCCGGCAGAGAAGGCTCCAAAAAGATGGATCCCATTTGGGAAGGTCCGTACAAGATCAGCAGAGTAGGGGGCAAGAGTAATTACACCCTCACCACCATGAAACGGCAAAAAGATTGTAAAAAAAAATGGATGGCCTACAATCTGAAGAAGTACCATGTGTGACCTCCCGCTACATCAAAACCCGAAGACTCAATAAGCTCAACGGGCACCACCTCACAAGCTGAGGACTATCCAGTTGTTATGCAGTTCCTACCTTACAGCTAAAGTTCTCGTTCGTTTCACTCGTTTTTCAATGAGGAATTTAGAAGTAATCACAACTTGGCTTGGCTGCATGCTTACAACAACTAATCACTCTTGCACTTCAAAAGAAACTGCACCCTTCTTAGGGACTTATCGCAGGAATTGCGCCCCCCGAGGGACCAACCATGCTCTCCAGTGCGAGAGGGTAAACCAATTCTCCGACACCCATATGGGTCAGCTCTCCAAGACGGGAGGATAAAATTTACACTCCGAATATCCAGACGTGGATGAGCCTGGCTGCCCTAGTATAACTAGATGCACGATGGCTTGCGCCGGGATTCCTAGAAGTAGCCGCAATGGTCTTTTTCAAGGTTTAGCTAACTGAAGGATTTTGGGTCTCTTGGCCTAATCCGTGGGGAACCGGGCCCTAGAGACGGAAAGGGCACATTACGCAGTACATCCGATGGACGGCTGCCCTGGAATCCTAAAGCTGCTACCGAGTGCACTAAGGTAGCCTACGGATTCCGGAAGACTGCCTACGGCTTGCCCTTCGAGCAGTGAAGCCGCACTAGACTTATACAACCGCACATTCTTGTGAAAGGTTAGACAAGCTAGCGCGCATATACGAAGTTTTATCCACTGCCGACATGCTACGTAGTCGATAAGCTTCACCTCTGCCAAGAGCGGAACAACCTACACCAAGTCCTAAAGTGTTGTGATACTTGCTACGCAACCTACGGAATTGAAGAAAGTCAAAGTTAACAGCCTAGTGGTTACGCGGACTTGTCTGCTTCTGTAAGTAAGGCATCCGGCTGCCAACCCTATGGCTAACAACTTTGCAAAGTTCTACACCAACACTTACGGCTGCATAGGCTACGCGAGTTTGTCTGCTTATAAAAAAGTAGCATGCCTGCCACTGGTCTATCAAGTCTAAAGGTTAGGGCATGAACAAAAGAAGTGAAGATGAAGAAAAACGAAGGAAAACATGTTTATAAACAACTAGCAAAGGTTGAAGGAGTTCAAGCAAAACAAAAGCTACAAGGAAAAACAAAGAAAATCCTAAAGGCTACCTAAAATACTACACTACAGCAGCTTGGACATTCCACGACTACTCGGTCGCCACACCTTCAACAGCCGTAACGCTCTTAGCAGCGGCATCATCCGGTGCTTCACCCCCGGCTGCCCCAGTCTGGGCACTAACTTCTCCAACTACTTCACCAATGGAAGCCTTAAAAGTAAAAGCAAGCAAGTCTTCCGGAGAAATAGAGAAGCTTATCCACTCTCTTCTTAGCATAAGTAGCGAAACGAAGCTCAGAAATTGCAAGCTTAAGATCTTGAATCTGAGGCGAATCAATCTCAGCAGCAAAGGGAGCAGACTTTGGCGCCACTTTAGCAGCAGAGTCCACCTTACCACTCTTCATAATAGCAAGTCTCTACAAAGGTGAACCAGACTTGGCTCCCAAAGAACGTCCTGGTACAGACTTCGGCACTGGGTGCATGATAAAACCTTTACGCTGAGTAATCTTATCCACAATTGTACTAGCCATTCTCAACATGGAAGACGCCACATGCTCAGATCTAGCAGCCTTACATTTCTTCCCATTGGAAAATCATGTCAATCACATACCTCTCGGTAGCAAACGGACCCTCATGAGCAGCAGAAGAAGTCTTCAGTTTTTTCTTAACTGGCATCTCATGAGCAGGCGGGGAAGATCTCTTCTTTCCATCTTCATTCATAGTAAGCTCCACGACAGCGATCAGACGAGCCAATGCATCCGCCTTGATCCTATTTACCTCCTCTTTCTGGAGCAGCCCACCTTTCTTTCAGCAAATAGGACTAAGCAGCTAACGACATTCATGGTACTCAGCAGGGGAGCTCAACCCAGCATTCCAACAGGCAGGAGGCCTGCATGCCCAACATTCCAGCAGCCCATGAGACCCGCAATCTCCTTATTTCTCTCAATCACCAGCCTGGCCTGAGTCAGGTCCAAGAGCCCAAAGGACATGAGCCATGCGGCTCGCCTAGCACTGCGCCCCAGCGCCACAATCCGCGACCCTAGTTGCACAAGCTGCCTTTTGGCTCAAGCCAAGCCAAGCTGCCCAAGCAGTGGTCCCTGCCACAACATCTCCTTGGCCCATGCCGAGCCAACTCCTGGCCCCTGCCAGCCGATGTGCCGCACCACCCCGACGGCTGCCCCGCAATAGCACTATCCAAGAATAAGGCAAGAAAAATTAAATTTTTCTTACATCGGTGCGGCACGAAGAAGACGAAGAAAGCAACGAAAGACGGTCATTTGCACGGGCAAGATGTAGAAGATTGCTAGAGGAGGGGGAACAAATATCCTCTAAGCTATCTCTCTCTTGTAGGGTAGAATAAATTGCTCTCCAAAGTTGATTTAATAACCCACTTAAGGTGGACTTAAATAGGCTTTGAGAGAAATTTATTTCCCTTTCCTAGAATGATCTAATTTCCTATTAAAGAGAGAATCAACATCAAAATAGGAAGCAGTCTTAAGTTTCCTAAAGCAAGAAGATCTCTACACCTGCTGCCCTTTTTTGCGAGCAGTCCAACAGGTGTGGGGGCATTTGTGGAGCCAAAAATATTCACTAGGCGACACGTGGACTTTTGGACAAAAGAGGACAAAAATACCCTCGAGGCATACCGGGTTTCCTACACGCGAGCAGTAGAGAATCATTTTTTCAACCAAGTCAAAAGTGCCCAAAATAGGTATCAACTTAAAACCTAATTTATTCATATATTTCCCATTTCATTATTTAGCTAATCAATTAGCTAAATAATATACTTATTCCTTTCATATTTCATAAAATCATAATAATTGACTAATTAAGGGATTAATTACCTAATCAATCCCTTAATTGTCAATTTGAAACATCCACTCAAACCTAAAAACACAAGAGGGCCGGCTATCCCATTGAAAAACCTAATCCATTACCTTTTTTCTACCTTTTCCCACCATTTCTTCCTTTTTATTAGCCAATTATACAAAAAACCACCAAAACATTCATTTTATGTTTAATAGCCAAATAAATTGGCTAATTAAACCTAAAAACCCTAGCCACCTCCTATCCCTATAAATATACTCCCATTCTCACCAAAAAGCTAATTCCAACACTTTGGCAAAAATCCCAAAATTCTCTAAACACTCTTTCTCTCTAAATTCTAACTTTGGCATCGGAGGTTCTTCGGCCAAAGCCCCCCCCATTCATCGTGGGCGCGTGAGGCTCTTGGCCTTAACCTAAGGTGTTAATTGTTTTGTAGGTGCAAAATCGTCCAAGATCGAGGAGGAATAAATTTGCATCCACACAGACAGTCTAACTGTCATCCATGAAGATAATGCAGTCTGTGTCGCCCAGATGAAGGAAAGATTCATCAAAGGTGATAAGACTAAACATATCTCTCCAAGATTTTTTAGTGCACATGAGCTTCAGAAGAGTAAAGTTATTGAAGTCAGACAAATCTGTTCCAATGAAAATTTAGTAGACTTGTTCACCAAATCTCTACCAAAGTGCACATTTCAAAAGTTAGTGCAAGGAATCAGATTACGTCGGCTTACAAATTTGAAGAATGCGGAATCAAGGGGAGATACAATTCAGGGGGAGCATTCATGATACATGCATGTTGTACTCTTTTTCCTTCGATTAGGATTTTTCCCACTGGGTTTTTCCTATCAAGATTTTAACGAGGCAACATAAGCATGCTCAACACCATCCGGGTAAAGTTGTACTCTTTTTCCTTCGCTATGGTTTTTTTTTCCACTAGGTTTTTCCAAGCAAGGTTTTGATGAGGCAACTGATGTTGATATGTGATAGGATTAAAAGCACACCACAAAGTAG
The DNA here is from genome assembly GCF_916048215.2 of Malus sylvestris. Taxonomy (NCBI): domain Eukaryota; kingdom Viridiplantae; phylum Streptophyta; class Magnoliopsida; order Rosales; family Rosaceae; genus Malus; species Malus sylvestris. The sequence continues at coordinate 5,618,739 of NC_062270.1, read as the reverse complement.
CACACAAATGTCCTATTGATTTTCCTTATTAACACTAAGATTTGTCAATTGTAGCATATGAAAATAAGGGTCTTTCCCACAGAAGATTATTTTATCTAACTACCTAAAATGTCACAAAAACTGGGTTGCTGTCCCTACTGACCAGCCACCGAAAAATAATTATTAGAATGACTTATACTTATCTAAAATCTACGAAATTTTATATGCATATACTACACACACAAAGATACACTCACACAAATTTTTGGGATTTTTGGAGCTGATTTGCTATTTAAATTAAATCGAACAAAAACAGGATAGAAACAAATTTTAAGTAGTTCACAAATTAAGAAAAACGAGTTAGGGGTATTGCTATCCACCACCAAATAATCATGCAAACATGTTATGTTTCATTCAAATTTCTTTTATTTCCGGATGAAGATGCTCAAGTTGGCTCAATGTTAGAACTCAACCTATTACTCTTTCTTACGTAGTATGTTAAGAGAATGGCGTTTTTAACTTAACTTAGTCCCTAGCATGCAATCTAGAATGGCGTGTTCATAGATTTAACAAGTAGAAATCATTAAGAACAAAAAGAGTTTGAGTCATCACAAGGCATCGTAAGTACTGGCGTTATCTTACTTATCCTAGAAATTGGTTCACATGTTAATTGCAATTAACAAGTACTACTTTAGAACATATGTAGGTCCTCATTCGACAAGGGCAGACACACACATATTCATAACATTAGAATCCAAGATATGCTTACTACGTATGCATCCATAGAAAACAAATAAAGAATTCATCAATTAGACAAGTAGTGAACCAAGTTTCATCCATTCATAAAAGTAATTCAACGAAATGTCATAACAAAATTACAATCATATTCAGGGCTTCAAAACAGCCCCTAACTTCTAAAAAATTAGTTACACATAGTTCTCAAAATAAACCAAAAGAAAGACATGAGTTTGAGAAGATAAAACCGAGAGAAGAGAATGCCAAGATTTCCTCCTTCTTTTCCTTCATTTCTCAACCCAGCAGCCTTGCCTTTTTTCCTTCCTTTCCTTCCTTTTTTTTCTATCTTTTTTCCTCTAAAGAACTCCCTTTTGCTGCTGCAACCTGCAGCCTTTATGCCCATGCTTGTTGCCCCATTTCTGCTCCATAACTCACCCCACTAACAGCCATTTAGTGATGACAATAAGTGAGAGGAAATGGTAAAACAATTGTAACTTTTTGGGCAACCTTTATGCCAATTACTCCCACTTAATCCTCATCTTTAATTCCATTTCATCTGATATTTGAAGAGGTGTCAGCTGGCTTGTTCTTGGCTGCATCAGTTTTGGCTGCTAGTTTCATTGGATTTATTGCCTTCAATGCAGTTACAAACTGCTCAGCGTCTTGGAAACCTTTCAGTGTTAAAACGGCCATAACTTCTTCTAGAAAAATTATATTAACAATCCGTGAAATGCTCCAGAAAATAGACATCCGTAGCTTTCCAAGCATATAAGGCTCATTCTCTAATTCATTCTGAGCTGTTCGCAACTTGCTTCCAAAGTCAGCTGACCTGCACAGGCAGTTTTGACGAATTTGTTACTTAATATCCAACTTGTGCTATTTTTCTTTTCTTTGCTTGACAAATCCTAGAAAACACAAAAACAAAGTAAATAGCTCAAAAATATAAGGAACTAACTAAGAAAAGACAAGTGAATTTGATGTAAAGTATATATAAATATGAGCTTATCAATATGTGGGCATCCAAGGGGAAGTGTTGTAAATAATGGGTATGTTTGCCCACATGTGTATATTAATGTGTATAGTAAAGTATCACATGTGTATAATATATACTCACAAGCTAAGTAGTAATCATTTTGTAATTTTCCATTGAAGTGGCTCTATAAATAGAGCACTTCATTTGTTCAAAGTGAGAAGAGAACATCAAGAAGAGAAAAGGAAGAAATATAAAACTCTCAGTATTCCTCATTTTCTAATATCTGCAATACTTTTTGTCAGTGTGATATTTTGCACCACTTCGTCCTTGCTCTTAGCAAAGGTTATTTATCTACTTTTGCCTATTTATAACACTCTATTTTATTGTCTCTCAATTTTTTTCTACATTTATTCACTTCAAATGTTAGAATTAAATAGAAGAGCGTAGTAGGATAAAACTGAATGTGCGGAACTTATTTTTCTATTATGTTCATATCAAATTCGACCGACAAGAGTACTCTTTTCTGGTATAGTAGATATGCACCCAACGTGCTGGAAAAAAAATGTGATTTCTTATAATCTAATTAATGGGCACTTTAATTGTACATCAACTTAAATCATTCCCGTGCTAAAAGAAATATATTTTTTGTAGATTATTTTTCAGAAAAATACTTTTGAACCCAACTTTTTTTAGAGTTCAATTCTCATTTTTTTTAATGGTGGAACCCATAATATATTATAGCTTATACATGTAGAACTTATTCCATATGACGAGAGTTTGAAGAACATGTCGAGAACAACATTAGAATCTATACCATATTCCTTTAAAGATGTTTAACTGAAAGTTAATTATCGTAATCCATATCTCCACGTCTAAACCCTGGATGCCATAATTATGCAATTCGTCGTCCAGGGGCCTTTTCTAATTCTAATCAAGATATTGACACGTGGATACATATTAATGTGACAAGTAACCGATGGCCATTTGTTTATGTTCGTTGACGTGGCCGTATTTGGTGCACTTACATATGGAATATGAGAATGGGATTGATATTTATGGCAGAAAGAAATTAGGATGGTGAGATTTGATGTGTTACTTAGAACTGGTGATGCTGAAGATAAATACATGACTCATTAGTCACACGATGACCTACGTAACTAATTAGAACATTAAGTTACTACGCAATCCCTACCATAGATGACCACATAAAAAATAAAAAAAACACTTAATGTGTGATTGCAATGATGTTACACTGACTCGTAATGTCACTTGATTTATTATAAATAATTCAAACAATATCATATTTTGATATGAACTTATCGTCTCATCTAATTTTATTTTAAAAGCATTTATGACATCACGTGACAATATTACTTGCACATTAGGTGTGAGGGAAATCTTTGTGGTTTTCTGGTCCTTTTTCCTCAGCTTAAAGAACCTTGAATTTAACTAGCTATAAGGCGAGAAAACATTAAGAGCAAGCTACAAATGTAGTACACGTGAACAAACTGATTGTTAGGTTGAATTGCAGATGTCGCATTGCAGTATAATTTAGAATGAAAGTCCAATTATTGTATCCATATAGAGAACTATAAAATTGATAAATTTTGACAAGAATAACATACGATGCAATTTCGTCAAATAATATATCAATCTATCCTTTTATGTGGAGCTCACTCACAACAAAAGATTGAGTAAGAATACGAGAGATACATCATAGGGAAGAAGAAAAATCAATAAAAAAAGGAAAAATAATTAAAATAGTTTGAAAACTTTGAGTTTTAACGATAATGACAAAATAAATGATAAAGTGAATAGTATTAGGATTGACTTTTTAATGTAAAAATATAATTTTTCGTTAAAGTGAACCGTACTTGGAGTTTTTTAAAGTTCCCTAAAAATCAAGTTATCACGTCCTAAAATGGGCATGTATAATGTTCAAACTTGGCAATATAACACTATATTTCCAATAGAATATACATAAGGGGCATTTTAAGTGGAAAAATAGTTTTCTTAACAACACGGCGGAACAAAAATAAATAAGTACACCAAAGATTATAATTCAATTTTATTTAACGCGAGAGTCAAACACAATAAAATTTTAATTTTAATATGCCTAAACAAAGGAAAAATACTTAGCAATGCCTCTTAACTTAGGACAAGGATTGTCTGCCCTCCTTGTTCCCGTGTCCTTCCGTGTTCTTCTGTTTGTGTGATCACGGTTAAACCATATCAACATTTTATATTACTATTTATTTTTGTCTTATTATCTTTATAGAAAAAAATAATATAAAATATTGACGTAGCTTAACTGTAACCATACAAAACAAGAGAGCACGGAAGAGCATGAGAATAAGGAGGGCAGACAATCTTGTCGCTTAACTTATAGGCCTTATTTCACTTTTCTTTCTAAACTTTCAATTTGATTTTGAGCCCTATAACTTTTCAATTTGTGCAGATGTCCCATCGGCCGTTAGTTTTGTCAATTGTTCCATCAAATTGCAGATTATTTTCATCCATTTAATACAAATAGCAACCTCTAATTTGATGTATATGCATAAGTTAATATTAATTTTAGGCTTTTTATTCAAAATAATCTCTAAGATTTGCATTATCCATAAGTTTGGTCTTTGAGATTTAAAATCAATAGAAGTAGTCCCTGAGATTGTCCACCATCCATAATTTTGGTCATTCCGTTGAAGCTTTTGGCCGGAAGTTTGGGCAATTTTCAAAGCTTCGTAACTCAATTGTTTCTTAACCAAATTCGACCCGTAATATATCAAAATGAAGATAGGAAAGTATAGAATAAGATTATATTTATTTGGAGGCCCAATGGTTGCCAAAGATGGTCGGAAAATAGCCTCAAAATTTACTGGTCCAAGGGAAAACTGGAAAACTCGCCGGAAACTGGATAAACTATAAACGTTCATAACTTCTTCAATACTCAACGAAATTAAGTGATTCAAAAATAAAAATCATACTTCTCGATGAGAAGAAGATAATGGTACCTTTTTCAACGGCTAAGTCGTCGTGATTTGGCTGGAAAACGGCTTGAACGTTGCTGACTCGTTTTTCAACAGCCACTTTCGAGCCTTTTTCCGGCCAAATCACGACAATTTAGCCGTTGAAAAAGATACAATTATCTTCTTCTCGTTGCGAAGTATGATTTTTATTTTTGAATCACTTGATTTCGTTGAGTATTGAAGTTATGAACGTTTAAAGTTTACCTAGTTTTTTGCAAGTTTCCGGCAAGTTTTCCAGTTTTCCCTCGTACCAGTCAACTTTAAGGCTATTTTCTGACCATCTCCAGCAATCATTGGGCTTCCAAATAGATATAATCTTATTATACACTTTCCTATCTTCATTTTGATATATTATGGGTCGAATTTGGTTAAGAAACGATTGAGTTACGAAGCTTTGAAAATTGCCCAAACTTCCGGCCAAAAGCTTCAGCGGAATGACCAAAATCATGGATGGTGGACAATCTCAGGGACTACTTCTATTGATTTTAAATCTCAGGGACCAAACTTATGGATGATGCAAATTTCAGGGATCATTTTGAATAAAAAGCCTTAATTTTAATATATTCTCATAATCCATTTATCAAAATTTTCAATTAATTTTTCTTGCGAATGTAGCATTTTGTTGGCGTACGTGTCACGAAAAGTTTGTCTTAAACGAAAGAAATAATCCCATTCCCATCAATATTCAATGTTTAATCAACTTTTTTTTCTGTCAAAAAGGTTTGATTAACTTTTTTTTGTCGAAAAAGTTTGACTAATCAAAGGGTTGTCGTGTGGGTCTTTTGATGGCCCATCTGTACCTTCTTTTGAAAGGTTATTAGTCCACCTCTGTCCACAAGCTGCTATCCCAATTTGGGCCCATTGTCTACATGTCTTGACAGGATGTGGCCCACGGTGACAAAGATGCTTTTTTTTTTCAATGCCATATTTCCACCAACAATAAAATAACAATTTACCAAAAAAGAAACAATAATAAAAAATAAAAAACTCACTCAAATCAAATGTGTCCAAATTTATGTTTTTCCGTCTTATATATTAAATTAATAGTAGTGATTTTCTCCACTATAATGATTTTGTTTAATCTAATTCAATTCAGGCAAATATAATAGCAGAGGTATTGTGTGAAGATAAAATGAGTTCAAAAATCATTTCTTAAATAAACTAACCTTATAAATTTATTTTTAATTTAAATTAAAGTCATTTCAATTGAAATTTCTATAACAGATGTTTTAATAAGATAATTGATAGACAAAACATAAAAGTGTTTTTTAAAGGAAATGAAATTTCATTACCTACATGAAGGGTTTTTCGTTTGGCTGTGATTCATGCATGGTTCTTGTAATAACAAAATCACACACGAAGTTTAAATGGTTCATCAAATCGACTTCGTTCATTACGTTGTGTTTGTGTTTGTATTTCACTACATAAGAAGATTTACAAAATATATTGGATTGAAAGCCTTTTTATAACCTAAAAGAAATGGGTTGTATGGAGGAGTGGTCCGAGAAGGAGGGAACTTCTTCCTCTTGCTGGTGTCTTCTTTTCTGCATGTTCTTTCCTGTAAAGGGATTGATTGGAATTGCGTATTCTTCACGGAGGTTCTATCTACGTAGCTTGAATCACGTCATGTTCTAGCTTTGGAGTAAAAGCTTGAACGTAAGCATCCAGATGTTGTAATAGTAAGGCACCAACAAGTCCTATACCTGCCACGTCTATATGTAGACTTCCACCTCCTTATTTTAGAGTGGTGAGTAATACATATTGGCTTGAGTCCTAATGATTGCAAGTGTGCCACCTATTCTTTGATGGTAAATATCAATCAACTTCAATCAAACCACTATCTTGTTCAAAATAAAAAGCATCTCGGTATGATTATCTCTCATATTCTTTCAATCCACTTCAGTTCATTCTTTTTACATTCTTTATTTTATCTTTAAAAAAAAAAAAATATAAGATATTGATATAACTTAATTGTGACCGTTCAAATAACAAGATAAGAAAGAAGAGAAAAAAAAATAGAGAAGTGAGAATCCTACTCCCTCGTATACTAGTTAATTAAGTGCGAGAATATATAAACTTTTGTAGTCAAAGATCTCATGAAGTAACTTACGTGCCAAAAATATTAGTTCTTGAAACCAAGTAACACAATTATATTAGAAAGAAACATAATAATGTATATGAATATATACTTTTAAAATACGGCTTATTACAAAAAGTCAGAGAAAATGAGTAATAGGGCATGATATCCGAGGGAAGAAGGAAGGAAGAGAAGCAATGGAGAGGTTGAGGGGTCAGAGGGTGGAGGAACCATCACAAAGAGGATGGAGAGCCATCACAAGAGAGGATGGAAGAGCCATCACAAGAGAGGATGGAAGAGCCAACACAAAAGGACGGAAGAGGTGCAGCTACGTAGGGGGGAAAACAACAATTGAAAAAAGAGAATAGAGCTTTAGAGAGAGACAGACAGAGACAAAGAGTTGTCTTCACTTTTGGATAATGAGAAGAAAAAAAAACACCACGAATAGCTGTGTTGGATAATAATAACTTTCATGTGGGTTATGAGAGACCTCGCAAGCATATAAAGCGGTGATGGTGGGTATATGTAGTTGTAGTGGTAGAATTGGTAGTGTTTGGGATAAAACTTGAATTTTGGGTTAGCCCAAAAGAAAGCCCAAAAGAAGGATAAAAAAAAGGAGAAGTCCAAGGCCCAGCCGAACCCTAGAAGAAAGAAGGGGTTTGTTTCCTGACCAAGTGCAGATCATAAAACCACTTGCTCACCTACCTAGAGGTCAAGTGGTGTAGGCCAGCCAGCTAATTAGCCCAAAAGTACTTTACAATGGCAGTACAAGTAAAAAGTTGATGAGTCATTGCCCTTCAGATGCATTCGGGCAAAATCAACACTGCAGACAGCCAAACCGAATCGTCTATAAAAGGAGGAAGAAAAATTAGAGACAATGACACTCAATCAAACAAACAAATACAAGCACAAACTCTGCTCAAACCAGATTTGCCTTCACGAAGCTATAGTCAGCCCTCAGTCTTCATCCCGTTCGGGATCAACGTTCACTAGGAATCCTTTGTAAAAGCTCTGCTACCCTATTTAAATCTTGTTGTAGTATCGATTTCCTCATATAAACTCATCTTCCAATATCCCATTTTTAGCATTCGAACACACTGTAAATCACAAAGAGAGGAAGTTGCAAGACGATCAGCCTTGCCCGACAAGGTGAAACCTTGCCCAACCTCCTTTGTTGTTGTCTTTCATTCATAGATCTAGTACTATGATGTATGTTCTCATCTGCATCCAAGTTAATGCTAGTCAATTTATGATTAAAAGACTTCTAAGGTCTAATCATTCGGGCAGACGAGATTGATCAATTAAAAGTTCTTGGTGTCAAGGGATAAAAAGAACCTTATGTGGACTTAACCCATCCACGACAATCCATGATAACAAGAAGTCCAAAGTTACTTGAGGCGCAAGTAAACGTCTTATTCTCTAGTCTTACTTCTGTTATATCATAATTCTCATAGAACGTTTGAGTATGGAATTAACTCTGATAGGAAGCCTCAAGGTCTATACCTAAGGCCCGACAAAGGCACCTATTTGAATTCATTCTGCTCGGCGAGCTTGGGCAATTAAAAGTATAACAGGTGTAATACTTCTACAAACAATGAAACAACCAAGATGTGTTCAAGTATTCGGTTAGTTTTGACGGGAAGCCTCAAGGCCTACACCTAAGGCCCCACAAAGGCACCTTTCTATCATGCTAAAGATGGCAGTGGCACGCCTGGGTACTTAAAGTTAATTTTGATTGTGAGCCTCAAGGCCTACACCTAAGGCCCCATAAAGGCACCTTTTAGAATTAACTCTGTCATTCTCTTACAGCCCGCCAATAAGCAGAAGCCCGACAAACGCCATCAACTGGCGCTAACCTCTCAGGGAGCTGTGTGCTCGGTGGCTAAGAAACGTCCTCACTGGATATTCCTTTATACCGAACATAGTTTTGGCACGCCCAGTGAGACACGGTTGTGTTAATCTCGCATGTCAAGGAAGAAAAGCCATAAACCTTGTAGAAAAAGTACAAAGGACAATTCATCTCAACCTTTGTGACAAATGATAGAGCAATCAAGAAATTCTTCTTCTCCATCAGGACATGTGGTCCTGGAAAGCCCAACTTCATCTGGAAGAGCTGAAGGAAAAGGAACTAATGAAGAATTGCAAGCTATTATGATACAAGTGTTGAAGAGCATGGAAAAAATCTCTTTGGAAACTAAGAGGGAAGTAAGTAGACTGTGTACCTTGACAGGGAATCTACAAAGAAGACTATATCTGGAGTTTTCAACTCCAAAAGGTGCTCAAGGAAGTGGGATGAGCCATGTTACCATCAGAAATGAACCAGTTATTCCCCTATTTCCGTTATTGGAAGAAAAACAAGATAAGGGAAAGGAAAAAGAAGTACCTGAAGGAAACCAGCCCGTGATTGAACCGGTTCTAGAAAAAGAATTCCCCAGCTTTCCATTATTATCATTTAATAATAGAAAGCAGAATGAACAAGGAAGAACGAGATATGGGATGCCCATAATAACCGGAGAAGTCAGCGGAAAAGAAGGCTTTGTCACCTCAGATAAGCCTCTTCCTTATAGGCCACCTCCTTTGACTAATAAGGGAGGATGAGCTAACTGAAGAAAGCTCGAGTCAAAAAATGAAGCAGGAACAGGAAATGACCAAAGCCCAAAGAACGAAGCTGCTCTTATCTTCCATAATAATAATATAGCTACTCAACCACTGAGGGAAAAGTTGGTTGAGTTGAGGAGGACAGTGGCTCATAATGCTCAACCACAAGCTCGTCCTATATTCAGGGTTACCTATAAAAAACCTTATCCTGAATATATTGATGAGCAGAACCCATTTCCTATCAACTTCAAAATGCCCGCATTCCCCATATTCACGGGAGAAGATGGAAGTGTGTCCTCTAGAGATCATATTTTCAAATTCTCCAATCATTGTGTGGTATATAAAGACAACTCAAACTACAAATTGAGGTTGTTTGGAAATTCATTGGCGGGGTTAGCATCTCAGTGGTACTCTCTATTGCCCCTAACTCTACTGCCAACTGGGGGCAGATGGAGATAGCCTTCCATGAATAGTTTTACAGAATAGAACCAGAAATGACTATTAATGACCTGGTTGAAGTCAAGCAATATGATCATGAGACCACAAAAGATTTCATGATGAGGTTCAAAAAGACAAGAATGAGATGCCAATTCCCTGTCAACCAAGCTCAGCTTATATCAATTGCTCATAGGGCCTTAAGATTACCTCTGAGGAAAAGGTTCTATGATACACAATTCAATGAGTTACAGGAGTTGGTAATCGCCGCCACAAAGTATGAGAGGTTACTGCTAGAAGAACAATAAGTGAAGCACAATTCCAAGACTCCTCATTTTTACAAAAACAACGCTGTAATTCATCATGTGGAATTGGAAAAAGCAGGACCAGAACATGAAAATGGCCATGATAGGGAAGAAATTGATGTATGTGCTGCTGAGATGACCACACCTTACAAATTGTTAATGGTGAAAGGGTTGGTTCAACCCATCAAAGATCAGAAAATCGTGATGAATGATGGAGGGTTTGTTCCTATGAAACATCCCAAGTACCAGAGTTATTCCTTTTACTTGGCCAAAGCTCCTGAGATCTACGAAGAGTTGGAGCGGGCAAGAATAATTTTGCCCAACAACATTAAGAAGATGCCTAAGCCAGAAGAACTAAGAGGGAAGAAGTATTGCAAGTTGCATTATACATTCAACCATTCTATAACCAATTATGTCCAGTTCAAAGATTGGATACAAGACCTTATAGTAAAGGGCAAGTTGTTGCTTGACAAGCCTCAAACTAATATGTTGGTTGATACAAACCCGTTCCCGGAGGCCCCTATCAATACAATCAACCTGGTTTGGGTAGGAAAGCTAGGATTAGCATTTATTGAGAAAGAATAGGGAAATAAATCCTATGTTTCTCCAACACTTCCATGTCAGAAGGAGGACCAATTGATCAAGATTAGGTCTTGACATTGGTATTGGTAAGGGAAGCGGAAAAGAAAAGAAAAAAAGAAAATAAAAGGGGAGTAGGGAGTTGCCCGAAGATATAACATGGGATTTACAATGCAAATGAGGCCATAAGCAAGACAAAGTAGAGGCAAAACACATGTTCATAAAAGAAGGATTACAAGTGTTTCTAGTCTAACAAGTGTACATCTTTACTCAAAGTAATTATTCGGGAATGATAAGTCTGCATGATTGTAAAAATTCTACCAGGTTCAGCTAGAATGGTGTTGCTATTAGCAAGTTGAGATTTAGTGTGTTCAAGCTCTACATTTGACTTTTTCACTTTTTCAATCTGATGTTTAAAAGTACTAAGAAGGGTTGCTTGCTCAGCCTTGAGAATGCTAAGTTGTTCTTTCAACTTCTGGATTTCAGAAGTTACCACGCCAATCCTTTCTTTTGTCAGCAAGCCTTCATCCATTAACTATTCGACCTGTGCAGAAGTACTTGATTCCTTCTCCTTGAAGCATTTTACACGATTGGCTTGTCTTTCAGCTCTTTGATGTTGATCCTTAAGAGCCCTTAAGTTCTCAAAGAAAGAGAAAAAGGAATCATGTTGAGTTTTGGATAACCGGCCAGCCTTGAAAAGCTCTATCGTAACCTTCTCTATAGCATGAAGAGCCTTAAGGTTGAATGAAGCTGATAAGTCTTTCTTCACCCAATCCTGGAAGGCTTGACGTTGTTCTTGAAAGCCAGAAAGTTCAGAAGAACGTTTTGAAGATTTCAGCTTTGTTTCAAGTTGCCCGAATTCTTCAAAAAGTTCGGGCAAATCAGCAGTTGTTGAAAATAAAGAGGGAGGGGTTCGTACTCCAGTATCTTCTAAAGGAGTAGTAACTACTGATGAGGCGACTTCAATCCCGGTCCTCTCAATTCCAGGAAGGGGAATCCTTGTATTTCCAAAAGTTAAAGAAGGTCGGGGGAACTCTGTTTTATACACCACACGTGGGGGAGACTTGCCCGAAACCTCTCATATGGCCTGCTGTGAGAACCAAAGAAGACTAGATTAAGGCAAGAAAAAAAATGAAAAAGTTTAAAGCAGAAATGAATTGTGGGAAAAAACAATATGCCTGAATGGGCCCGGGGGTTTTGAAAGAAAGAATATCAACTCCTGTTTGAAGAGGAGAATCACTATCACCAACAGGGGAAGAAAAAGATGTGCCCGAACCTTCACCCATGACCTAAGAGCATCCAGCAATTATAGCAATTATTAATAAACAGGTATGAGAAGAGAACAGAAAGAAAATATATCTATACCTGAGTAAGGGGAGAAAAATGAGGTTCATCGGTGGTATCTATTGGGCAAGGTGATACTTGCAAAATAGCTACCCTTGGGGTCACAGGGATTTCAGGGGCTACGGGTTCTTCAAGTGTCACCATTGGTGGTTGTCGTGCTTCATGCATCGGGGATGGTTGGATGACGTATAAATGGAAAATTAGTATGGGCATAGTGTATGGAAGTTCAATATCAAAACAACTGCTCACCAAATTGTTGTCTTCATGTATAAAATGCAACATAACTTCTGTTGCTGGATCAAATTGAGAAGATGAAGTTGCATCCAGAGCAGAAGGAGAAATAGAAGACTTTGGAGGGGAACCTTGGCTAGGCAAGGGGGCAGATACACCAACCTGGATAAAAAAAAAGGAAGAAAGAAGTTCGGTCATTTGTTTCAGATACCTCAAGCAAAATAATCTTTTATTCACTTACTGCCCGATCAAGCAAATACCTTACTCTCCTTGAGGCTATCCTTCTGTAAATCCTCAGCTCTTTGATGTATTCAGTTCCCAGTGGACCCTCTTTGGGTGTGATAGTTGGTTTCTTAGAAGTATGAGATCCTGATTTCAAAGAAAGCAGGGATAATCAGATAAGAAGGGGGCAGTCTAATTGAAGAAAAGCAAAAAACTTACTTGAAGACTTTTGCTTCGTTATGCCTGCCTCAGAGACTGGAGTTGAGGAAGCCGAAGACTTGGAAGCTTGGATAGTCCTCGCTCTCTTACTCCTTCTGGTGGGAGTTGGTCATTTAGATTTGGGTGGTGATGCAGGTTCAGATTCTGAAGTCTCGACCATGACTACTTTTTGCCGTTTAGAAGCCTTGATGTTTGCTTTGGGTTCCTCTTCAGCATCTGAATCTCCAAAATACTCAAAAACATCCCTGCATACTCCAGCTTCTCACCTTTGAGCTTCTATTATGGCTCCATGAAGAACTACTGCATCAGCGGAATCATTTTCTAATTTGATGGATGCCGTTTCAACATCTACTTGAGCTGCAGAATCAAGGAAAATAAGACTAAATAACTTTAATCTCAAAGGAAGGCATGGTCAGGACAGGGAGAGAAATACCTATAAGAAGTAACCAGTTCTTCTGCTGAATCATTTCCTTCCAGTTTTCAAGCTCGCCCGAACTTGGGTATGATTTAAGAGAAAGTTGGCAAAAGAGACGGTCGTGAGTTTCTCGCAAATCTCCTCCATATTTCTTGGTCCATTTGGCTTCCCACCAGGTGGAGAAAAGTGAAGGACATTCGAAGTTCAGAACTGTAGACTTTCGGACATCCTGATTCATAACTTCAAGACTTCATCGGGCAATTCGAAAGGTTATCTCTGAAGGGGATGGTAAACGAAAAGGAGTACCACACTGGACAGAGTCAAAAAAGGGGATAGGAATGGCTTGCCTAAAACCTAACTGCCTGCTAAAAAAATTAGAATGGTACACTTCCAACCCCCGATCATAACGGTTACCACGAACTCCCCAGACTATGTCACTTTGTTGAATACTACTGATAAATCTCTCCCTGCAAGATGAGGTGGCATCTTCCCCGGAAGCATCTTGGAATGCTTGATCAGAGAACCAGTAATATCTCCTCAAAACTGAAGCGCCCCACTCCAGGTATGATCGGGTTCTACAAATCTTGAAGAAATAAAAACAGGCAAAGGTATAGTGGTCTGTGGGATTAACCTTAGCTAGGATTCGAGCAGAGGCTACGCCTTCTGGGAATTCTAAATTACTGGCCCGAAATTCTGGGAAATACCATTGGAGCCATATTTGGATCATCCATATAAGTCAGTTCAGATTCGTTTCAAATGGCTCACCTTAAGTCATTTCAAAAATGAGATGATAAAGATGAGAAAGAAGAAATGGACCTGTGGATACATCATCAAAGTTATAAAGGGCTTCTACTAAGGAAATCTATTTAACCTTCACCCCTTTAGATTTATTTGGGAAGACATGCTTGTTGAGCCAGTATAGGGGGAAATACATATGTTCTTGGTCTTTGTTAGCAGAAGATGAATCAGCACAAAATTCTTCTTGACAAAAGGGATAAATCCCTTGAAGGAAGTCCCATAACTCTTAAAGGTTGCAGAGTTGTATTCCAATTGAAGAAAAGAGGCGGAGGAACTAGAGCTTTCAGCGATTGAAGAAGAAGAGGGAACCCAGTCTTGGGTAACATTTACAATCCTGCCCGATGGTCTTAGCCTGAAAACTTGGGCCATATCTAGAATAGTCGGAGACATGGGACCCATGCAAAAATCAAAAGTATTTGTGCCCGAATTCCAGAAAATGAGAGAAGTAACAAGCAGCTTGGGCTTGGGAACAATGGTAGTTTTTGAAAGCATTATTAGTTCGTAAATACCATTGTTCATCCACTTCTTCTTGAAGATTGGCTCTACTTCATCAATCCACTGAGTCCAAGCTGGGTCGTTCATTAAGGGAAAGCCACGACGGTATGAGGACCACTTGGTTGAAGAGATGCCGGATTTAGACAAGAAAGGGTTAGGGGTAAACTAGTTACCCCTAGGCATATTATTTTCTATCACAGCAGGGATGTGAGAAATCCATGCAGGGCCCAATGATTGTACCCCCTGGGCCTTAAAGAAAAATTCAGAGCACAAACCTGCCCGATGACGATGCAATCCGTTGAGTAAGCGGCATAAGGTAGCGATGCCTTCACCAGATTCGTATGATAGCTGGACTTGGCCGGAGCCTGAAGCCATTTAATAAATTTGGAAAATATGTGATGAGAAGATGACAATGGCAGAAGATATGGAGCAAAGAACAAACGGGAATCTGAAATTTGGAAGAAATAAAGCATTTGGGTGGAGGAGTACAAATTCCGAGAGCAGGTATACTTGCATGCGGCTATTCAATCAATATTGGTGCCTGGAATTCCAGACTGAATATTAATTGAAGGGGGCACTATTTAGGATAAAACTTGAACTTTGGGTTAGCCCAAAAGAAAGCCCAAAATGAGGTTCAAAAGAATGAGAAGTCCAAGGCCCAGCCGAAGCCCAGAAGAAAGAAGGGGTTTGTTTCCTGACCAAGTGCAGATCATCAAACCACCTGCTCACCTACCTAGAGATCAAGTGGTGTAGGCCAGCCAGCTAATCAGCCCAAAAGTACATTACAATGGCAGTACAAGTAAAAAGTTAATGAGTCATTGCCCTTCAGATGCATTCGGGCAAAATCAACATTGCAGACAACCAAGACGAATCGTCTATAAAAGGAGGAAGAAAAATTAGAGACAATGACACTCAATCAAACAAACAAATACAAGCACAAACTCTGCTCAAACCAGATTTGCCTTCCCGAAGCTGTAGTCAACCCCTAGTCTTTATCCTGTTCAGGATTAACCTTCACTAGGAATCCTTTGTAAAAGCTCTGTTACCCTGTTTAAATCTTGTTGTAGTATCGATTTCCTCATATAAACTCATCTTCCAATATCCAACTTTTAGCATTCGAACACTCTGTAAATCACAAAGAGAGGAAGTTGCAAGACGATCAGCCTTGCCCGACCTCCTTTGTTGTTGTCTTTCATTCATAGATCTAATACTATGATGTATGTTCTCATCTGCATCCAAGTTAATGCTAGTCAATTTATGATTAAAAGACTTCTAAGGTCTAATCATTCGGGTAGACGAGATTGATCAATTAAAAGTCCTTGGTCTCAAGGCATAAAAAGAACCTTATGTGGACTTAACCCATCCACGATAATCCGTGATAACAAGAAATCCGAAGTTACTTGGGGCGCAAGTAATTGTCTTATTCTCTAGTCTTACTTCTGTAATATCATAATTCCCATAGAACGTTTGAGTATGGAATTAACTCTGATAGGAAGCCTCAAGGCCTATACCTAAGGCCCGACAAAGGCACTTATTTAAATTCATTCTGCTCGGCGGGCTTGGGCAATTAAAAGTATAACAGGTGTAATATTTCTGCAAACAATGGAACAACCAAGATGTGTTCAAGTATTCGGTTAGTTTTGACGGGAAGCCTCAAGGCCTACACCGAAGGCCCCACAAAGGCACTTTTTAGAACTAACTGAGTCGCTTGGGCATATATACATATATAATAAACTTAACATCAGTTTTACATATGTTATGCTAAAGATGGCAATGGCATGCCTGGGTACTTAAAGTTAATTTTGATTATGAGCATCAATGCCTACACCTAAGGCCCCATAAAGGCACCTTTCAGAATTAACTCTGTCATTCTCTTACAGCCCGCTAATAAGCAGAAGCCCGACAGATGCCATCAACCGACGCCAACCTCTCGGGAAGCTGTGTGCTTAGTGGCCAGGAAACGTCCTCACTGGATATTCCTTTATACCGAACAGGTAGTAGTGTAATATACCTTATTAATGGTGTTATCAAATAAACGTGTGTAGACACCGAAATTTCGAAATTTCAATGTCTACAACGTGTTATGGACCTTACTAATCAATTATGGAATGGTGCATCCAAGTATCATTAAGGATAATGCCATATAATATCTTTAAGTAGCTAAGTATTTGAAATGTTAAATTTGACACGCCTTATCTATAATCACAAATTATTATTAAGGAGTATCCTGAGTGAGGTGTCTTATTCGATAACTCTCTAAAACCCACAAGGTTAAAACTGACATGCCTTATCTATAATCACTAACCACTATTAAGAGCAACTCCAGCGTGGGCTAGTGCTCGAGGGACAGTGGACGAAATAGGGCCAGATAGCTCGGCCTTGAAGCTCCAGCGTGGGCAGCTCGAGCGAGAGTGGAGGCCCGAGCTCTGGGCCTATGAGGAATTGCTAGCTCGAGAGCCTGAGTGGATGTGACGCCAGGGTTGACGTCATCCTGGCGTCAGCCCAATTTTAATTTTTTTTTCTGTCAGGCGCATATGACTCAGCAATGCGTGGGGGCGCGTCAGCCAACAACTTTTCAGATAAAGGGCCCGAGTTGTAGTCTGCCTAGGTTAGAGTAACTCCACTGTGGGTTGCTGCTCGGGGGACAATGGACCAAATAGGGCTTGATAGCCCGGCTGAATCCCTCCAGGGTGTGGAGCCTAAGGGACTGGGCATGCCTTAGCAACAGGCCTTTGAGGAATCGCCAACCAGCGAGCTCGAGGTGGGCCTAATGCAGGGCTGACGTCAGCCTGGCGTCAGTCCCATTTTAAAAATTTTTTTGTCAGGCACGTGCTCCTCACCCACATGTGGGGGCGCGTCAGCCGACAGATTTCAGACCCCAGGGGCCCGCGATTCAATTTGCCTCAGTTACCGTTGGGAAGCCACGTGGCTTCCCACGGTCCGTTCGATCTCAAAGGTTCTTTAAAATGGGCCATCCGATTTGCAATGGTAATAAAAATAAAAAAACTTATTTAATATCAACCGTTGGATCTGAGATCGACAATTGATATTAATCTGCTTTATAAATAAATAAATAAAAGAAAAAATAGTTTTAAAATTTAAAAAAGTTATTGTTATGACATGACACACCCTGATCCTGGAATAAAGGCGTGCTGGCCGTCACGTGAGCGTGACGTAACCAAAAGTGCGATGCGGAAGCAAAAGATAAAAGCATTACGAAGGAATAAAATCCATCTACTAGCAAGAATAACCAACTAGCATACTAGAGTGAGTTAAAGTGTGAAACACATATGTTCAGAGCATAAGTACTAGGTGCAGTCAAGTAGGACTATAACTAAATTACAACACCCGAATGTGAGTCCTACATTTATGTAGTCTGCCAATACACCGGGGGATTGCTCGTGGGCCACCAACGCTGCTAACTAGAACCTGGAGGGGCGTAAAACAAGATTGAGTGGTTCAGTAAAACAAAACTTTTCGAAAGCATTTCATTTAATAACATTTCTAACCCTTGCTGTAAAACCTGTATACTTTCCCAGAAAATAACATAATATGCATATAATTCTTCAAATATCTCAAATCACCAATCTTTATCGAAAACCAGAAAGTATGCCATGCTATAAATGTCAACAACATAATAAGAATGCATCAATATAACAGGTGAAATAATGAATCAACCGGAGATCTTGCAGCTGTCCTGTACAGTTAATTCTATAGCTCAATGTCTAATCTAACCGGAGTCACCACTGTGACCTATACGACGCTACTCTGCACATAAATCGGAACTACCTAAAGTAGTCTGTACGATAAGAATGGTGTAAGAATACGTTCTAGTGTTTCTCTCATCAACAGCTGTATAATAATCTAAAGTCACCTACAAGTCGGAACCACCTCTAATGGTCTGTACGACATGTCGGAACCCTCTAATGGTCTGTACGACATGCACCTACTTGGATCCAAGGTGAGCGTGTGGTGCGGGGTGAATAATATAAGCACTAACACCAGAGGTGTAGGTTATGAGCTCTCAACACAATTCATATCATCAATAAATCACATGATTAACATAAAACTCACCTGATACTCACATGTGCGTCCACATCACCATTTAACATATATATGCAACAATTATCAATTCATATAATATATGCATGGCATTTTAAAACATACTTTCATTTAAATTCAATTTCTGGGAAAAATCAATAGTATATAGGTAAATACAGAAAATACTGCCCACTCACTGGTATGTTGAAGGGTCGTAACCCCCGTGACGTCCTTGAATGCGCTCGTTCTCGGGATAGGCATCACCTATATGCGAAACAACTATAAAAACGTTATTTAAAGCACATAACCGACAATACGTAATAACTTCTCATACGATGCTCAAATTGGGTATATGAATATACCACAGTGACTTACTCGACGTCACGGACGTCGAGGTATTTTTAGAAAAAAATTTCGATGTTGCATGCGCCTCCACGCGCCGGGATAGGCATGGGTCTACGCGCCCCCCACACGCGTCATCTCCTTCCTCCAGACGCTGGAAAAACTCGCCGGCGTTGGAAACTGGGCAAACCTGTAATCGTCATTTTCTCGCTCGATTCTCAACCATTTTCCATGAAATTTTCACCAAAACTTCACAAATTACGAGAGGAAGAAGGCTATACCTTTAAAAAAACTTCCAAATCTTTCGAAATCACATCGGGAAATTTCACCAAAACCAGCCACCTTCGAACCTTGTGATCTCGAGGTCCAAAACCTTCAAACGAACATCCCCGAGCTTCGTGAGAACCTCCTAAAGCTCACTGTGAGCTTGGATTGTCCTAAAAACCAACCATTACAAAGTTCATGAATAGTACTCAAATCGGACCTCGAGTTTTCAACGTGAAATCGAAAGGTTTCTTACCTGAAATGGGTATGGGTGAGTTCGTAGGGTCCTCACGAGCACAATGGTGCCTTCAAAACCTTCGATCCGTGCTTGGAGGCTTCGATGGTGAGTGTGCCCGTACGGTTTGAAAGGAGAGAGATACTGAGAAGGAAGAGAAAGACACGAGATAGGAGAGAGAGTGATAGGGAGTTGTGTGGTCCAAAAAGCCACTAACCAAAACTAAGAAGGATCTTAGTTCTAATTGGTTCCAAAGATCCCGAAATTAAACCAAACGTAAGTCACACCCCAAATAACGTCCGAGGGTAATTCTGTCATTTCACATTTCTCGATGAAAATCTCGGGACGGGCTGTGACATGACACGTGGTACAATCTGGAATGTTGAAATTCAATTTTTTTTAAATCCAACGGCAGAGATTAATTAGTTTAATAAACAATTGTAAAAAATTGTAAAAAATCCGAAAAAAAATCTGAAAATTTTAAAAAAAAATTGTTTTTACTTTTCTATAAATACCATCTCATTATCATCTACCTTACACCACAATTTCATATTTTCTCAACCACTTTCAATCAAATTCCTATCTTTCTCTCAAAGTTTCAATCCAATTTTTTTCAACAAAATGACTACTAATGCAGGTACGAATTGGTCGCTTCTTGAAGATGTTGCGTTGTGTACTAGCTGCGTTGAAGTTACTCATAGTTCGCTTACGGGTAATGAGATGCAATTGCGAGAAATGTGAAGTCTTATTCATACAAATTATCTTGAGAAAATGGGTGGGAACCAAAGAATCGATGTCCAGTCGTTGGAAATTACTTGGTTAATCGTTTAGTACATGGAGAGACGCCTTGGCACAAGCTAGTGCTAATATTCGAAGTGGGGAAAATTACACGGATCAGGTAACAATATATTATTTATTTGTTTGTACTATACCCAAATTTACATTATAATTATTTGTTTGTATTAGTATTTATTTATTTGTTACCTACTTTCATTATAATTATTTGTTTGTATTTTTATTTATTTATTTGTTACCTCATTTCATTATAATTATTTATTTGTTACCTACTTTCATTATAATTATTTGTTTGTATTATTATTTATTTTTTTGTTACTTACTTTCATTATAATTATTTATTTATTTGTTACCTATTTATTTGTAGCAACTTCAAGCACAAACTTGGTATAGTGCCAAAACCAAAAGTAAAAATAAATCATTCAACTGGTGGGAATGTTGGAATATTGTCAAAGATTGTCCTAAATTCAAAGTTATGCTTGTCAGTCCAAAAGTTTTCATGAACAGCACCCATCTACACTCTACACCTGATCATGGCTCACATGTTCATGAAGATGATGCAGAAAAAGTGCCCGAAACGCCCCTCCCTGAACAAGCGTCGGGTTTGACCCGTTATCCAATTAGGCCTGAAGGTAAGAAGGCTTCAAAGAGAAAAGATAGTGCTTCCAAGAATGATTATGCAAAATACATGGAAGAACTTGCTCGGCAAGGTGAATTGACTTTGGTGTGGGAAATGGCGAAATTTGAGGTTAATAAGGTTAGAGAGGAGGCAAAAGATGCGGCTATTGAGAGAGAATTTCAAGATAATCAGAGAGAAAGAGAGCTACTTAGGCAAGAAAGGGAACAAGTTAGAGAAGAAAGAATGGTTCAACGAGATCGTGAAATTATGAACACACCTTTAGAAGGGAAGTCTCCAAATTCTATATATTTTTGGAAGTCGGAGAAAGTGGACATGGTGCGAATGAGGCGTGCAAGAGAAGCGAGAGCAAGAGAAGATAGTCCTAGCACGACAAGAGAATATCATCCTAACACCACAAATTGGTTAAGTGATGATGAATAGAGTAGTTTTTGTAATCGGAGCCCATAATTTTCCAATCACTTTGGGTTGTAATTTATTATTTATTGAATAGAGTACTTTATGTTGTTTCCAATTTATTGAATTTAGTACTTTATTTAAAGTGAGAGTAAATTTATTTAATTTCGTAAGTTATTTATACTAAAAGAATATTTATTCAAATGACAAAAACACACCAAATAAAATTATATAAACATACCAAATAATAAAAAAAACTCACTAAAAATGAACTAAAAAAAACACACCAAATAAAACCAAACACACTAAATGAACTTAATTATCTTTAGCTTGTTTCAATGCTCACTGGTGCTCTATCAGTCATTTAGCCGGGCATTGTGTATATATCACATTTGAAGTGCAGTATATTGTTGAATGACCAATTCATTGTAACATCCATCCTTTTCTAATAGCTCATGTTGTACGGGTTCTTCAGTGGCGTCATGAGCACAATATATACGTGTTCTTCAATTGTTCATCGTGACCGGCTTTTGCACAAAGTAAGAATCATGGTTGCAAACAGCACCCATAATTTTGTTGAACAAATGACGTTCCATTCTAAAACGACGTCTAAAGTACGTATCAGGGAATGAACTGTTATAAACAAAATAATCGTCCAAGAGATACTGACCTCGTTGT
The DNA here is from genome assembly GCF_916048215.2 of Malus sylvestris. Classification (NCBI taxonomy): domain Eukaryota; kingdom Viridiplantae; phylum Streptophyta; class Magnoliopsida; order Rosales; family Rosaceae; genus Malus; species Malus sylvestris. The sequence continues at coordinate 5,596,923 of NC_062270.1, read as the reverse complement.
TGCATGTCTCTATCAATGTTTACAGCATGGCTGGGCCTGCAGATCTGAGCCACAACTTGGATGACTCGATGGGAATGTGAGGCTCTTGCCATTCTTGATTCGTCGTCTCTCCGTCTACGCTCCTCATCCTCTTCCCTCTCATTTTGGGCTGTCTGGCGTTTGAACATTCCTTCTGATTGGTTAAACAATTCTTCCTCTTGCTAATTGATTTCCCACATCATCCTTGAGGAAGAAGAAGACATTGTAAGAAGGAAGCAAAAACTTTGAATAATAATAGAGATTTAGGTGAATAAGGAAGCAGAAACTATGAATAATGATAGAGATCTTGAGAAAATTGGTGTGAGATTTGTGAGGATAGATGGTGGATTTTATGGAGGATTCAAAAACGATTAGGTTGTAGATAATGCCACGTGGCATGTCGTCATTCGTTAAAAATCTGATGGAAATTTATCCTAAAAAATTGTAAACATATTATGACACGTGGCACGACATGATTGGTTAATAATCTTATTGGAAATCCATCACCAATAATCATATTTTCGGATAATGACACGTGACGCAACAAGAACGATTAAAAATTTTATCTGAAATTACAAATAAAATTATTTTGTATTATTTTATAACTTTTCAGCTTATGACACATGGCGTAACGAGAACGATTAAAAATCTTATTCGAAATTACAAATAAAATTATTTTGTATTATTTTATAAATAAATAAAATACTAATATTTTATTGCCTATTGCCAAGGGGAGGGCTCCCACACTTGAGATGCAAAAGGCAGTTACTGTTCACTGGTGGATTGAATAGTGAATTGCTTGGGGAGATGGCTCCCACGCTGGAACTGCTCTTACCGTTGGGAAGCCACGTGGCTTCCCACGGTCCGTTCGATCTTAACGACTCTTTAAATTGGACCGTTCGATTTGCAACGGTAATAAAAAATAAAAAATTCTTATTTAATATCAACCGTTGGATCTGAGATCAACGGTTGATATTATTCTGCTTTATAAATAAATAAATAAAAGAAAAAATAGTTTTAAAATTAAGAAAATTTACCGTTGTGACATGTGGCACAATCTAGAGTGTTGGAATTCAATTTTTTTAAAATCCAACGGCAGAGATTAATTAGTTCAATAAAAAAATTTAAAAAATTGTAAAAAATCTGAATTTAAAAAAAAAATTATTTTTACTTTTCTATAAATACCTTCTGTCACATCCCGGCCCAGGGCGGACCACTTCCCGAACCCGTTCCACCATCGTAGCACGATATTGTTCGCTTTAGGCGTACCATTCCCTCACGGTTTTGTTTTTGGGAACTCACGAGCAACTTCCCTGTGGATCACTTATCCTGGGAGTGCTTTGACCTTCTTCTCGCTTAACTTCGGAGTTCTGACGGAACCTGAAGCCAGTGAACTCCCAAAAAGCCTCGTGCTAGGTAGGGATGAGAATATACATTTAAGGATCACTCCCTTGGGCGATGTGGGATGTTACAATCCACCCCCATTCGGGGTGACGTCCTCTTCGGCACACTTCCGGCCAGGGATTGGCTCTGATACCATTTGTCACATCCCGGCTCAGGGTGGACCACTTCCCGGGCCCGTTCCACCACCGTAGCACGATATTGTCCCTTTTAGACTTACCATTCCCTCACGGTTTTGTTTTTGGGAACTCACGAGCAATTTCCCAGTGGGTCACCCATCTTGGGTGTGCTTTGGCCTCCTTCTCGCTTAACTTCGGAGTTTTGACGGAATCTGAAGCCAGTGAGTTCCCAAAAGGCCTCGTGCTAGGTAAGCATGGGAATATACATTTAAGGATCACTCCCCTGGGCAATGTAGGATGTTACACCTTCTCATTATCATATACCTTATACCACAATTTCATATTTTCTCAACTACTTTAAATGAATTTCCTATCTTTCTCTCAAATTTTCAATCCAATTTTTTTCAACAAAATGACTAATTGTCTTTTCGGATAATGACACATGGCGTAACGAGAACGATTAAACATCTTTTCCGAAATTACAAATAAAAAATTATTCTGTATTATTTTAAAAAAATATTTTTTTTATTGCCTATTGCCAGGGCTATTCAAGTGCAACGGTGGAGATGCAAAAGACAGTTACTATTCATTAAGGGTGGTTACTGTTCACACGGTGGATTGAATATTGAATAGCCTGGGGAGAGGGCTCCCGCACTGGAGTTGCTCTAATGAGAGTATGTTGAGTGAGGCTGCCCTATTTGACAACTCTTTACAAAAACGCAATTAAGAAGCCTTGCATTTGGGCCGCACTTGATCTCACCCTATATGATTGATTTTCCATATAGAATAGCCTCACTTAATGCTAGGGAGACCAACTTTTCAAAATAAATTTTGTAAACCAGATAATGAGGTTGTTGATGATTGAATTATCACTTAAGTATTGATTAATGTATTTATTTCATACTGATGACACATCATATAACCCACAAATTTAATGTAAAAATTTGATCTATTTAGCATTTACTCAACTAAAAAATGTTGGTCATGGTTTGAAATAAACTAAAAAATAATAAGAACCCAAGTTGTTTGTTTGGATAGGGAAGCCCATGCCAACTTAAGAAGACACATAATCCATGTCCTTAACACATTGAACAAAGTGGACCAATCAAAGTGCATTGGTGGGAAACACTTCTAAAATATCCATGAACTTCAATCCCAAGTCCAACTTTTAACAAAAAGCCCATTACTTAATCATCATATAAGTATGCTACTAAGCCCACTTATTCTCTAGGAAAACTAAACACAGTCGCACGAGTGCAAGTGTAAAAAATGGTACTCTCCTTCTGCATACCAAGTTTTGAGTTGTACTCTCCTTCTGCGTACCAACTTCGGATTTCGGGTTGTCAAAAATGGGCACGACTAGCACATCCAAAATGCACATCAGCAAGTGGTGAAAGGTAGTTTTGGGCATTTGGATCCGAAGTACTACAAACATCAACAGTTGACCGAGAAGTCTGATGTGTACTCATTTGGGGTGGTTTTGTGGGAAGTATTGTGTGCGAGGCCATCTCTGATGCATACAGTGGTGGCTAGGCAAATTAGCCTCGCTGAGTGGGCCAAGAGTTGTCATGGAGACGGGACACTTGGTCAAATCATTGTCCCAAATGTGAAGGGTAAGATTGAAGTTGAGTGCTTGAATAAGTTCATTGAGATTGTTATAAGTTGCTTAAATGATAAAGGAATCGAACGACTGTCGATGAATGATGTTGTGAGAGGGCTTGAGTTGGTATTGCAGCTTCATCAAAAGAGCATTGGAAGTGAGGGTGACAATGGAGTTGCCTTTATCAATGACAGAGGCGACAATGAATATTCCAAATAATGTATATATGTGACAATCTTCTATGAGATTAACGATACAGATGGAATATGACGAGTAATATTCTGGAAATGATGTCTCAATAGGATATCATGTATATGGGTATACGCTTTTCAGTGTCACTCAGATGCAACATCAACAATAATGGGACTGAGGAGATCATCGAAACGTATGAGCCGAAAGCTGCAACCACAAGCCAGCAAAGAAAGAGAGTATGAAACTGTATTGTCCATTTATTTTTGAAATGCATACATGAAATATTCCGAAATTTGATGTTTTGAATCACATTACAAAGATTACAACAGAAAACTTAAACCACGGTATAATTTTACAAGAAAGAAATACAAAATATTCCGAACAAACAAGACTTCACAATAAAAACAAGAGTAAACAAAGCTTGTAATTTTTGAAACTCATACATTTTGTTAATATTATTGTGCATTTGATGCTTACTATGCCGGATTAAACCTTTCCCGATCTCCTACTTCGACGATTGTTCTAGTAGAAAAACGAAATGTATATACAGTGGTCAATTAACCCTCCTCTCCTCTGGCAGTGATTGGCAAATTTGGGAAGCTTGCATACGGAAAGCTCTCCAAGAGAAGCCCTTGTTTCCTGCAAGAAAACTAATAATTCAGATTTTAAGTCTAATGTCTGCCTAAACGATGATCTGCAAAGTATTTGAACAATATGCAACCTATGTTTCTTATATTTATTTATTTTTCTTTATATTTATATTTGTGTAACTATGAAAGTTAATTTGATGCAAAATATACCTGACTTCGGTTTGAGAGTTGAGAGCCGAATGTCAGAAAACAAAAGTATTTCTGAACGATAGAGCGCTCATATGATCAGGTCTCTGCCTATCCATATGCAAGGAATGCGAGATGTCTTGGCTCAATCTTCTCCCACACGTCTTTCTTCTCACAACTTTTCTCTAGGGCAGAACATCGATGGATTTCAGGAAAGAAACAGATGGCGGCAAACCCTCTTCTGGCAACCATTGAAGGCTGTCAAACCCCCAAATATATAGCTTTTGAAGAGAAACGAGGTGTTGAAGTAGTCCCTCACCTGGCAGAAATTCCATAATTGGGCAGCTTTCAATTCGTAGCTCTTCAAGATAAGTGAGGTGTCAAAGTCCTTTTCCGTCCACTGCTTCCATGTAGCTTGGACAGATCACAAGTGCTTAAATCGTTTCAGGGTTCTTCCTATGTCCTTGCCTGCAAAACCGGATGCTCCATTTTATGACCGACTTATGTTGTTGGAATTTGGATAAGTGGAGGATGTGGAAGCAACCCTGCGTTGTAAAAATGTCGGGTCTGTGCAGCTGTGATACTTCTAGTCACCTTTAGGCAAGCCTGTCTACCTTGTGGTGGACGAAAGGATCACAGTGCCTATTAGTTTTAAGGACTTTTAAAAAGAAAAAAATGGAGAACATTCAACCATATGAAGTTTGATTCTCACAACTTTTCATTTTTTTCCTTGTTTGCTACCCCTCCCCACCCACCCTCTCTCTTGTTATGTTGATGATGAAGAAAAATAACAAAAGGAAGAGAAACGTCAAAAAGCACACCTCCACTCTTCTGCTAAAAGATCTAATTACATGCGGCTTTCCATTGTTGCTGCGAATTTATTTATGGCCAGATGTACATGAGCATATAACGTATCTATGCGAGCTTTAAGATGGTCCCGGGATAAAAGAAAATGAGACAACCTACCAATGCGGAAGGAGGGAAGTACACATGCAAGTTTGTGCCACCCATGTTAGGCTTCTGTAGTTCAAAATAAGCAATATAGTAACAATAAATTGCAGTTCCAACTGGAAAAATCAACATTTAGAGTCCTCCAGAAACAGAGGCAGGGGAAAAGGATACAAAGAGGATTACCTCCATCTGTTTTCTCACACTCCTACTACATATGAAATTTTGAAATGCCTGCTTCTTGTGATAGCTATTCAACATGGATGTCATCTCGGATGCTTTTGCTTTACCTACATATCAGCTCAACAAACTCCTAAATAAAGAGATGAAAGTAAAAATCAATGGACAGATTGATGATAAAGAATGAACAAAACATCTATTACGGTTTTAAATACATCTAATTATTGTTGCTTCGTAAATTAATTCTCTCTAAGAAGTATAAGATTCGTAAATTATTTTAACATGAATTTTTTTTTAAAATGATGCAAACTACATAAAACAGGATATTGTGAGGGACAAACTGAAATGTATATTCAGTTAACATTTGTTAAAACGAAGCATCATATCCTTTGCATAAGATGTTCCATGGTAAGAGAGAATGTAAATTAAAGCTCATCTGCAGTATTCAACTAAAGATCTATTACCAGTTCACATTCATAAAGAAAAGCATAGATACACCAACTTGAAGATGATAATGGCATTGAAAGAAAATGGGATAGCAGGCCACCGTATTCAAACCACGCCACTATGACAAAGAAATATATCATCCCCGGGTTCCATCATCTTCCTTTAGAGGTGCATCATCTTCATGCCAAAAATGCTTAGGAAATTGATGTGAGCTAACATCTGTTGCCTCAGACAATTGCCTCCTAAGTTTCAAACCAAATAAGTCAGTGCAGCACGTATATAAGTGAATTACGCATTTGTGTTTGTAAAGAAACTCATCTGCACCAACATAAAAGCCACCATATTCAAACGAAATCAAAATGATAAAAAAAAAAAAAAAACATCGTCCACGTGTTACCTGCATGATGTATCTCTTGCACCAGCGTGAAGATCATTAGGACATCGGAAGAAAACTAGAAAAGCATGCCACAACTGTTTACTCTTGCCAGACAGGCCCAGTAATTGATGCAAGCCAGCATCTGTTCCCTTGGGTAATTCTACTTTACAGTTCCACACCACAATTAGCTCGCTGCTGCATCCACAAGGGCCATAAATGAGTATGTCCTGGCACATTGTATTAACAGATACTTCTGATTGATTTTACACAAGTCTTGATAACTAATGCTGATTCACGCAACCGAGAAATGATAAAAAGAATACAGAACAGCTGAATAATGCATCAATATATCTGCAACTTCGATTCTCCAAACTTTTAAAAACATTTCTTCTTTTTCTCCCCTCCCTCCCCACTCACTTTCTATCTCATCAACAAGTTTATGTTGGAGATAAATAAAAAGAATGAAACGAAAAGAAACATCAGAAAACACACCTCAAAAGATTTAACTGCACACATCTTTCCATTTGTCAGCTACGATTTTATGATCAGAACCACAAGAGCATAAAGTATCTACGCAAGCATCAAGCTGGTATCTGAATAAAGAAAACGAGACAGCCTGCCAACGGAGAAGGAGGAAAGTGTGGATCTAAGTTGGTGCCCCCTATGTCGAAAGTAGGCTTCTGCAGACCAAAATAAGCAGTATTGATGGTTTTTATTATTATTTTTATATAAGAAACATGCATGCTTTCAATAAGAAATGAATGAAATCCGAAACCGGAAAGCGGATGCAGAGACTTTAACATATAACAGCACCATTTTCCCCTAAAGTCGAGGAATAAAACATATTCCAAAAGTTCTTGGTAAAAATTTCGAAGTACCATTACTCTAGTCTAAAGTAGGAGGGGAAATTGCCACTCATATGAACAGTGTTTTGGCCCACATTTCAATTTATTTACAAGATTGCCACTCGGATGCTTTTAGCTTTTAACGACGGTGCCATCGGTTCGAATGACGGGAATTCCCGTCTAGGGTTAACATCGCACGGTTGGGGGTAAAAGTTGGGTGGGCATTGTTGTCAGTTAGTGATAAAACCCAAGCCAATACCTAGCTGCAACCTTGACTGTGTGGTAATGGTGGGTACTGAGGAAAGGAATTGCACAGCAAGAAAAGGAAATTTCTAATTGTTTTTCATATATCCTTTTCAATCCACTAGCTGAGGCTTTTATCCCACAAGCCAGCCCTTACATTCGCGAGAGTGCCATCTGGCATAACAACAACTCAATTAAAACTAAAACCCACAATTAACAAGACTATTACAATCTAATCCTTACTCTAATACAATCTGACCCCCATTATTTAACTACTACTTCATAGTGATCCAAGGATTCACTAATAGGCCAATTGCAAGATCATAACATTTACTCCCGCCTTCGAAAAAACCTTGTCCACAAGGTTAAAGAGAGAAAGCAGGGAATCGAGCTTGGAAGTCTTCAAAGTCCTCCCATGTTGCAGAACTGGCATCTTGATCCTGCCACTGAACAAGCAATTGAACGCCGGCAGAATTACCCTTCTTATACATGCGCCTGGCAAGAATGGAGGCAGGAACCAACTGTTGAAGACCATCTTCTGTAACTTGGGGCAACAGGTTGTTGGCTACCACATTCGGCCCTAAGTGCTTCTTAAGACTGCTGACATGAAAAACAGGGTGGACTTTAGACATGGCAGGAAGTTCAAGTTTGTAAGCCACATCACCTACTCGGCTGAGAACCTTATAGGGACCATAGAACCTGGGTAACAGTTTATGATAACTGTGTGCAGCCAATGATTGGAGTTGATAAGGAATAAGTTTTATATAAACCATATCGCCAACTGCAAAACTCCGTTCCGATCTCTTTTGATCAGCTTGTGACTTCATCCTTGTCTGAGCTAATTCAAGGTTCCTTTTCAGAATCTCCAAAACCTTGTCCCTCTCAACCAAACATTGCTCCACAGAAGCGAACTTTGTAGAACCAGGTTCATACGGTGTGATATGAGGTGGGGAATAACCATACACTAATTCGAAGGGTGTGAACTTAGAAGAAGTGTGGTATGAGGTATTGAAACACCATTCGGCCCACGATAACCATTGTACCCATTTTTTAGGTTGGCCTCCAACAAAACAGCGCAGGTAGGTTTCCAAGCAGCGGTTCATAACCTCAGTTTGACCGTCAGTTTGAGGATGGTAGCCCGAACTCATACACAACTTGGCATTGTGCAGTTTGAATAACTCTTTCCAGAAGGCGCTTATGAAGATCGGATCACGGTCACTGACTATAGAGTTGGGCATGCCATGGAGTTTGAAAATATGCTCAAGAAAAAGCTGTGCTACACTAGCCGCTGTATATGGATGTGCCATAGGAACAAAATGACTATATTTGGACAGCCGATCAACCACCACCATGATAACAGTCTTACCCTTGCAATTAGGAAGTCCGACAATAAAGTCCATGCTTATATCAGCCCAAATTCGTTCAGGAATTGGAAGAGGCATCAGTTTTCCAGGAGGTGCCACTGTTTCATACTTATGTTGTTGGCAGATGTGACACTCCGAAACGAAGAGTTTGACATCATTCTTCATACTTGGCCAATAAAAGTCCTTCTTAAGTTTGTGATAGGTTTTAATCACACCTTGATGACCTGCAGCAGGTATGGAATGATAAGCTTCGATAAGCTTGGTGCGCCAAGGAGAGGAAGGGCTTAACAATATCCGTGCCTTGTACCGTAAAAACCCATTCTGGAAAGAGTAATTAGAAGATGTAGGGGTGGTAGCATTAGTCTCATGTGCTTGGAAATACTCCTTAGCTTTACTCTGAATCCAAGAATCATGTTCATTATATTGTCGAAGTTCATCAAACCAACCAAAATGAGGATATGATATTGCTGCACATTCAGGAAGTAGAGGAGAGCCATGTACGCGAGAGAGAGCATCAGCTACATGGTTGTCACTGCCACTACGAAACTGGATCTCATAGTCATAGCCGAGAAGCTTAGAGCATCATAAACTGTTACCCAGGTTCTATGGTCCCTATAAGGTTCTCAGCCGAGTAGGTGATGTGGCTTACAAACTTGAACTTCCTGCCATGTCTAAAGTCCACCCTGTTTTTCATATATCCTTTTCAATCCACTAGCTGAGGCTTTTATCCCACAAGCCAGCCCTTACATTCGCGAGAGTGCCATCTGGCATAACAACAACTCAATTAAAACTAAAACCCACAATTAACAAGACTATTACAATCTACCAATGATAAAACCCAAGCCAATACCTAGCTGCAACCTTGACTGTGTGGTAATGGTGGGTACTGAGGAAAGGAATTGCACAGCAAGAAAAGGAAATTTCTAATTGTTTTTCATATATCCTTTTCAATCCACTAGCTGAAGCTTTTATCCCACAAGCCAGCCCTTACATTCGCGAGAGTGCCATCTGGCATAACAACAACTCAATTAAAACTAAAACCCACAATTAACAAGACTATTACAATCTAATCCTTACTCTAATACAATCTGACCCCCATTATTTAACTACTACTTCATAGTGATCCAAGGATTCACTAATAGGCCAATTGCAAGATCATAACAGTTAGGGTTGCATTCGGTGGAATCGATGGCTCAGTGTGGTGTGGGATTTGGTGGGAAGGCATGCTGCTTGCAGAGAGGAGGAGAGAGAGGGAAGGAGGGAGGGGGAGGGGGAGAGAGAGGGGTTTGGTGAGGGGAAGGCATGCGACTTGCAGAGAGGAGAGAAGCTTAAAAGCAACTGCAGCAAGTTCAATGGACAGGGTCGCAGCAATGGAGACACCTTGGTCTGAACCATTTCCCCTCTCCTCAGGCGAATGCTGAACAAAGAGAAGAAGACCTACACATAATAGAATCCGATTCGCAAGGAAAAGAAGACAGCTAAAATCAATCCCTTCGACCTCCTCATTGGCGGCAGCACCCACGACCACCAGGTTCACTTTTAATTTAATTTTAATTTTTTCCTTTTTTTAATGGGTTAAAGAATATGAAACCAATTATAATTTAAAATGGTGAAATTTTGTTGATTTTTGCGTTCTGTGTTCTCAGTGATCATCGAGTTGTGATGGGTTGGTGTTGGATTTGATTCGATTGAGGTAAAAGCTATGCATGATTGTGACACGGAGAAAATGCTAGAATCTTACCTTCGATCCAAATATCTGATTTTTGTTACAATTGTTATTTTCATTGCAGGATAATGTGGCGGAGACAATAATTCCCAAATCCTCCAGCTTTCGGATCATACAATCGTCCCACCGCAAAAATGATTGCGATCCCTTATTTAACCGCGTTAACCACGTACTTATATGCTATGGATTGCTCTTCGTTTTTGGCCAAGTCAGAGATTTCTTCCGCAAAATCATTGATTGGAGGAGTGCTAGCAATTTGCAGGTTCCGTAATCATTGTACATAATTTCTTTCTATTGTTTAGTTTTTCCTGTAATTTTGTGTAAAAAAAGCATTGCTTTGTTGCAAAATTCAGGGTTATGCTCCAATCTGTTTAGGACTTGAAGATTTCTATGTTCGCCGGCTTTATCTTCGAATTCAGGTATTTTGTTATTGATTTGATTGTGTTATATTTCTTGAGCTGTATGAAATGGATGCAGCTGGCCCTGCAATTAAGCCCTGCAATTAAGCTTGAATTCCATGGAGTCCCATAAACATAATTATTGATAACTCTGGTTAATTTTTTAAAGTTTTGACTGGTCAGGATGTTTCAATAGGCTTATTGCAAGTGCTCTTGATGCTTGGTTTGATGTGGTTGAATGCTACTCCAATGACTACAACAAAACACTTAAGTAACGATTACAAATTTCCTCCGATTTTGCAATTTCATGTATATGTCACGCCTTTTGTTATGTTTTCTTGATTTATATTCTCATTGTGTAACTCGGCTGATGCAGGCTAACCAAAAAAACCAGTAGATGCCTTAACTTGGGATCTTACAATTACCTTGGCTTTGCTGCATCTGATGAGTACTGCACACCTCGCGCTATTGAGACGTTGAAAAAATATTCTCCCAAGTAGCCGAGTTGATGGGGGTTGGTATACTAATACTACTTTGCAAGGAAAATTTGTTTCAACTATTTTTCTAAATGAATTTACCATGATACGCTTCTATCACCAGGCTCCACAGATTTGCATAATGAACTGGAAGAGCGTTGCAAATTTTGTTGGGAAACCTGCTGCTGTAGTTTTCGGAATGGGTTATGTCACAAACTATGCTATCCTTCCTGTTCTGATGGGGAAGGTTTGCATCTTTTCTCAAATGTATGACTTCTAATTTTGTGTTTACATTCCTTATCTGAATATGTGCCATCTGACTTTACAGGGAGGCTTGATTGTTAGCGATTTCTTTGAACCACAACTCCATTGTCAATGGTGCAAGAGGATCTGGAGCTAGAGTTTGTGTTTTCCAACACAATAGTAAGTTCATTAGTTATTATATTGTATAGCATGGATGCTGAGGATTTGTTCTTGGCATCAAATTCTACATTTCAGGTTTTTAAATGATAGTTTATATTTTTATACAAAGAAAGCACACTGAGGAAGTGTTAGTTTATATTTAATTGCAAAGACTGGGGTTAGGCAGGAGTTTTGCAAGTAAATGACAGGTTTTTCGGTTATTTGCCTATTTTTCTAATCCGTGTTATGGATTTATTTAATTACTCGAATGAAAGGGCTGTTAATCGGATACGCATTTCCAATATGTTGCTTCGCTCTGTGAGATGTTGGTGATAACATGAATAGAGTTTTACTCATTAAAATTAAAAGAAAAATATGTGAAGCTCAGGTTGGAGGTTGCACCTTTATGCATGATGGAACTAAATTACTTTTGTATCATCTATATTTACCTGTTATTATAACAGGATTTAAAATATAGAAACATACTAAGGTTGAAATCATTTAGTTCCAAAGATGCCATAACTAATGTATAATTGAGTGAAATGCCAGTTTACATAGATATTGTGCTTATTTGTTTTAGGTGGATTACCAAAAGGAGCTCATCAAGTATTCTGCGAGCAAGATCAACCTTGATCATTTGGATAGTTAAAGGAGCCATTGATAAAGGAAAGACGACAAGTTGTGAACCTGTGTGCCAATTTTGCCAATTTTGCTAATTTTGCCAATTTTGCAGACAAGCAGAAACTCTGGCACAATGATCAAACAGGCTTTCATGTTGCGTATTTTAATTAATAGCTGTGAAACCCACTGTGTGTCGCACCACAGACGGTCTTGCCTCTGTCCTATCCTCCTCTCGCCGTTGTCTCCCTTCTCTCGCCTCCGTCGTCTTACTCCTCCTTTCTCTGTCTCTGGAATCTTATCGTCATCTTCCTCGCATGCAAGGCTCTGGCCCTCTCAATTGAAACTAAAACGTGTTTCAGGTGCCTAACACAACCTCTCACTTCTCACTCACATCAGTTGGTTTTTGTAATTTGAACTTTTCTTTCTGATAAATTTGTATGCTTTCTGGATTTTTTATGGTAGTTTTGGACCTTTTTTTTTCTGAATTTGTGTGCTTCTGTGGGTTTTTTTATGGTAGTTATGAGGAAGAGCAAGAAAAAGGAAGAACCAGTATTAGAATATCTTCCCAAAGAGTACTATGATGATGTGAGTGCCTTTATCCTTTTACTTGACCAAATGGGTGCTCAAATTTCATGTTTTTCTGTGATTATATGAGTAAATTTTTGTATTTCGTTTTTGGGTTTTGCCAAATTCAATGTTGGTATTTATGGGTATGGTATTGATTTTCAGTTAACAATGACATTGGGGAAATTAATTGAGTCTACATTCAATGTAACTTTTCATGCAGTTACATACTGATGAAATAGAATTCAAAATTTTCATTCCCTTCTTTTTTTCTTTTTCTTTTTTTAAATACAGTTACATTTATATGATGATTTACATCATATATTCATCTTTTAGTTTCTAATTCTTCATGCAGTCTAAGCCATGAAGGATTTGATAAACCCACAATTGATAACAATGTGCAGCGGCACGGCACCAATGGTTTTGGACAAGGAACAAGTAAGTACCATTTTGCTTCATTGTTCCAAAGTATTATGTAGAGATTGCTTTAATATCTTGGCTTCTTTGCTATATGTGGGGTGTCTGAGATAGGATTTAGGAGATCTGGTTTAGGTTTTGCACAGAGAGAGAGAGAGATAGCGGGTGTCCGAGAGAAATGTGGGAGGATTTAGGCAAGGGATTTCAAGGATTTGTTTAGGGTTTCTTTTCTGCGATTTGCAAAGAGAGAGATGGGACAAAGGTGAGAGAGAGCGATGGGAGGATTTTCTACGAGGGTAGAGGGAATGGGTAAAGGAGGTATGGGTATGGGTAGGGGATTGGAAAAGCATTTCGTTTTCCATTTTCTTCCTCAAACCCGAGGGATTTCTGCAATTGCAGAGAGAGAGAGAGAGATGGGGGTGTCCGTTAGGTGCCCTTTAATTGTCACTTTTGTGATTTGTCCACCCTTGATTGTTGTGTGATTCATTCTCACGAACGTTCTATGCACAAGGTTTCATATTATTCCTTCCTTTTAATTTTGATATTGTTGTGCTTAATTTCTGTTTTATTTTATTGGGTGATTAGATTAACAGACCTTGGATATTTTGGTATAATAATTTCACATCATGTGTTGCCCTTTTGCATCACCTTAATTGTTCATCAGATGCTAACTTTTAATTATGTTTTCTTTGGGTCAGTCTCCATCTGGTACATTTGTCCATCCTTCTGGAGTGGAGCACTACTTTCTGACAGCATAAATGCTCTGAGAAACTTATATGGAGACAAACAGTAGTTTACTCCGTTCTAGGTATGTTTTTCTTTAGTATTTTAGAGGGATTCTTTACTATTCCCCATTGTAATTTTTACCCTTGTATCTATCTCTCTCAAAAGACGATGAGAGTAGCAACTGTTGCAAAGCAAATTCTCAGATGTATCTAAGCATATACATACAACAGCAACAACAACAACAAAGCCTTTTCCCACTAAGTGGGGTCGGCTATATGAATCCTAGAACACCATTGCGCTCGGTTTTGTGTCATGTCCTCCGTTAGATCCAAGTACTCTAAGTCTTTTCTTAGGGTCTCTTCCAAAGTTTTCCTAGGTCTTCCTCTACCCCTTCGGCCCCGAACCTCTGTTCCGTAGTCACATCTTCGAACCAGAGCGTCAGTAGGCCTTCTTTGCACATGTCCAAACCACCGTAACCGATTTTCTCTCATCTTTCCTTCAACTTCGGCTACTCCTATTTTACCTCGGATATCCTCATTCACAATCTTATCCTTTCTCGTGTGCCCACACATCCCACGAAGCATCCTTATCTCCGCTACACCCATTTTGTGTACGTGTTGATGCTTCACCGCCCAACATTCTGTGCCATACAACATCGCTGGCCTTATTGCCGTCCTATAAAATTTTCCCTTGAGCTTCAGTGACCTACGACGGTCACACAACACGCCGGATGCACTCTTACACTTCATCCATCCAACTTGTATTCTATGGTTGAGATCTCTATCTAATTCTCCGTTCTCTTGCAAGATAGATCCTAGGTAGCGAAAACGGTCGCTTTTGTGATCTTCGCTAGATTGCTCCGGTCATTAGTGTGGATAAGTATATACATGGATAGAGATAGGAAAGCAAACATCAGATGTACGTGGTTCACTCATATTGGCTACATCCACGAAATAGAGGAGTTCTCATTAATTGTGAAGGGTTTACACAAGTACATAGGTTCAAGCTCTCTTTTAGTGAGTACAAGTGAATGATTTAATACAAATGACATTAGGAAATATTGTGGGAGAAAGATCTCGTAATCACGAAACTTCTAAGTTCCAGAGTGTGGTATCGTCTTGACTTGCCTTATCTGTCTCGTAGGTAGATGTGGCATCTTCTCTGGAAGTACTCTTCCTCCATCCAGGGGTGGTATCTTTAACTGGTGGAGATGCACAAGCATATACATACATTGGACAAAAACCGAATCTTACATTGGGGCAGTGAGTTCTGCAACATCCTAGTGCTGCATGTATTCTCACACTTTTAGAAGTTGTATTTCTCAGATATATTGGGAATTTAATTAGTTTTATGTCATTTTCGTAGGGCAATTTAGTAGAGATTTAGCACATAAAAAAAGATGCGTGAATCAATACAATTAACCTAATAGTGATTTGGTTCAGCGTAAAGACCACTGCTAGAGCACTCAAGTCATTTTCTTAATTTGTGCGCATATATATTATACGTAACTAGCACATGTTTCCAAAGGATGTTAGTTAGTGTTCATGCTCTACTGATATTTTATTCTATTCATTTTGATTTTGTATTTCAGTTGTGGTTATAGGATTGTTTTGTCTCTTTTTTTTTTTTTCTTTCTTTTTTCCCTATGTACAGCTTTTCTAAAATTGAACTGTTGTTCTCAATTTGGTTATTTGAACCGAGGCCAGTTAGGATGTGCCTTTAGAAGGTCTCACTGCTTTTAAAGTTGAATGGTGCTAATTGAATATGATGCGTTCATTCTTCGGTGTGTGTGAGTGTATGTGTATGCAGTGTATGTGAGTATGTGAGTGCATGCAGTGTGGTTAGGTTCATTCCTGCATGGGTTTTCGTCTTTTTTTGGTTAAATGGTTAGGTTCATTCCCGCATGGGAGAGGTGTTTTTGCCATCGAACTGGTAGAGACGGATCTTAATCAAATATCATGCCATAGTGTTATTTTGTTTGCATCTATGGAACTGTATATTTACTTCGTTGTTGTTAAAGGCTTCGCATGTTCTTTCCAGATAATGCTGCCTTTTTGGATTTCGTATGAGTGTCCCGGGTTGATTCTGGACCATCAAAAGAGGGATGATCACTGTCATTCGGACTGTGCGCATCCACTTCAAAATCCCGGTAAACACGTCCTTTTCTTGATTTCAGGCCATGCAAAATTCATGGTGATAAAACTGAGCTCGTGTCGTTGGTTTGTGCCTCTATCCAATTTCTTATTTATTTATTTTATCAATCCTTTTCCTTCTTGGTTCTATTTGTTGTTGCTGGTTCCGATATTTCATTGTCCTATCTGTGCATGATATCAGTGCTGCCACTTTTCATATTCTTATCAATGCTTACATCTTCACTCTTTTCCTTCTGTTTCTTTTGCTAAAACATGGTTTCGGCTTTTTGAGATTGTGTGTTTGATTAACATTTGATCGTATGGTATTAGAATTTAAATTTGATTGGTTTTTTAAACCAAGATTGTGCGTCATTTGATGTGAATAAATTATGCCGATGGGGATTTTGGTCTCTGGATTTTTCATGGTGTAATTTTTATGGCATGATCCATTGGTATCGTGTGCATTTTTTATCAACAATAATAAGCTTTTTCTCAGTATTGCAAACAAGTTTTCTTATAATTGAATTATTTGAAATCCCTGGTCTATAATCCTCTTGATTCATGGTTTTAACGCCTCCTGATAAAATAACTACAACGTTATCACTTCTTTCATCAGATAGATTTAAACATTCTACCCATTATTGACTTTCTTTAACGAGTCTCACCCATTTGTCAAAAAATTAGATGAGGTGACTTCATACCATCTCAGAGTATTGTTAGAATATAATATGATATTTGATTCTTTCTCTTTTTTTTCCCACGAGTCTCAATTTGTATTTGAAACAATGTCTAATAAACTTACCAGATCTTCATCGCTTATCATACTATTACAGGTTTTGTTTTTTAAGGTTCTGATGGATTAAGAAAAAGCTCCTACCAATTTAGCGGAGTGAACCAAGATTTCAGGGCTTTTATTAATGACATATCACAGGCCATTTTAAAGGTAAATCTAGATGCCAATCGCTATGCAATTTAGTTTTTACTTTTAGCATGTTCCGAGTGACCTTTGAATTTACATGTTTAGTTGTTTTCGTTTTACCATCCTAATAGGTATGTGCGTATTACCATTGTTTAGTTGTTTTCGTTTCACCATCCTGATAGGTATGTGCGTATTACCATTCTGTTTATCCCCATTCTCTGGTGGTGTTTACTGCATTGTTTCTACACAATCTCTAATGGTTCCATTGCTGGACATAAAAGAAATTTCAACTATTTTTTTTTTCTTCTTTTTTTTTTCTATTTATTTATCTGCATGTTATTTTGGTTTGTTGAAATTTCGATTATAGTTTGTTTTGTGCTGGATGTAAAAGGTTTTTCTTCAATGATTATATATAGCTTAAGTACATGGTGGTTAACCATGTTTTTCACGGTGGATCACTTTCGTTAATAGTAGGTTCGACAGAAAGTTGAAGAACACATATGATCACCTACTTTTTACGAGATCCTGCTCATACTTAGTTGTTTATTTTAGCATAGATTTTACACTCTTACTTTTAGGGTATGTGTGTGTGTGTATTTATGTATGTATGTATGAGTTGGCACAGATGCTCAGACATGCCACCCAAGCCTAAGCATTTGAAAATGTTTGTTCTCCTTGGTGATAGAATTTGGTATCTTTCAGTACACGATGGAGATATCCAGGTCTCTCTTTTCTCTCTTTCCCCCTCCCTATATGTAGTTTAATATAATTGAACAGCTCTATTTATTTAAGATTTAGTTGCGTTCGTAATTACTGAAATTTGTTGCAAGAAATTGGGGGATGAATTTGGTTTCCGGGGAATGTTATCCTGTTTTTTTTCTTATACTGCACAGAAAAAAAAAGACAATGCATTGGGTACAACTTGTACCGTACAAGTAAATGGTTTTTATCATTTATTTCTGTAGTTTGAAAGTCAATTGTGTTTTTGCTGCCGCATCATATAATTTTTCAAAATGCCCTTTTTAGCATTACAATACCATTTGCACGTCTTTGTTAGCACTTTGAATACCTTATCCCCAATTTTCAAGATTATGCAAAACAATGTGACATTGCCTCTCTGTTTTTGGTATCTTTGTTTATCTCTCTGACAAACGAGTGCAGTGCATGTGTCTTAATTTATTCAGGTTAAATGTGTCTTCATGCAGTTAAGATGGGTGCATTGAAGTCCCGCAGCAACGCGCGGGCATATTTTCTCGTATATTCTATAAGTGATGCCAGGGATAAGGCTAGAGAATAATTCAGAGCAAACAAGACTTGGTTAAGAAAATGGGATGGATCCTCTTCATACCATCCGAAAATGTTGAAGACGTAGGGATAATGTGTCTTCTGTGCTGCAAAGAAAAAATTGATCAATATGCTATGATTCTTATTTCTATTATGTCTTTTATTTTTCAAACTATTGAAGTTAATTAGATGCAAAATACCTGAGAGTCAAATGGCGAAAAGCACAACTTTGTATGAGAGAGACAGAGCTCATATGATGACTTTGTCGTTTATCCGTATGCAAGGAATGTGAGATATCTTGGCCCAATCTTCTCCCGTCTTATCCTCGTACCTCTTCTCCAGGGTGGAACAAGAGGAGATCACCAGGTAAGAAAGAGAGGGCGGCAAACCGTTTTCTGGCAGGAATTGGAGTTTTGGACACCTACGAATTCGTAGCTTTTGAAGAGAGG
The DNA here is from genome assembly GCF_916048215.2 of Malus sylvestris. Lineage (NCBI taxonomy): Eukaryota > Viridiplantae > Streptophyta > Magnoliopsida > Rosales > Rosaceae > Malus > Malus sylvestris. The sequence continues at coordinate 5,578,300 of NC_062270.1, read as the reverse complement.
TGAGGTGTAGAAGTCCCTCTGCTGGAAGGAATTCCAGACTTGGGCAAAAAGTAATAGTTAGATATTGAAGAGAAGTGAGGTGTTGAAGTCCCTCTGCTGGCAGGAATTCCAGACTTCGGCAATTATGTTTAGTTAGCCGGTGAAGAGAAGTAGGGAGCAGCTGTTCCTTGAGCAACGGTGCCGAGATCTCGCCAGCAATTGTAAATTCTTGAAGGGAGGCAAGTCCTTGTAATCCCCACTCCACTGAAGGCTTCACTTTGTCGCAATCTATTGTAAAATATCGCAGGTTGGGAGGCAAACCCCCTTGGGCAAATGATACAAGATTGGGAAGATCGAATAATTCCAATCGTTCAAGGGCGGTGAGGGTGCGTATTTGTTCGGGGAACGACTTCAACTTCTTGCACATCCAGACCTTCAATTCTCTCAAGTTGGGAGTGGGCAATCCTCCGTCCGGGAAAGACGCCATATTTGGACAGTCGTTGATTTCTAGCTGAATGAGATGGCTTAGGTTCTGATCAACTCCTTCAATAGAAAAGGATTCCAGATTCTCACAGCCATGGATCAAAAGAGTTGAAAGTTTGGGGAAAACGCCCAACGGGAAGGACCCCACTGAATGAAAACTATCGTATATCTTCAAATCCTCAAGGGATGTCAATTCGGCCATCATCTCATGAGATAAGAACTCTAATGACCCCACAGTTGGGCAAAAGCTGAAAGTCAATCTTCGAAGATATTTCATTTTTGGCAGGCTCCAAAATTTTGCATCAGAATTGGAAATTCCAAGTGTAGACAACTTCTTCTCTACTCTCTCTATTAATGGCAACAGACCTGGGCATCCATCAATATCTATTTCCAATGAATTCTGTAAGTAGTCCATGTTAATACTGGCCCATTCATCATGCAGATGTAGATATCCACACCTAGACACGCTAAGTGTTTTCAAGCATGGAAGATGATTGGGCAAGTCTCCTCTCAGCTTCTTACAGTAACTTATTCTCAGCACCTCGAGACAAGGAAAATCTGAACATCGACCTCCACTTGGACTCGGTAACCAATCCTCCCACTCTGGCATCTCCTTAAACTCTAGCGTCTTCAGAGACCGAAAGGGCTGAATTACAGAAGCTCCATTAAGATCACCGTAGAATTCAACACCAACCGTCCTAACAAATTTCATTATTTCGACACGTAGCTCTTTAAGAGTGGGCAGCTGCCCAAAACTTGGCAAGGACAAACAATACTTACAATCACTGATCCACATGAACTGTATGTTATAGAAGGAATTAGAGCTTCCTAACCAGTTTGGGAAGCTGGTTCCTCCATAGAATCTGATAGTCAGTTTCTCCAAATTTACGCAAGGTTGGAGCTTGTCAAGCACATCTCTCTCCTTTTGGGAATCATCGGCGTCCTCCTTACCCCATTCCAACTCTAAGTCCTTGAGTTCTTTCTTATCCTTCAAATTGGCTTCCAATGCATCCACAACATGAACTACATTGTACAGATTTGAAATATGAAGTCTTCCTTGAAGATGCTGTAACTCCCTTAATTCTCCAATGCTAGACCCGGTAGATTTCCCCACAACGAAAGCAGTTAATGTTCTCAAACTTTTTAGTCTTCCAATTTCCACTGGCATCCCTTGTATGTTTGTTTTACTGACATCGAGGTATTTCAAACTACTCAATTCCCTCATATCCACAGGTAATTTAGTAAGGGAGCTGCAACCTGCCAATGTTAATGTCCGTAAATTTATCAATCTTCTCATGTCTGCTGGCAGTTCAATGAGAGCATAACAATATGACAGCAGTAACGTCTGCAAATTGTAGAGAGTGCAAACTGCACCAGGTAAGCTTACAATTGCTGTATGGGAGAGATCCAGGTAGCGCAGGTGAATGAGATTGCCCACAGAATCAGGTACCTCAACAACATTTTCATAATAGGACAATGATAAAACCCGTAAACGTTTCAGGGATGGCAACAAATCTTGTTGAAACTTTTGACTTATGTAGATCGTCCCATATGCTTCAAAAGAGGTAGGTAGGAAGGTCCGTAGACACTTAGCCCCATTTAAGGGCTCAAATTTTTTAGCAGCATCAATTTCTCCCCTAGCATATGACAAATGACGAAGTCTTTTAACTTCTTGTGATTCCTTCTCTTCCAACCTGAGAAAAAATCCCCTAGACATGAACTGACCCAAGTCGTTAAGAAGATCATGCATTGTGAAACCATGCTCCCTTGATTTTTGAAGTAGTGATCGGGATACTAGCTCATCGAAGTAACTTCTAGCCGTCTCTTCCATTCTTTGCCCGTTAAAATCATGTGGAATTAAACCTTCTGCCATCCAAAGTAGAACTACATCTTCATTCTTGAACAAATAGTCTTTTGGAAATAGTGAACAATACACAAAGCATCGTTTCAACTGAGCAGGGAGATAATGATAGCTCAACCATAGGGCTGGAAGGATATCACTTTTATCATAAGGTAGCTCCCAAAGCCTACTATTTAATAATTTATTCCATTCCTTGAAGTCTCTCTGGCAACGTAATAGACCCCCGAGTGTCTCTGCTGCTAAAGGCAAACCATTGCACTTGCTTGCAATTTTCTTGCCAATTTCCTCCAAAGTTGGATATGCATTGTGGTTTTCATGTCCAAATGCATGTTTTGCAAGTAACATCCAACAATCTTCATGCGACAAAGGTTTCAAGTGTTGAATGGGCACATTTTTCATGAGAGATGCGACATTTTCGCTTCGTGTTGTCACGATGATTTTACTTCCCCTTGCCCCAGAAGTAAAAGGAGTTTGTAGGCACCTCCAATCAGAATATTTCTCACTCCAAAGGTCATCCAATACAAATAAGAATTTCTTTCCCCTCAATTGTTCCCTAAGTTCAACTTGAAGCGAATTCAAATCTGTCATCTTAGAAGGCTTTGAAGTCAGCGACTCGAGAAGAGTTTTAGTCACCCTAATAGCATCATAATCTTCTGAAACACAAGCCCAAGATCTAAGGGCAAAGTGCTCTTTCACCTTATCATCATTGTAAAGGGCTCGAGCAAGGGTCGTCTTGCCAACCCCGCCCATACCAACAATGGTGATGATAGATACGTCATCCTCGCTTGCATCATCAGAGAACAAGACTTTTGATAAATTTTCTTTATCTTCGTCTCTTCCATATACACAAGGTTCATGAATCAAGCAAGTTGTTGGAGTTCTTTGTGAACCCTTCCTCTCAACATCTCCCGTCAGACCAAGGGCAACCTTCTGTTGCACAAAGCCATCCAGCCTTTGTAATAACCCTTGTATCTCAACATTCATGCGTTGATAAAAATGAGTAGGAGAAGTAGAGAAGAAGTTCCACACCTTGTCGGTTAATTTGTCGGTTTGACCTTCACCTTCCACCTTGCATCTCAAAGCTTCAGTGTCGATCTCATACAGCAAGTCCTCCGCGTCCAAGACAGCATGCTTGAGCCCGTCAAGCCATTTTCTCACAGCAAGGTTTGAAATTTGCTTCTCTTCTGCATCATTGAGGACTGCACAAAGGGCGGGCAGCGTCACCTTCAGTTTCTCGAGGAGGAGTTCGTCCAGCTTCTTCTGCAAGAACAAGTCACCAAACTCGGTTGAAGCAATTCGGTCACATAGCACCTGGATAGAAGCGGAGAGAAAAGCCTCTCCAATCAAAGCGCCAGCCATTTTTCTCTTGGTTTTCTCTTGGTTGCTAAGTTTGCTAATAGCTCAATGTAGAATGAAAGGCTTTTGAGACTGTAATTATGGATGCATCCCCCAGTTTGCAATGAACTGATTGCTCAATTGACCAAGAATGAACTTGTGATTCAGAACTTTCTGTGTGGAGCCTGCGGCCCACAACATCCTTGTCGTTGATTCAAAGCGGAAGAAAATGAAGCTTGTGATTGGCCGTGCTCACATGGGGATGCCGTCCAGCTACAGCGACACATTACTTGTACAGTGCACATGGACAACTGTTTTTTATTTTATTTTGTATCAAAAGACAAATTTAGAACGTGGATTACTTAAATAGAAACAACCGTAGTATAAAATAAGTATAAATAAATACAAAGACAAAATGAATATTTAATGGATCGGAAAGTGAATTCCTAAAATATAGAAACTGTATGAAGACAAAACATTTTCCTGGGGATCCTCCCATATCATTTTCCTAAGGATCCTAGGGATTCTGCGATTGTGATTGTTCATCGTACATTGTGCGGTTAGTTTTCGTTAGGTATTATTTATATTTAACTTTGTTGATGCACAAAACCGAAGGTCTTGGAACAACGTAAATCCGACCGTGAATCTGCAAGAAATGTAAATGACATTAGATGTATAAACAAACTTTAAATTTTAATTTTTGAAATAATTTCTGATTGCACGATGTACGATAAACGATCATAATCACGAAATTCCTAGGATCCTCAGAAAAAAGATCCATCGAAGATCCTTTTTCGTTTATAAAAAGTCTCACTTTTGAAAAAATCATATAATGTGGCAGCTAGCTTATTAGACTCCTTTGTGATTGGTCAATTGACCAAAATAAAACTTGAGATTGGTCTGTAATTAGTCTTTGATCAGTCTCTTGTAAACCTTTGAATATTCCTCTGCTTTTACTAAAGGTTTTTTGGGACAACTTGTGAAACTTTCTATGTGCTAACATGGGATCCCAGTGACGCATAATTTGTACAACACACATGAACAACAATTGTTTTTCATTTTATTTTTTATCATGAGATAGACATAATTAAAATACAACTATGGTGTTAGTGAAAGAGTGACCTCATTAAAACCTTGCTTAACGAGAATACATGCAATTAAATTAAATCCCGAACAAAGAAAGAAACGTATCACAACTCAGTGCCAATTTCATAGTTACTCAATAACGTGTTATTGGATGTTACCAGCAAAATAATGTGTTATTAGAAATCCAGTAAAAAACAAACCAAAAAGAAACCGATATTAATGGCAATTCTCAAGGCGTTGTGTCACATCCCGGTCTGGGGCGGACCACTTTCCGGCCCGCTCCACCACCGTAGCACTATATTGTCCGCTTTGGACTTACCATTCCCTCATGGTTTTGTTTTTGGGAACTCACGAGCAACTTCCCAATGGGTCACCCATCATGGGATTGCTCTCGCGCGCTACTTGCTCAACTTCGGAGTTCCGATGGCATGCAGTCTGGTCCCGAAGAAATAACTTGCACCTTTCGTATGTATGAATATATATTTCCGAAGTTATATTCAAATTAGAATCATCAATTATCTAAGGTATATATTCTCAATTCTTGTGCGAAGAATGATGATAAGAGAGAATGTAATATGCAGTAATCCACTAAAGATCTATTACCAGTTCGCACTAGTAAAGAAAAACATAGATAGACCAACTTCAAGATGATAAAGGCATTGAAAGACGATGAGATAGCAGGCCACCGTATTCAAACCACGCCCGTATGACAAAGAACTGTATCATCCCGGGGTTCCATCATCTTCCTTTCGAGGAGCATCATCATGACAAATATGCTTCGGAAATTGATGTGAGCTAACATCTATTGCCTTAGACATTTGCCTCTTAAGTTCCACAATAAGGACTCTGCACCAATGAAGCCACCATATTCAACCAAATACGTCAGTGCAGCACATATATATATGTGAATCATCGGCACCAACATAAAAGCCACCATATTCAAACGAAATCAGATTGATAAAAAAAAAAAAGGGTGCTTTAGATTTTGGCCTTTACAATTCATGATTCTTAGATAAAAATCCAATCTACATATAAACGTCCAATAAAAGTCCAAATTTAAAATTTGCAACCATATCGGAACACTATTGACCTACTAATACAATTTATTTACACCCATGCAACTTTCCCAGATCTCTAAATTTATTCCAAATTAAAAGTTGTAGAAAAAGTGAAATAAAATATATAAACTGTTGTATTGCATTAATTGTACCCATATCATACCAAAAATTTACCTTTTTGTGATATATATATATTTTGCATTAATTTGGAAGTAAATTAATTTGTTCCAATTATTAAAAAAAATTATACTAAATCCGTATTATATATTTTGAATCAAATAACACTTCTCTAACTTGTAGGTAAATTATTTTTCATGTATTGTTACATATATTAGGCACGTTTTATTGTTGTATAAATGTGACAACCCGTCCCAAATGTTTATATTATTTTGTCCTCGAGAGCGTGGAAGTTACTAATTTGCTCTTGAGCGTTACATGGTGAGGGTGTAATTGAACTAGGTTGGGACCAATCCATTTTCTTCCTTAGGTTTTGGACCAATTAGATTTTGAGTTTTATTTGTTTTTGTTTGGTTGCCCAAACCTGGACCACACATTTTCACACACACACCAACCTGTGTCCCTCTCTCTCCTTCCCTCTTGGATTTCTTCCCTTTTCCGTAAAATTGTACGATCGACTTGTGAACCAACCTTTTCAGGCACGGATCGAGGTCATGAATGGTATATTTGGACTCCTTGCAAGCTCGGGAGTCGATCTATACCCTTGGTTGGACGTGAGGACTTGTAGAATGTGAGTTACCCGAGCTTCGGTGAGGGGTGGAAATTCCTCCGACGTGATCGCGAAGGTTTTAGGTTGTTTCAAGACCTAAGAAGGTATTATTCTTGCTTTTCTAGCTCATTGGATCAATTTTGGAGTGGTTTTGACATAGGAACACTCGGGTTTATATAGTTGCAGGGTTGGCCGGTTTCCTCGAAATTTTCAGGCGAGATTTCGTTGGATTTACGACCTAAAAGTGGTAAGGTTTTGTTCCTCTCATCCTAAGCTTCAAGTTGATGCAAATTTCATAAAATTTGGTTGAGAAATGGAAGAGATATTAAGGTTTGAAGTTTTTCCAGTTTCCGGTGACATAGATGGCGACGGTGACGGAATCCGGTGACTCACCGGAGAAGAAGGCGAATATTTCATCAACTTTGATTGAATATTTTAACAGCGTCAGGTATCTTTAATGGCATATGCTTTTATTTAACGGAATATTCCCTAACGCCGTTAGGGAATCCGTTAGTGTGCCAAGCACGTGCCTGTGCGTGGGCGGCGCGTCTGGCTGTGCCTTGACCGGCGCGTGGGGCATCGAAAAATTATTCTAAAAATATGGGGATGATCGTGGGATTGAGTAGGTTACGATGGTATATTCAAACACCCCAATTGAGCAATGTATGAGATGTTATTGCCTAGTTTTGGTTATGTGCTTAAAAATAAGGTTAATATAGTTGTTTCGCATATAGGTGAGACCTATCCTGAGGACGAGTGCAATCAAGTAAGGCTCGGGGGTTACGACCCTTCCACATATCAGTGAGTGGGCTTTTGGTTTTCAGTATATATATATATATATATCCTTAGTATTTTTCCCAGAAAACTTAATTAAATGGTTTAATACTTTCAAATGCCATGTCTGTGAAATCCTGTCCCCGAAATTTCACTATTCATTATGTATCTCGTAATTTAAGTTCGTATTTCACATTTACGTTATTTTTATTACTTAATTTTAATTCCGTAAATTTTGGGAATTAAATCGAATAGTTATCGGGTTTGAATTTTCGAAATCAATCTTTATCTTTCGTTGACTTTTTGAAGTTTTAACTAGTGTTTTAAATAGATCTCAAACCCACGAACGTATAGGCGAAAGCCGTTTGCGAGTCCGAGTTATAACGGTATAGTTACGGACATTTGAACTTATGAACTATAGATTGTGGGAATTATTTAATTCCCACATGTGGGTTAAAGGTTAAGTTAGTTTAAAAGAGGACCAAATCAGATTTTTAGAAGGGGAAAAGGACCAATAAGGGAAGAATCAAGAAAGGGGGGATTTTTACCCTTCCATTTTTCGTCATCCCGTGCACCCACAAACCCGACTTCAACCCGGCTGAATTTCGGCCAATCTCCACCATTTTTTTCAGGTCATTCTCAACTCTCCACCACCTGCAACTTATTCCACAACCTCTCATCTACCTTATTTGCTCAAATTGACAGGTTTTTAAGGCCAAATTCGGGTAGAACTCAACCGGAGAACCCGGGGGTTCTCGACGGCGATTCGTCGTTCCGGTGAGTGTCACCATTCACCATCACCCTTGATCAACTTCTCTTGGACCCAAGAACAAGACCCAATCAGTTGTAGTGGCGTTGGAACACCAAGGAAGCCGAATTGAAGAACACCCACCTTAGAGTTTTTGACGGGTGCGAGCCAATATGAGGGCCTTCCCGGCCAAATTGGATTTGGCCACAATTATAAAGTTTACTCTACTTTTTGAGATCTTTATTCCTGTAAAATTTGAGAATTTTTGGAAAAAGTCGAATTTCCCGTTGTGTGACATCCGATTTATGAAATGCTGATGGTTAACATTATGTATGTATAGTCTTATTTGAAAATTACCCATTTATCATGTTGCATTTGTTGCTTTAAAGTTAGTGAATGCATTAATGTAATGTTGATGATGGGAAATCGACAATTATATTGTCCCATAATGTGAAATTGTTTCTCTTCATATTTGGTACAATTTTGCTAGAGTTGTTAGTATACATTTAGTCAGACGTGGTCCAGATTTTATCCTCGTGATGACAGTGAATAGCCATTGTTGATGAGCATATTGATTCCATCTCATTGGTTTAGCATTATCAGACCTTTCTGCTTATGTCTGAAATTGAACGAATCCTTATATGTATGTATAAATTAATGAAGGAATGAATTTGTTTCCTTATTTACCGTATACATATATCTATGTATGCATATGCAAAGGAACTTACTTATATCCCTAGATATATATATATGTATGTATGTATATATGCACCAACTGCCAAGGCTTTTATATACAGGTACATCTATATTTGTAAATAGCATCTTCACTTATTTTCTCTAAGTGTTTTCATTCAAATGTTACATTTATTTTGATCATGTTAATTCAAGTTAACCAAAATAGTACTTGGATCTCATAATGTGAATTAGTAGTCCAAGTAATCTAATTAAGACTAGAGTCGGAAGTGATGCATTTAGTAATTGCATATACTTGAGAATAGGCGTTGATCGAGGTGATGGATGTTTGTAGTAATAATTCGAAACAATGCTTTGGAACCTAGATGGGAAATACAGAAATGGATGGTGTATGTGCTCATGTTGTAAATCATAAGTGTGGAGGTAGGAGGTAAATTGTGTGTTGGTTTGATAGCACCATGTACCATTGGTACATCGATGACCCTGCTTGGTTAGTTATCTTGACCCTGCTTGGTTAATCCGCGTTGGGGGGTCACTAATGGTCCTGCTTGGTTAATCCGCTTTGGGGGACCATACTATATATGGATCAGGCTTGGTTAATCCGCGTTGGGCGATCCTTATGACCATGTATGCTTAGGAGTGATCATGCTTGGTTAATCCGCATTGGGTGATCACTTCCTAATAGTTGTAGGAGTGACTCTACTTGGTTAATCCGCATTGGGGGGTCACTGCCTACTTGGTTACTTTCTCAGGTGTGGCTATGCTTGGTTGATCCGCTTTGGGGGGGGCACTTCCTATTTGGTTACTTGGGTAGGCTTCGGCCGAACGACGTCTCTCTAGCTTTATTTTGAGTGTATCAGTGAATTTTGGCTTCGAGAACTTTGAGTTTGATTTAGAAAAGTCGTTGGATGTCTATGTGACTCCTTCGAAGTTTGCAAAGGTTTGGTATTAATTTCTTATGAATGATTTATATTCAAAGTTTATAAACTGTGATTGATGGTTGGTTTCATCATTATTATTACATACTTTGTATTATTGTCACTCACACGAGCTTCGCAGCTTATCCGGTTTGTTGGTTGCTCGATGCACCATTTCCATGATGTAGGCACTTATTTCACATGCGACAGGTCTGGGTAAATTATGAGAAACCGTTTGATATTTTGATTTCGTTAAGTAGTCCAGAATCCTTGCTCTTGCTCATTTCCATAAGGTTATCTTAGAATCCTAGATTCGTGTGAATGGGAATTACCCACGATGGATCTTGTGAATACAAATTAAAATTACCATGTTATTATCCATAACCCAAGTAGGGAATTATGTAGAGTTCTTTAATTAAATTCGTGAAATGATATGCTATCTCACTGATTGATTAACGTGATTAAATATTAATATTGTGCTTCGTGATTCCTTGATATGTTACAAGCTATAGATTGAGATATAATATTGGAAGCATAGTGATTGGTATGATGTAGTGAAATGTGATTTGACTTGTGTATTGGAAATGGTTGTGACATGTGATTGAAATGCATATTGAATTGCTTGGGATATGTGAGGTCTAGTAATGGATCGATAACCCATTGTGATGGGGATTTGTTGCTCGATATTGTTTCGTTTCGTTGAGTGTTTGTGAATTGAGTAACTTGAATCATGTCTTATTTTTTCGATCCATTGTTATGTTTCCTGGACTTCCGTTCAGTTTTGTTGAGTAGTCCGGAACTGAGTTCTGATTGGATTCCGTTGAGTGATGGTTCGGAATCCCTTCTACTTCGCGATTCCATTGAGTGATGGTCTAGAATCGTATCCTGATTTGAGTGATGGTTCAGAATCCCTTCTACTCCATGATTCGGTTGAGTGATGGTCCGGAATCGTATCCTGATTGGATTATGCTGAGTGATGTCCAAAATTCCCTTTGGTGCCTTGGTTCCGTTGGGTGGTCCAAAATTCCCTTTTTCAGAGATGTAGTCTTCGGCCGAGCTGTGGTGCTCTAGCTCGCATTTTGACGTGTTGTATGTGTTATTGATGATATGATGGTTGGCATTATTGATGGATGTGATTATGGAATGATGTTGGTTATGGTAATTATGATTAGACTCGTTGAACTTTATGACTAGTGAATATGATTGTGCTTCGTCATTTGTCCCATACAATGTTGCATGTTATGCATTGTGATATATTGTTGAGACAAAGCGATTTAATTAATGAATATTCGAGTGTGGTGAAATGACGAACTACGAATGGCTTGATCCCTAATGAGGGTACGTAGGCAGTCTAACAAGAAGGTTAGATGCAGCCATAAAGTATAGGAAAAACTACTATGCGATTCGATTCTCGAGTTGTGCTTTGTACATATCCTGGAGTCGGGGTATGTTAGATATACGGGTATTGGTGTCGTCACGTGTCGATCATGGACGTATGTTGGGATCGAGGCGTGACAATGTCAAATACTCTCTATGTTTAATTGTGCATTAGTATGCTTATATATATTGTTGCTCGATCTTGCGGACGTTCAGGTAAGCTTCAGGTGAGTATAGTGATGGTAGTGATGGTAATGAGTAATTGTGTTGAGATGTATTTAGAGATTATTATCCTGCACCCCGGTGTTAATGCTCCGCCCGAGGACAGGGTCTAGCCTTCACGTGATCGTTCACCTCCCGCACCACACGCTCACCTTGGATCCAAGGCAGGTGCCAACCTATCGTACAGACCACACTAGGTGGTTCCGACTCGTAGGTGACTTATGATACTTCGCATAGCCTTCACGTGATTGTAGCACTTGAGCGTATTTATTTACACTTAGCCTGTCGTACATACCACTTTAGGTGGTTTCGACTCGTGTGCAGGCATACTTGTTGAGCTATAGATTCAGCCGTACAAGCCACTTTAGGTGGATCCAGCTGATATGTCATTTCTCATGAGTTAATTCACCTGAGTTACTTATTCAGTTATTTTGAGATATTTGGCATAGCATACTTTTGAATATTTCTATTCTAAGCAGGGTTTTGAGATATGTAGATATTCTATTTTCTGGGAATTATACAGGTTTTACGGCGATGGGTTATTACTTTTGATAAGTGAAATGGTTTTGAAAAGCTTTATTTTTGCCCACTCACACTTTCTGTTTTGCGCTCATCCAGGTTTTAGGTTGGAGTGCTTGTTGGTGGCTTACAAGGATTTGACGGAGGTTCTAACAGATTATTACTAATGTAGGACCATCTTTGGTATTGTATAATTAGTATTTGTCATGTTGGACTGCACTTAGACTATCTATGCTCTAATTGTGTGTATTCACACTTAAATCTTATTCGCATTTCTTATATTAATATTGCTTCCGCATTGTGCACATGGCTACGTCACTCTCACGTGACGGCCAGCATGCCTCTCGATCTAGGTTGGGGTGTGTCAATAAATATAGGTATGACATAATATATAGGAAATTTTTAGTAGGTAAAAATATACTACACCTAGATTTTATATATATATATATATTTTTTTTTTAATTTTGAGAAAACCTAGATTATATATTTTGAATCAAATAACATTTTTGTATACATGGTAGGTAAATTATTTTTCATGTATTATTACGGACTTTTTTTGGTAAAAATATATAAAGAAATATATATATATATATATATATATATATGATTGTTTGTAGTTAAAAGATAAAATCAAAAGCATGATCCAATTCCTAAGTTTATGCAATATTTTGTTGTTGGTATACAATATTTTGCATAATTGGAAATGAACATTTCAAATAGTAGGTAGGTAAATTAAGATGGTCTAACTATATAAATACACACACACACACTTCTAAAAATCGCTAGGCACTAGTCGGGCAACAGGCAGGGGCCTAACGCCTTGTAATTGATACAAGCCATGGCTTTTTACTCATGCCAGAAAGGCCCGGTAATTGATGCAAGCTAGCAATTGTTCCCGTAGATAATTCTACTTTACAGTTCCACACCATAGCTCGAGGGTGGAGGAACCATCACAAAGACCATGTAGAGGTTGAGGGGGTCAGAGGGTGGAGGAACCATCACAAAGAGGATGGAAAGCCATCACAAGAGAGGATGCAAGAGCCAACAGAAAAGGACGGAAGAGGTGCAGCTACGTAGGGCGGGAGAAAAAGCAACAGTTGAGCAAAGAGAACAGAGCTTTAGAGAGAGAGAGAGAGGACGGAAGAGGTGCAGCTACGTAGGGCGGGAGAAAAAGCAACAGTTGAGCAAAGAGAACAGAGCTTTAGAGAGAGAGAGAGAGAGAGAGAGAGAGAGAGAGAGAGAGAGAGCTGTCTTCTTTGGATAATGAGAAGAAAAAGAACATCACCCATGTAGACTTTGTTCGGAATAGCTGTGTTGGATAATAATAACTTTCAAATGGATTGTGAGAGACCTCGCAAACATATAATGCGTTGATGGTGGGTATATGTAGTTTTGGTGGTAGAATTGGTAGTAGTGTAATACACCTTATTAATGGTGTCATCAAAGAAACGTGCTATGCACCTTATTAATCAATTGTGGAGTGAAGCATCCAAGTATCGCTAAGGACGATAATGTCATATAATATTTTTAAGTAGCTAAGTATTTGAAAAGTTAAATTTGACATAAATCATTATTAAGAAGAGTATTTTGAGTGAGGCTGCCTTATCCGACAACTTTCTAAAAAACGCAAGTAAGAAACTCTCTGCGTTTGGGCCGTACTCGATCCCACCTTTTATGATTGAGTTGTCACATAGAGCAGCCTCATCTAATGGTAAAAGAGATCAACTTTTTAAATCAAATTTTATAAAAAAAAACATATGATGTGGTTGTTAATGATTACATTATTACTTAAGGGTTGTTTTATTAACACTCCACATATTGTTGAATATACCCCACATACTAAATACACTCCGCATCTACTTTTTCAATCAAAATTTATCTTTGTACACCCCACATACTTTCCTATACTACCCTCACATCCCAAACTTTCTACATACACCCCACATTCTTCACATACATTCAACATTCTCTCATTGTTCATTCTCACCACACCTCCAAATTTCAAGACTCTCGCTAAACATGTAAATGCTAATTATGAGGTCGACTACATAACATTCGATTGTTGGTTTATTTTACTGGTAGAGCACAAATCCAAAATTTGTATCCCTGTCTCTTACTCCTCTAGAGTCAATCTCACAAAATTTTGACCCAAAAAAGAATGATAGGACATTGGTGAAGTTTTTTTTTCCACAATTATAATGGGAAGATTATAACGGGTTCAATTCTTTTTACGATACAAAACTTAAAAGAAAGTAGTGCCAATTGCAAAGCTTACCACTTAGAGAAAAATTTGTTTATATTATAATGGATTTTTTTTTTTTTTGAGAAATCGAAAATTTGTTTTGGATAGTTATAGATTTTGATAACAAAAAAATGTTGTAGTTCTTACAAAATCCATAATGAAGTGCGTCTGGTTACGAATTCGTAACATTTTTTATTTTATTTTTAGGGTTTAGGTTTCTATCAATTTGGGGGTTTTTGTCAATTAGGGGTTTTAGGATTTTAGGGTTCGGGTTTAGACAACCAATTTAGAGTTAGGGTTCATATTAGTAAATAATTTGTGTATTCAATTTCTTTTAAATTATTTGGGGCTAAATAGTCCTTTCATGTTAAGATACATAAGTGATTTAATAATACATATTTATGTGGGTTGTATTGAACAATATGAGGGGTGCTAATAAAAAAAATCCTTACTTAATTATTGATTAATATACTCTTTTTTTTTTTTTTTTGTGATGCATCATATAATTAACAAATTTGGTTCAAAAAGTTAGTTTACTTAACATTACTCAATTAAGAAATGTGGGTGATGGTTTAGAATAAACTAAAAAAATGAGAAGAACCCAAATTATTTGTTTGGATAGGGAGCCCATGCCAACTTAAGAAGATACAAAATCCATGTCCTTTAACACATTTGAACAAAATGGACCAATCAAAGTGCATCGGCTGCAAACACTTCTAAAATATCCATGAACTTCAAACCCGTCTAACTTTTAACAAAAAGCTCATTCCTTAATCATCATATAAGTATGCTACTAAGCCCACTTAATCTCTAGGAAAACTAAACGCGGTCGCACGAGTGCAAGTGCAAAGTGGTACTCTCCTTCTGCATACCAACTTTTGAGTTGTACTGACCAACCGCTAGCTCTGAAATCTGTTTAGAGGTCCCTGTCTTCAAGTGCCTTTTCTTTGCTTACTCAACCCGCCAAGCCATCACGCACTCTCACCTCTCTCTTTCTGCAATTCTACCTTTTCCATTTTCCTCCCTATAATTCTATATCTTTATTTTTTTATGATCCTCTCAGATAAATAGAATGAAAAAAAGAACAAGAGTTGGTGTGGAAATGATGGGTTAAATAGGAAAATAGATTGGGAGCTGAGGCCAGGTGGAATGCTTGTTCAAAAGAGAGACATTGGGGATGCCAATTCTGGGATTATGATCAAGATCAAGGTTTCTCACGGTTCTTATTACCATGATGTCCTTGTCCATGCTCAACCACTTTTGGTAAATCTTCTCATTAATGTAATTTAAATTTGCTTTCTGGGTCCTTGTTGTTCTCCTCGTAATTTTTCTGGGGATTTGCTCTTTTGGTGTTGTACTGAGAATTTTGGGTAGCATTGCCCATTTACAATTTGGGTTCTTCATATTATTTTTATTTTTAAATGTTTGGAAAATTTGAAGATTTCCATTAATGCCATTTTGTTTTGTTTGTTATTAAAATCTGTAGAAAAGAAATTCAAAATGGACAATTCTAGGGATGAAGTTGGAGTTGATAAATGATTTATGTAATAGTGTGTGAAATTGTATTTGTTTTTTTTTCTTTTACCCAAGTGTGTTTGTTAGCATTCCTATTATTTAATGTTTCAATATATGCAGTGGATTCTTGAAGTTTGCTTCTTGGGTTTTGTTTAATGTGATTCTCTTTTGCTTCTTTCTTTAGTAATATAGATCTGGTTTAGAACTACTTTTAAAATGGTTAAAGTATTTTTTGTAAAAATATATTTAGAATCAATTTTTAATAAAAATATAAGTGAATCATGGAAAAAATACTATAATTAATTCCTTATATTTCTTGCAGGAAGCATTCTAAGTTCTTTTAAGATCTAGAAGTGTTTCAATCATTTTAAAGGCACTTTTAAACAACTCATAAGTTCTAACACAAATTTTTTATTTTTCAAGAGTTGTCTTTTGCTTCATCATTTTGGTGTGATGGACTTGGCATTTGGAATTTATGTGGGGGGATAGAATGTCAATCTTTTCGTTCATCATTCAACATGTTGGAACTATTTGGGGACTTATTTGTAATAGACATTAAATGCAAGGTGATCTGAAAAGAGTTCTTGCCCCTGAGACCGGATTGGAGCCAAAGGAACAAAGATTGTTGTTCAGAGGGAAAGAGAAGGAAGATAATGAATGTCTGCACATAGCAGGCGTAAAAGATATGTCGAAGATTGTATTACTAGAGGACCCGGCTAGCAAAGAGAAGAAGCTTGAAGAGATGAAGAAAAATCAAGGCGTATTGAATGCGTATGAGGAGGTTGCCAAAGTTAGAGCAGAGGTTGACAAACTCTCTCAAAAGGTTTGTGTATATGATCAAGTCCTTTTTTCGTGCAGCGTTCGATAAGCTAATTGTGCTGTTAATGATGTGTTAGATTGTTGATTTGGAGACAAGTCTGTTAAGTGGCACCAAGGTTTCAGATAAGGACATTGTGGTCTTAACAGAGTTACTCATGGTGGAGTTACTTAAATTGGATTCGATTGTAGCTGATGGAGAAGCAAAAGTGCAGAGGCGGGTCGAGGTTGGTGATGCTTCTTCTCGAAACTTTATAGCTAGTGTCATGATTCATACAGTTTTCCATGTTTAAGGGAACCTTATCCACATTATCCTGATCAATATTGTTGATACTTGAGTCATTACTAAAGGTAAATGATGCTTGTTACTCGTGCTCTATAAAGTAGAAATGCGATAGAACTTGAGAAATCTGAAGCCTAATGCGAGTATAATTGGAAGACTGAAAGTGTTTCAAATCGAAGACATTTCTTGGATCCTAGATCAAATTTTAATTTGTTGATAATACTTGAGAAAAAGAATCCTCCGACTCCAACGTACTTATTTCACATGTGCTTATTTTGGATTGTGTCATAGATACGAATCCTAGGACTCCAACATTGAGAAATTTCAACTCTCAAGTTGTGCAACATTGTCTGTTCCGAACGATGCTTTTTATATCACGTTGGTTAACAGTTGTTCGCCCATGTGTTTCATAGAAGTGCCTGCATGAGATTTTTGCTGGAAACAATTGTCCAATTTACGAATATCAATGAGTATTTGTGTCAATGGAGAGTGCCAATGGTTATGTTCGTGCTTACAGGTTCAACGTGTGCAGAGCTTTGTTGACACGCTCGACAATCTGAAGGCGAGAAACTATAATCCATTCAGCAAGAAGAGTATCAACGCAGTCTCGGTCACTAAAAATTGGGAGAGGTTTGAGTTGGGGGTTGGAAGCCTGCATGCCCCAACCCCATTGCCATCTTCTACCAAAATAACTCAGGATTGGGAATTGTTCGACTAAGCTTATTATGTTCTTCTAATTTTACCGCTTTTGTATAAATACACACACACACACATATATGTATGTATCGTCATAGGACCCGAACCCATTTGGTACAATTTTGTACACTGATCTTGATTGGTGAAAGGTTGTACTCAAGACCATCACAATGGAAACAGAAATGATAAACCCAAGGAATTGGATGCTCAGTCTCCAAAATCTTGGTTGTTGCTTCCCCAAATTCAATCTAAATTAAATTCAAAACGAACTTGTTTACTGTTTATAAGCACAGTGTAGTTTGAATTTTGCCTCTGCTTAGTTTCTTTATTTCATGTCCACCCGTCTGAGAAAATATAAATACTTTATTTTTTCTTTCTCTTCCTTCTCCCTTCTCTCTCTTCACTCTGCTCTTCTCTCCGATACTCACCTAGGTACACAGTGGCGGAAAATGTAATTCTTGGAACTGTTCTTCGTGATGGAGAGCATGTTTTCGTTGTTGCTCATTTTTTGCCTCATTTAATGATACCTTCATTGTAACTACCAAGTTTTTCGTTTTGAATGTAATTATCATTTTCATTTGTAGTTGAATTTATCTGTGAAATTGTTGCTCTTGTTCCTTATTGTAAATAGATTTTCACATGTAAATAGTATTGACTATCATTTATATATTTAGAACTTTCGACATGTTTTATACGGTTTTCAAACCAAGAGCATCGCACTGGCACCCTTGCTAGCGTGCAGTTCATCAAAGAGCATGAGTTTCAACTTGGAGAACCTCTCAAAATGGTAACTACATGATGTAGCGGTTAATGGTTGAACTTCTTTTTATTGATTCAAAAAAAGAATTCAACCAACGTTCAACCAACCGCCACATCATGTGATTTACAAAACATAGTCGGAAAAAAGGTCTCTCTAGCATTTTTCTTTGATTGTGAGGTTGGTTAGGTTAATTAACTTTTCTATCAATGTTCGTGAGATTTGACCATAGCAAATTGAAAGGTAATATGATTTTTTTTTTCTTCAAAACATACGTTATTATCTACACTAAATAGGTTATTATCACACTTGGCAAGCTGTAATTCAAATTCGTTTTTTACCAGAATCAAACTTAAAACCTCTTACTTACAAGTAAAAATGAATTACTAGAGCGTGAATTAAGTGGTCATTTCGACCATACACAAAATTGGGGAAGGGCACCCATCAACATTATACTTTTATAAAGAAGAGAATGTGATCTATTTATTGATATAAACCATTGCGTAATGCTATGTCAACAATCCGTTGTAGTCTAGTTGGTCAGGATATTCGGCTCTCACCCGAAAGACCCGGGTTCAAGTCCCGGCAACGGAATTTGTTTTTCCCTCGATGGATGAAGTTTGTGCCTCCCTCTTCCAAACAAAAGACAAAGAAGATTTAATCAAACACTTTATGGTCTTGATTGATCTTTGAAGAGTATTATTGTCATGCGTTTTTTGTGCATGTTTTTAGAACAATGATTAAAATTGTAGAATTTCAAGTGTCAAATTCGTGGAATTTTCAAAAGTTCACTTAGTTGGTAATCAATTTTCGGTGGACTAAAACATGCAAACTGCCTAGCATTTTTCCAACAACTAATTCGGTATTACAAAGTTCTTAAAGAATTTTTATATTCATATCTAGCATAAGCGAGAGATTTTATTTAGATATATAAAATTAACATATTTGCTCGTACACTTTTTAGTATATAAGTAAGTACCACATATAGTAGTAAGCGTTATTTACATTAGAAAATATATCATCAAACGTATCAATTTTTTGTATTAAATAATATGATTGAAAATGAGATTCAAAAGCGAATTTAGAAGGTTGAAAAAACTTTACAAAGTCAACAGAGACCCCTCGAGTCACCTTGATTGCCTTATTTGTGTCGTTGCTTTCCACTGGCTAAGACTAAAACCTATTGAGAAATATATTTTCATTTTACTCAATCAAATAAGATTACAGTCTGAATGTATATATACACCTGTGTTAGACTAACTAACTCATAACAAATAACAACTTTCCTTAACCTCTAAGTATTATCCCTTGATAGTGTATTGACAGTATTACCCTTAATATCCCCCCTCAAACGAAACTGAGGGACCCGAAGTTGAAGTTTGTCCCTAAGAAACAAAAAACGTGCTGCAGCTAAGGATTTTGTACAGATATCAGCCACTTGGTCTTGGGAGCAGATGTAGTGAAGGGAGATGTGCTTGGCAACTACTTTTTCACGGATGTAATGATAATCAAGCTCGACATGCTTGGTCCGAGCATGAAAAACAGGATTCTTGGCAAGGGATATAGCAGATACGTTATCACACCAAAGTTGAGGAGAACAAGGCAGACAAAAACCAATGTCAGCAAGTAATTGACAAATCCAAGTGATCTCAGAAGCAGTGTTGGCAAGGGAGCGATACTCTACCTCGGTAGAGGAACGAGCAACAGTGGGTTGCTTTTTAGCGCTCCAACTAATGAGAGAATTACCCAGAAAAATGCAGTAACCACAGTGGATCTCCTATCTAACTCACAACCAGCCCAGTCAGCATCGGAAAAGGCCTTGAGAGATGGAACAGAGAGCACTTCGAGAACCAGAGACCGTGATCAATGGTGCCCTTAAGATACCGGAGGATACGCTTGACAGCTTGGAAGTGAGAGACTTTGGGAGTGTGCATGAACTGGCAGACAAGGTTGACAGCGAAACTAAGATCCGGCCGTGTCCAAGTTAGATATTGAAGAGCACCCACCAAGGACCTGTACTCAGAAGCATTATCAAGGAGAGGAGAAGCATGATCAATCTTGGAAGTGCTCAGTGGTGTGTTGCAGGGTTTTGCACCAACCATTTTGGCTTTGTGTAGGAAATCCAGAATATATTTAGTTTGGGAGAGGAAAATGCCAGTAGAAGAGCGCTTGACCTCGAGACCGAGAAAATAGTGTAAAGGACCAAGATCCTTAATAGGAAACAAATTGCTGAGCTGTGTGATCACATGTTGACAATCAATAGAAGAGGGCCCAATAACCAAAATATCGTCCACATACACAAGAACAAAGACCAAGGATTTGTCCTTTTTGACAAACAGAGAGTGGTCACTTTGAGAACCAACAAAGCCAAGAGAAGCAAGAGCAGCATGTAGTTTATCATACCAAGCTCGGGGAGCTTGTTTCAGACCATATAACGATTTATGAAGCTGGCACACATGATGGGGCTTGGTAGAGTCTGCAAAGCCGGGTGGTTGTTGCATAAACACAGATTCAGAAAGAGTGCCATGTAAGAATGCATTACTGACATCAAGTTGGTGCAGAAACCAATCAAATTGAGCAGCAAGGGTGAGTAAGAGGCGAATTGTCACAGGTTTAGCCACAGGGCTAAACGTTTCAGTGTAATCGAGACCTTCCTGTTGGTGAAAGCCCTTGGCAACCAACCGAGCCTTGTAGCGATCGATGGAGCCATCGGGTTTTCGTTTGATGCGAAACACCCATTTGCAGCCAACTATGTTCTGTGAAGAATGATATGGAACCAGAGACCATGTTTGAGTATGAAGAAGAGCATTGAATTCCTCCTGCATTGCTTGGCGCCAATGAGGGTGTTGAGATGCTTGAAGATAGGTTGTAGGAATATAATCCAGAGACAAATGAGAAGGAAGAGGATGATTTGTGGCAGTAAAAGCTTTAGGTTTGTAAATGCCGGACTTAGAGCGGGTTTGCATAGGGTGAGTGTTTATGGAGGAAGAGGGTGGAGGGGATGGCGATGGTGGTGCAGGAGGAGGAGGGGAGGAGGATGGTCAAGAGGGTGGTGAGGATAGCGGTGGTGTAGTGGGAGGAGGGGGGAGGATGGGCCAGAGAAAGGAGATGAGGGTGAGGAAGGAGTAAGGGATGGAAAAGTTAAGGAAG
This sequence comes from Malus sylvestris, assembly GCF_916048215.2. Taxonomy (NCBI): domain Eukaryota; kingdom Viridiplantae; phylum Streptophyta; class Magnoliopsida; order Rosales; family Rosaceae; genus Malus; species Malus sylvestris. The sequence continues at coordinate 5,557,062 of NC_062270.1, read as the reverse complement.
ATGGAATAGCATATGATGAAGTTGCAGGTTGTAATGGGGAAGAAGGAGAGGAAGAAGAAAGATCAGAAAATGGAAACTTACTTTCATCAAAGAGAACATGCCGGGAGATGTAAAGGCTGCCCGTAACTGGATCAAGGCATTTGTACCCCTTATGATTGAGACTATAGCCCAAGAAAACACAGGGCTTGCTCTTAGCATCCAACTTAGAAGAAGTATACGGCTTTAACCACGGAAAGCAGAGGCAACCAAAAACTCTGAGGGTACCATAACAAGGCAATGTCTTGAAAAGAGACTCCCAAGGTGAGGGCCGAGATAGAGTAGGTAACCTGTTAATGAGATAGATTGCAGCTGCAAAAACATCGACCCAATATAAGTGAGGAACTTTAGATGCTGCAAAAAGAGTCCGGGCAGTTTCCACAAGATGCCTGTGTTTGCGTTCAGCACACCCATTTTGCTCGGGTGTGTGAGGACAAGATAACTGATGCTGGATGCCATGTTGTGCCAAGAAAGTAGAGAAAAGAGTACTCATGTATTCACCACCAGAATCAGATCTCAAAGTAATAATTTTGGTGCACAGAGTATTTTCAACCAAAGATTTATATTTCATGAAGACTGATAGTACATCAGATTTGTATCTCAGAGGGTAGAACCAACAGTATCAAGTAAAATCATCTACAAATATGACATAGTACCGGAAACCATCCTGAGAAGCTATAGGTGAGGGTCCCCAAACATCGGTATGTATGAGTTCTAAAGGTTTCGTGGTAGTACATGTAGTAGATACAAATGGCAATCTAGAACACTTTCCTAATGCACAGGCTGAGCAAAAAGAAGAGGTCTTATGTTGGAACACAGAGATACAAGATTGAGAAGCAAGCTTATTTAAAATCCTGACTGAAGGATGGCCCAACCGTCCATGCCACAGAGTCCGGGAAGCTTTTGGAGTAGCAGTAAGCGCTGTATGCTTGGCACCAGTGTGAGATGAAGGATAAAATGGATAGAAGCCATGCTGAACAGGACTTTTAAAACGCATCCTCCCCGAAGAAAGATCCTTCACAGTAAAGTGAGAGGGATAAAGATGCATAGAGCATTGATTATCAATAAGAAATTGATTTGCAGAGAGGAGATTATGCTTCAGATCAGGCACAAATAAAACATTTTTGAGTGCAAAATTACTATGTGAAGTGGTAATGGAAGAAGAGCCAGTGTGAGTGATAGGCAAACCTTTGCCATCACCGATATACACTTGTTCAGGCCCTGTGTAGACTTCAGGATTCTGGAGAGTGGCATAATTGTTGGTCATATGAGAAGTGGCTCCAGAGTCGACAATCCACGGAGAGGAGGAGTTGGAGGTGTTGGCAACCAACGCAGTTTGGGATGACTTGCCATTATTGTGAGGGTCCATGCGATGAGGATAGTCACAAGCCTCATGGTCAAATTGACGACATATTTGACAAGAAAGTTTCATGTTGGATGAAAAATTGGACCGAGGGCCTCGATTGGAACGCTGATTGTTACCTCGATTGAAAGTGGAGAATCGCGGATTGTTGTTCTGCCTGAAATTGCCACGAGAATTGTGGTTGCCTCGAGTAAAGTTGCGATCCAGTCCACGGTTTTGATTGTGAGGAGAGAATGACTGCTGAGCAACATAGCCGTGAGAAATAGAAGGAACAGGCAGAGGAAGAAGACCAGTGGAGGTGTTGTAGGCCTGAAAGGAAGACACCGGTGGACTTTGCTTGCGATTGGTCAATTGGATCTCTTTGCTAAGAAGCAAACCATGGAGTTCATCCATGGTAGTTGAACCAAGACGAAACTGAATGGCATCCACAAACGAGTCAAATTCAGGAGGTAAGCCATGGAGAATGACATAAATCAGCTCTGAATCTTCAACTGGAGCACCAGCACTAGCAAGAGCATCAGCAATCTCCTCAGTGCGTTGAAGATATTGAGCGGCTGTGAGATCTTATTTGGTGAGACTGCGAAGGCGAGATCTAAGTTCGTGGATGTGAGAATGCGAGGCAGCAGCAAGGCGAGACTCCAATTTGGCCCATAGTTCTCGAGCCGAGGAAACTCCAACAGTATAAGGAATTAGGGATTCCGAGAGAGTCGAATTGAGCCAGATGAGAATGTTCTGATCATTCTCAAACCAAGCAATATACGCCGGATTAAGACTGCGATTTCCGGAGGAGTCGGTGAGAAGTTGAGGCGGCGCCGGCGAAGAACCATCAATCAAACCGGTGAGATTGTATCGACGAAAAATTGGAGCAAAAAGAGCACTCCATGTCAGGTAATTGGTAGTGGTAAGCTTAATCGGAACCATAGATCCAATGTTCTGTATGGTAATTGAGGTAGAATTCGAGGAATTAGGGTTTGAAGCTTCCGACGGTGGAAGAATTGGAGAATCCGATGCCGTAGAGGAAGAGACGGCAGGAGCCATGATCAGAGATGCAGAGAAGAGGATGAAGCGGAGAAGATCAACAAGATCGGAGATCAAGATCGGAGTAGCAGAGAAGCGGGAAGATTTGGGATCGAAGAGAAAGGTTGTCAGACAAGGGCGAGTGATACCATATTGAGAAATATATTTTCATTTTACTCAATCAAATAAGATTACAGTCTGAATGTATATATACACATGTGTTAGACTAACTAACTCATAACAAATAACAACTTTCCTTAACCTCTAAGTATTATCCCTTGATAGTGTATTGACAGTATTACCCTTAATAAAACCGCCACCCAAATCTTCAACGATACTTTCATTATTGTTGTTGGTGGGTTTGGCAATGTGTTCAAAGGATACATTGACGACAATGCCACTCCTGTTGCCATCAAACGATTGCGACATGAGTCATCACAAAGGGCCCGAGTGTTTAAGACGGAAATCGAGCTACTCTCCCAACTTTGCCACGCCATTTGGTTACTTCCGATAATGGCGTGATGATCTTGGTTTACGATTACATGGCATGCGGCACTCTCGGTGACCATCTGTATCGCACATGTAACCCCAAACCTCTTCCCTGGGAACAACGACTTGAAATTTGTATTGGCGTAGCGCGAGGGTTGCACTACCTTCACAACGCTACCAAGGGCTCCATTATTCATGGCGATGTGAAGAGCACAAACATTTTATTAGATGAGAAAATGGTGGCCAAGGTATCGGATTTCGGGTTGTCAAAAATGGGCACGACTAGCACGTCCAAAACACACATCAGCACGATGGTGAAAGATAGTTTTGGGTATCTAGACCCAGAGTACTATAGACGTTAACAGCTGTTTGAGAAGTCTGATATGTACTCATTTGGGGTGTTTTGTGGGAAGTATTGTGTGCAAGGCCAGCTCTGATGCATACGGTGGAGGCTAGGCATATCAACCTCGCTAAGTGGGCCAAGGGTTGTCATGGAGACGGGACACTTGGTCAAATCATTGACCCAATTGTGAAGGATAAGATTGAAGTCGAGTGCTTGAACAAGTTCGTTGAGATTGCTATAAGTTGCTTAAATGATAAAGGAATCGAACGACCGTCGATGAATGATGTTGTGAGGGGGCTTGAATGGGTATTGCAGCTTCATCAAAAGAGCATTGGAAGTGAGGGTGACAATGGGGTTGCCTTTATCAATGACAGAGGCGACAATGAATATTCCAAACGAAGTATATCTGTGATAGTCTTTTCTGAGATCAACGATACGGATGGAAGATGATGAGCAACATTGTACGAAATTAGAGCAATATTATGGAAATGATGTCTCAATAGGATATCATGTATATGGGTATATGCTTTTCAGTGACACTCAGATGCGACATCACAACAATGGAACTGAGGAGATCCTCCAAACATATGAGCCGAAAGCTGCAACCACAAGCCAGCAAAGAAAGAATGAAACTGTATTGTCCATTGATTTTTGAAATGCATACATGAAATATTCCAAAATTTGATGTTTTAAACCACCGTATCATATTACAAGAATGAAATACAAAATATTCAGAACAAACAAGACTTTACAAAGAAAACAAGAGTAAACAAAGCTTGTAATTTTTGAAACTCATACATTTTGTTAGTAATATTGTGCATTTGATGCTTATTATGCCGGATTAAACCTTTCCCGATCTCCTACTTCGACGATTGTTCTAGTAGAAAAACGAAATGTATATACAGTGGTCAATTAACCCTCCTCTCCTCTGGCAGTGATTGGCAAATTTGGGAAGCTTGCATACGAAAAGCTCTCCAGGAGAAGCCCTTGTGTCCTGCAAGAAAATTAATAATTCAGAATTTAAAACTAATAATTCACAATATGCATGCTATGTTTCATATATATTTTTTATTTTTCTTTCTATTTATATTTGTGCAACTATGAAAGTTAATTTGATGCAAAATATACCTGACTTCGGTTTGAGAGTTGAGAGTGAAATGTCAGAAGGCAAAAGTATTTCCGAACTATAGAGCGCTCATATGATCAGGTCTCTGCCTATCCATATGCAAGGAATGTGAGATATCTTGGCTCAATCTTCTCCCATACGTCTTTCTTCTCACAACTTTTCTCCAGGGCAGAACATCAGTGGATTTCAGGAAAGAAACAGATGGCGGCAAACCCTCTTCTGGAAGGCATTGGAGGCTGCCAAACCCCCAAATATATAGCTTTTGAAGAGAAGCGAGGTATTGAAGTAGTCCCTCTCCTGGCAGAAATTCCATAATTGGGGCAGCTTTCAATTCGTAGCTCTTGAAGAGAAGTGAGGTGTCAAAGTCCTTTTCCGTCCACTGCTTCCATGTAGCTTGGACAGATCACAAGTGTTTAAATCGTTTCAGGGCTCTTCCAATGTCCTCGCCTGCAAAACCGGATGCTCCATTTTATGACTGACTTATGTTGTTGGAATTTGGATAAGTGGAGAATGTGGAAGCAGCACTGCGTTGTAAAAATGTCGGGTCTGTGCAACTGTGCTACTTCTAGTCACCTTTAGGCAAGCCTTTCTACCCTGTGGTGGACGAAAGGATCACAGTGTCTATTAGTTTTAAGGACTTTTAAAAAGAAAAAAATGGAGAACATTCAACCATACGAAGTTTGATTCTCACAACTTTTCATTTTTTTCCTTGTTCGCTACCCCTCCCCAGCCACCCTCCTCTCTCGTTATATTGATGATGAAGAAAAATAACAGAAGGAAGAGAAACGTCAAAAAGCACACCTCCACATCTTCTGCTAAAAGATCTAATTACGTGCGGCTTTCCATTGTTGCTGCGAATTTATGGCCAGATCCACAAGAGCATATAACGTATCTACACAAGCTTTAAGATGGTCCCGGGATAAAGAAAATGAGACAACCTGCCAACGCGGAAGGAGGTAAGAGAGAATGGAAATTAAAGCTCATCTGCAGTATTCAACTAAAGATCTATTACCAGTTCACATTCATAAACAAAAGCATAGATACACCAACTTGAAGATGATAATGGCATTGAAAGAAGATGAGATAGCAGGCCACCGTATTCAAACCACGCCCGTATGACAAAGAAATATATCATCCCGAGGTTCCATCATCTTCCTTTAGAGGTGCATCATCTTCATGCCAAAAATGCTTAGGAAATTGATGTGAGCTAACTGTTAGTGTTTGTGTGTGTAGTTTTAGTATATGTTTCAATGGAGGTTGTCTCCAAAGATAGAAAGAGTTTCCGAGAGAGAAGAAGCTGCAAAATGTCTCTTCATATTTCATTTACATATCCTGCATAATATAATCTAACCGTTTATGAGGAAGGGAAGGGAGATCCTTCACTCTTCAACATACACTGCAATCTTAGCCATTCATTGGTATCATCCTATGAGATGATGCCACTTGGCTTATTCTATTACTTAGGCTAGATACAAGATTGAAATGCCATGTGGACTATGATCCAAAGGCTCACATTCAAACTGAAACAACACATAGAAATATGATTCTTGCTGCCAAGCTTCAGCTAAAAGGATTATACACCAACACTCCCTTCTAATCCTTTGGCTGATTTAACTCCAAGTAGCTCCCTTAGATACACAAATCGATCTTTAGGTAAGGCCTTAGTAAGTATATCTGCAATCTGCTCCTTTGTCCTGCAGTACACTAACTCAATCTCTTTGGCTTGAATTGCTTCTCGGATGAAGTGGAACTTCCTGTTGATGTGTCTTGTCTTTTGGTGAAAGACTGGATTCTTTGCCATAGCAATGGCTGATGTATTATCACACAAGATCTGAGTTCCTTCCACTTGTTCTTCTCCAAAGTATTCTAGAACAAATCTCAGCCACTTTGCTTGTGATGTAGCCTCTGCTGCACTGACATATTCTGCTTCTGCAGTAGACAGTGCCACAGTATTTTGTTTGATTGAAGCCCATGAGAACATACCCGATCCTAGTGTGAATGCATACCCTGAAGTACTTCTCATATCATCCTCACTTCCAGCCCAATCACTATCACAGTAGCCGATTAGGGTAGTAGCTTTTCCCCTTTCAAAGACAATACCAAAATCGATTGTTCCCTGGATGTATCTTAGTACCCTCTTAGCTGTTCCCATATGTTTCTTAGTGGGATTATGCATAAATCTTGCCAACATACTTGCTGCAAACATCACATCAGGTCTAGTTGCAGTTAAATAGAGCAGACTTCCAACAATCTGCCTATATTCTCCTTCATCCGCAGGTTCACTTCCATCAACTTTGCTCAACCTCTCATTCATTGCAAGTGGAGTAGCAACTGACTTGCATTCTTTCAGACCAAACTTCTCAATTAGTTTCTGTGCATATTTCTTTTGGTGTATAAAAATGCTGTTCTCAGATTGCAGCACACCCATTCCAAGAAAATGATGTAATAAGCCCAAGTCAGTCATCTCATAGTGTTTCATCATGTCATTTCTGAATTCTTCAAGCATTTGTGGACTGCTACCAGTATATACAATGTCATCTACATATAGAGAGACAATAATGATACCTGAGTCCTTACTTGTCTTAACATACAAAGTTGCTTCACTTGAACTCTTCTCAAACCCTGCATTATTGAAGTATGCATTAATCTCATCATACCAGGCTCTTGGTGCTTGTTTCAAGCCATATAGAGCCTTGTTCAACTTGTACACCTTTGTTTCTTCACTTTCCTTCACAAAACCTTGAGGTTGCTCAACATACACTTCTTCTTTCAATACCCCATTGAGAAATGCAGACTTTACATCTAATTGATACAAGTTCCATTTCTTCTGTGCAGCAAGGGCAATTAAAGTTCTAATTGTATCCAACCTTGCCACAGGGGCAAAGGTTTCATTATAGTCGATTCCGGGCTTTTGTGAATAGCCTTTAGCCACCAGCCGAGCTTTATTCTTCTGCACGGTGCCATCCAGATTAAGTTTGGTCTTATAAACCCATCTAACACCAATAACAGGCTTGTCATATGGTCTCTCAACAAGCTGCCATGTGTTGTTCTTCTCAATCATGTCCAATTCAGTTTTCATTGCACTCCTCCATGAATCATCTTTGGCTGCATCCTCATAGCTTTCTGGTTCAATAACACACATGTTGCATTGAGCCATGATTTCATTGATACTTCTCCATTTCTTCGGTGTATCATCATAAGTTGGAGATCTCTCAAGCACATTCTCACTTTGAGAAACATTGTATTCTTCAAACTGAGAATTGTCATCAACTTCACAGATTTCATTAGCATTCTTATGTTCAGTGATAACTGGAAATGTCACTCCAGTATCTATATTGCAGTTCCAATCCCAAGATTTACTCTCATCAAATGTGACATCCCTTGAGAGAACAATCTTCCTTGAAATAGGATCAAACAACCTGTAGCCCTTCTCACTTGAACCATATCCTACAAAGATACACTTGTGACTGTTTTCTTCCAACTTATGTCGGAGATTGGAAGGGATATGCACATAGCACAGTGAGCCAAATATCTTCAAATGAGCTATTCCAGGTTTTCTGCCACTGTAAGCTTCAAATGGGGTTGACTTCTTCAAAGCTTTAGTAGGACACCTATTGATCAAATAGACTGCAGTATTCACTGCTTCTGCCCAAAATGCATATGGAAGGTTTTTTTTCATGTAGCATTGACTTTGCCATCTCCACCACAGTCCTATTCTTTCTTTCGGACACTCCATTCTGTTGAGGAGTGTAGGCCATAGTCAATTGTCTCTGAATTCCTTGTCCATTACAGTATTTGTTAAACTCTGCAGAAAGGAATTCTCCCCCTCGATCACTCCTGAGACATTTAACCTTATATCCGCATTGTAACTCAGTCATTGCCTTGAACTTTCTGAAACATTCAAACACATCAGACTTGTTTCTCAAAAAATACACCCATGACATCCTTGTGCAGTCATCTGTAAACAACAAAAAATATTTGTTTCCAGAATGAGACTCTACTTGCATTGGACCACAGAGATCAGTATGAATCAACTCTAGTGGATCTTTAGCTCTCCAAGTTGATTGGGAAGGGAATGAATCTCTGTGTTGTTTACCCAACATGCAACCTTCACACACACTTTGGGACATTTCTAATTTAGGTAATCCATGCACCAACTCCTGTTCTTCAAGTACCTTGAGACTTCTCTCATTCAAATGACCCAACCTCTTATGCCATATTTGAGAACAATGAGTGATACCTGCCCTTAGTGCATACTGTGTTGCAGGCAACATTGTCAAAGGAAAACATCGATTGCTGGTCATATGTACCCTTACTACTAAATTATCCAGTGACCATCCATCAAAAATATTCACTACATCACCTCCAAACAACAAATAATAACCATTTTCCATCATTTGCCCTACACTTAGAAGATTTTCCTCAAGTCCGGGAACAAGCATTACTTCTTGTATATGTTTTCTTCCCAATTTAGTTTCAATCACCAAAGTTCCCTTTCCTGCCACTTCACAGATTTCTCCAGTTCCCATTTTCACTTTGGATGTCAAACCTCTTTGAACATTGACCAATAATCTCTCATCTCCTGTCATGTGGTTACTACAACCACTATCAATGTACCATGAGTTATTGACTTTCACATCAGTCACTGCATTGCAGGCATAAAACAGTGATCCTGTTTCTCCCATTTGCTTCACATAATTAACTTTCTGCACGCCCCTATTCTCATGACAATCTCTCATAGAATGACCTGGCTTACCACAGCCTATGCACTTTGGTTTACCTTCATACCAGCATTTCCCATAGTGCAACCTGTCACACCACTTACAATCACCCTGAGCATTGTTTTGCTTCTGGACATAATTAGGCCTATGATCCCAATTCCTTTGAATATTGTTCTGTCTCTGAGGATAATTTGGTTTGTGATCCCAATTCCTTTGAATATTGCTCTGTCTCTGAGGATAATTTGGTTTGTGATCCCAATTCTTTCCCCTTGATTTCCAACTCTCTTGAGACCTTTGATTCCCAGAAAATCCACCACTTTTGACACCCTTAGATGCTATATTTAAACTTGCAAATGCCCTCTCAGTCGAAGACTCAGTATGTAGATCAAGCCTCTGTTCAAATCCTTTCAGAGAAGCTACAACCTCTTGGACCTCAATAATTTCAAGATCTCTAGAATGCTCAATTACAGAACAAATTGCATCATATGTTTTCGGTAGACTAATAAGTAATTTCTGCAAAATTCTCTCCCTAGATAGTTCTTCTCCATAACTTTTCATTTGGTTAATGATATCAAACAATCTAGAGAGATACACAGATAATGATTCACTGTCCTTCATACGAGTATATTCAAAATCTCTACGTAAACCTTGCAATTTTACATTCCTTACTTGTTTATCTCCTCGGAATTCACCCTTTAGAGCATCCCAAGCTCCTTTGGATGTCTCTTCATTCACGATTCTGGGAAAGATCTGATCCGATACTGCACCTTGTATCATTCCAAGCGCACGAGCATCCTTCATCAGGATCTCACTGAACGACACTCCATCCGGCGTCTCCTTCTTCGTCTCATCGACCACAGCTTTCTCAGACTTCGGATCTGGTGATTCAAACCCATTTTCTACCAGCTCCCACAAACCATACGATTTCAGTATAGTTGTCATACGAATCCTCCAAAATTCATAGTTCTCTCCATTGAAGACCGGAGCTCTAAGCTCGACATTTCCGGACCCAGCCATATGAGACTTGGATACACGAAAGCACACTTTCCAGATTCGATTGAAGCTCAAAGATGTAGCTCAATCGCACAGATTTCACGCCCAGATTAGACGATGAAACCTGGCTCTGAGGCCATGTTAGTGTTTGTGTGTGTAGTTTTAGTATATGTTTCAATGGAGGTTGTCTCCAAAGATAGAAAGAGTTTCCGAGAGAGAAGAAGCTGCAAAATGTCTCTTCATATTTCATTTACATATCCTGCATAATATAATCTAACCGTTTATGAGGAAGGGAAGGGAGATCCTTCACTCTTCAACATACACTGCAATCTTAGCCATTCATTGGTATCATCCTATGAGATGATGCCACTTGGCTTATTCTATTACTTAGGCTAGATACAAGATTGAAATGCCATGTGGACTATGATCCAAAGGCTCACATTCAAACTGAAACAACACATAGAAATATGATTCTTGCTGCCAAGCTTCAGCTAAAAGGATTATACACCAACACTAACATCCGTTGCCTCAGACAATCGCCTCTTAAGTTCCACACTAAGGACTCTGCAGCAATGACGCCACCATATTCAAACCAAATAAGTCAGTGCCGCACAATATAGCTGAATTACGCATTTGTGTTTGTAAAGAAACTCATCCACACCAACATAAAAGCCACCATGTTCAAACGAAAACAGAATGATTAAAAAAAATTAAAAAAAAAACATCGTCCAAGGGTTACGTACATGATATATCTCTTGCACCAGCGTGAAGAAAACTAGAAAAGCATGCCACGGCTGTTTACTCATGCCAGACAGGCCCAATAATTGATGCAAGCTAGCATCTGTTCCCTTGGGTAATTGTACTTTACAGTCCCACACCACAGTTAGCTCGCTGCCACATCCACAAAGGCCATAATGAGTCTGTCCTGGCACATTGTATTAACAGATACTTAGGATTGATTTTACAAAAGTCTTGATAACTAATGCTGATTCACGCAACCGAGAAATGGTAAAAGGAATACAGAACAGTTGAATAATGCATCAATAATACACATGAGCTACTGAGAAACTAATCTGCAACTTTGATTCTCAAAACTTTCAAAAACATTTCTTCTTTTTCTCTGTCCCTCCCTCCCCACTCACTGTCTCTCTCATCAACAAGTTTATGTTGAAGATAAATAAAAAGAATGAAAGAAAAAGAAACATCAGAAAACACACCTCGAAAGATTTAACTCCACACATCTTTCCATTTGTCAGCTACGATTATATGAACCAACAAAAGCATAAAGTATCTACGCAAGCATCAATCTGGTATCTGAATAAAGAAAACGAGACAGCCTGCCAATGGAGAAGGAGGAAAATGTGGATGCAAGTTTGTGCCGCCTATGTCGAAAGTAGGCTTCTGCAGACCAAAATAAGCAGTATTGATGGTTTTTATGATTTTTGATATAAGAAAATTGTGAGTTTTCGAAGTACCATATTGTATAAGTGACGCCAGGGATAAGGCTAGAGAATAATTCAGAGCAAACAATACAACAAAGAAAATGCAGAGATGAGAAACAAATTGCAAAATTTGTAATTTCTGAAACGTTAATACATTATTCGGTTATGAAAGAGTACCTAAACATGTTGCACTTTTGATGCTTACTATGCTGGATTGATCCTCTTCATACCATCCGAAAATGTTGAAGATTCAGGGATAATCTGTCTTCTTTGCTGCAAAGAAAAAATTGATAACTATGCAATGATTCTTATTTCTGTTATGTCTTTTATTTTTCAAACTATTGAAGTTAATTAGATGCAAAATACCTGAGAGTGAAATGCCGAAAAACAGAGCTCATATGGATATGATGAATTGTTTGCCTATCCTTATCAAAGGAATGTGGGATATATTGGCCCAATCTTCTCCCGTCTTATTCTCATACCTTTTCTCCAGGGTGGAACAAGAGTCGATCTCCAGGTACGAAAGAGATGGCGGCAAACCGTTTTCTGGCAGGAATTGGAGTTTTGGACAATCAGAAATTCGTAGCTCTTGAAGAGAAGTGAGGTGTAGAAGTCCCTCTGCTGGAAGGAATTCTAGACTTGGGCAATAACCAATAGTTAGCTCTTGAAGAGAAGTGAGGTGTTGAAGTCCCTCTCGTGGCAGGAATTCCAGACTTGGACAATCATAAATAGTTAGCCGGTGAAGAGAAGCGAGGTGTCGAAGTCCTTTTACGTCCACCACCGATTTCAGACTTGATAGTCCAGCGATGTAGAGACTGTTAAGAGTAGTAGGGAGCAGCTGTTCCTTGAGCAAAGGTGCCCAGATCTCGCCAACAATTGTAAATTCTTTAAGGGAGACAAGTCCTTGTAATCCCCACTCCACGGAAGGCTTCACTTTGTCGCAACGTGTAACCCTAAAATATTGCAGGTTGGGAGGCAAACCCCCTTGGCCAAATGATACAAGATTTGGAAGATCCCATAATTCCAATCGTTCAAGGGCGGCGAGGGTGCGAATTCGTTCGGGGAACGACTTCAAATTCTTGCATCCACCAACTTTCAATTCTCCCAAGTTGGGAGTGGGCAATCCTCCGTCCGGGAAAGACGCCAGATTTTGACAGTCGTAGATTCGCAGCTCATTGAGATGGCTTAGGTTCTGATCAACTCCTTCAATAGAAAAGGATTCCAGATTCTCACAGCAAAAGATTTGAAGAGTTGAAAGTTTGGGGAAAACGCCCAACGGGAAGGACCTCACTGAATGAAAACTGTTGTGCATAAACAAAGACTCAAGTGATATCAATTCGGCCATCATCTCATGAGATAAGAACTCTAATGACGACACGGTTGGGCAATCCCAGAACTTCAATCTTCGTAGATATTTCATTTTGGGCAGGCACTGTATTGCATCAAAATTATAAATTGCAAGTGTGGACAAGAACTTCTTCTCTACTCTCTCTATTAATGGTAACAGACCTGGGCATCCATCAATAACTATTTCCAATGAATTCTGTAAGTAGTCCATGTTAAGACTACTACTACTACTGGCCCATTCATCATGCAGATGTAGATATTCACACCGACACACCCTAAATGTTTTCAAGCAAGGAAGACAATTGGGCAAGTATCCTCTCAGCTTCGGACAATTCCATATTCCCATCTCCTGGAGACAAGGAAAGTCTGAACATTGACCTCCACTTGGACTCGGTCGCCAATCCTCCCACTCTGGCATGTCGTCAAAGTCTAGCGTCTTCAGAGACCGAAATGGCTGAATTACAGAAGCTCCATTAAGATCACCATAGAATTCAACACCAACCGTCCTAACAGATTTCATCCTTTTGATACGTAGCTCTTTAAGAGTGGGCAGCTGCCCAAAACTTGGCAAGGACAAACAATACTTACAATCACTGATACACATGAACTGTATGTTCGAGAAGGAATTAGAGCTTCCAAACCATGTTGGGAAGCTGGTTCCTCCATAGAATCTCATAGTCAGTTTCTCCAAATTTGCAGAAGGTTGGAGCTTGTCAAGCACATCTCTCTCCTTTTGGGTATCATCGGCTTCCTCATCACCCCATGCCAACTCTAAGTCATTGAGTCCTTTCTTATTCTTCAAATTGGCTTCCAAGGCATCCACAACATCAACTACATTTTGCAGATTTGAAATATGAAGTCTTCCTTGAAGATGCTGCAACTCCCTTAATTCTCCAATACTTGACCCGGTAGATTTCCCCACAATGAAATCAGTTAATTTTCTCAAACTTTTTAGTCTTCCAAATTCCACTGGCATCCCTTGTATGTTTGTTCCACTGGCATCCCTTGTATGTTTGTTCCACTGACATCGAGGTAATGCAAACTACTCAATTCCCTCATATCTACAGGTAATTTAGTAAGGGAGCTGCAACCTGCCAACGTTAATGTCCGTAAATTTATCAATTTTCTCATGTCTGCTGGCAGTTCAATGAGAGCAGAACAACCTGACAGCAGTAACGTCTGCAAATTGTAGAGAGTGCAAACTGCACCAGGTAAGCTTACAATTGCTGTCTTGGAGAGATCCAGGTAGCGTAGGTGAATGAGATTGCCCACTGAATCAGGTAATTCATTGAAATTTTTATAACACGACAATGATAAAACTCGTAAACGTTTCAGGGATGGTAACAAATCTCGTAGAAACTTTTTACTTATGAGGAAACGTTTATACCTGTCATTTATTCCAAAAAAGAGAGGTAGGAAGGTCCGCAAACACTTAGCCCCATTTAATGGCTCAAATTTTTTAGCAGCATCAATTTCTCTCCTAGCATATGACAAATGACGAAGTCTTTTAACTTCTTGTGATTCCCTCTCTTCCAACCTGAAAAAAAATCCCCTAGACATGAACTGACCCAAGTCATTAAGAAGATCATGCATTGTGAAACCACGCTCTCCTGATTTTTGAAGTAGTGATCGTGATACTAGCTCATCAAAGTAACTTCTAGCCGTCTCTTCCATTCTTTGCCGGTTAAAATCTTGTGGAATTAAACCTTCCGCCGTCCAAAGTAGAACTACATCTTCATTCTTGAACAAATAGTCTTTTGGAAATAGTGAACAATACACAAAGCATCTTTTCAACTGAGCAGGGAGATAATGATAGCTCAAATGTAGGGCTGGAAGGATATCACTTTTATCATAAGGAAGCTCCCAAAGACTACTATTTAATAATTTATTCCATTCCTCGAAGTCTCTCCTACAACGTAATAGACCCCCGAGTGTCTCTGCTGCTTAAGGCAAACCATTGCACTTGCGTGCAATTTTCTTGCCAATTTCTTCCAAAGTTGGATGTGCATTGTGGTTTTCGTTTCCAAACGCATGTTTTGCAAGTAACATCCAACAATCTTCATGTGACAAAGGCTTCAAGTGTTGAATGGGAACATTATTCATGAGAGATGCGACATTTTCACTTCGTGTTGTCACGATGACTTTACTTCCCCTTGCCCCGGAAGTAAAAGGAGGTTGTAGGCACCTCCAATCAGAATATTTCTCACTCCAAAGGTCATCCAACACAAATAAGAATTTCTTTCCTCTCAGTTGTTCTCTAAGTTCAACTTGAAGCGAATTCAAATCTGTCATCTTAGAAGGTTTTGAAGTGACCGACTCGAGAAGAGTTTTAGTCACCCTAATAGCATCATAATCTTCTGAAACACAAGCCCAAGATCTATGGGTAAAGTGCTCTTTCACCTTATCATCATTGTAAAGGGCTCGAGCAAGGGTCGTCTTTCCAACCCCGCCCATACCAACAATGGTGATGATAGATACATCATCCTCGCTTGCATCATCAGAGAACAAGACTTTTGATAAATTTTCTTTATCTCCGTCTCTTCCATATACAAAAGGTTCATGAATCAAGGAAGTTGTTGGAGTTCTTAGTGAAACCTTCCTCCCAACAACTTCTGTAAGACCAAGGGAAACTTTATGTTGCACAAAGTCATCCAGCCTTTGTAATAACCCTTGTATCCCAACATTCATGCTTCGATAAAAATGACTACGAGAAGTAGAGAAGAAGTCCCACACCTTTTTGGTTAATTTCTCGGTTTGACCTTCACCTTCCACCTTGCATCACAAAGCTTCAGTGTCGATCTCATCAAGTATGTCCTCCGCGTCGAAGACAGCATGCTTGAGGTCGTCCAGCCAGTCTCTCACAGCAGGGTTTGAAATTTGCTTCTCTTCCGCATCGTTGAGCACTACATTAAGGGTGAGCAGCGTCGTCTTCAGTTTCATGAAGAGTGGTTCATCCAGCTTCTTCTGCCGGAACAAGTCAGCGAACTCGGTTGAAGCAATTCTGTTGCACAGCACCTGGATGGAAGCGGAGATAATAGCCTGTCCAATCAAAGCGGCAGCCATTTTTCTCTTGGTTGCTTAGTTTGCTAGTAGCTCAACGTAGAAGAAAAGGCTTTTGAGATTGTAATTATTGATGCATCCCAATTCGTAGTGAACTTGTGATTGGTCTGTTGAAGATAAAAGAACTTGTGATTGGTCAGTTGATGATAAAAGAACTTGTGATTGGTCTGTAATTAGTCTTTTGGTTCAAAAGTTGTCCCATGGATCCAGATCCGGATCTTTTTATGGATAGCCTGCGGACTACAACATCGTGGCCGTTGTTTCAATGTGAATGCAAATCGTGCGATCATAAATTATTATAATTTTTTTATTTAAAATTAAATATAAACAGTACCTGACGAAAACTAATCACATGATGTATGATAAACAAACGCAATTAAAGGATTTTTAGAATCCTCACAAAAAGAATCCGTCGAGAATCCTCTCTCATAATTATTGATGCATCCCAATTCGTAATCAACTTGTTATTGGTCTGTTGACCAAAAAAGAACTTGTGATTGGTCTGTTATTAGTCTTTTGGTTCAAAAGTTGTCCCATGGATCCAGATCCAGATCTTTTTATGGGTAGCCTGCGGACTACAACATCGTGGTCGTCGATTCAAAGTGGATGCAAATCGCGCGTCCATTAAATCGTTCAGAACATGTGAAATTGTGAGATAATAAAGAGAAGATAAATGTTTAGGAGATTCTTTAAAATTGAAATTCTTCGTGAATTCTTTTTTATTTTACATTTCAACATTAACTTCCGTGCTAATATTATAAAATTTTATGTAAAAACATAAAGTCACATATAGTTTACAAAGAGTCTTATTTTTCAAAGAGTCATATATAATGTGTCAGCTAAGTTATTGGAATCCTTTGTGATTGGTCAATTGACCAAAAGAAAACTTGAGATTGGTCTGTAATGAGTCTTTGATCAATCTCTTGTAATCAACCTTTGAATATTCCTCTGCTTTTACTAAAGGTTTTTGGGGACAACTTTTGAAAGGGGTTTGATATTCACACACCCCATTTTATTTTTCACACACTTTTCTAATTTTCGGCCGTCGGATCGGATGAATTGAAGAAAATTAACGGATAGAAATTAACAAGGGGTGTGTAAGAAGTAAAATGGGATGTGTGGATAGCACACCCTCTTTTGAAACTCTCTGTGTGCTTACATGGGATCCAGTGACACATAACTTGTACAATACACATGAACAACAATTGTTTTTTATTTTATTTTTTATCATGGGACAGACATAATTAAGATACAAGTTGTGGTGATTGTGAAAGAGTGACCTCGTTAAAACCTTGCTCAGCGAGAATAGTGATTAAATCCCCAACAAAGAAAGAAAAGTACAACTCAGTGCCAATCTCATAGTTACTCAATGTTATTGCATGTTACCAAAAAAAAACGTGTTATTAGAAATCCAGTAAAAAAACAAACCAAAAAGAAACCGATATTAATGGCAGTTCTCGAGGCTTTGAGCTAAACAACACAATGTTATCATTCACATAATGGAGAATGAGTAAGTTGTTGGTACCTAATTAATTCTGCAGTTAATCCCTTCAATTTGGGATCTTTCTAGTGTTTGTATTCATAATTTTGATACCTTATATTGAGCAAACAATTATATTTAATTTGAGACATAATCAACTTTTATGAGATTTAGAATTATCATTCAAGATGTGGTCAAGAATGTTGTATACAATGCGCTATTCTTTGTAATGGAAAAAAGAATGTCATCACATAATTCCTCGTGTCATATACTAAAAATTTTGAGTTGTGAATTTATGATCCATCCCCTGTGAGAACTCTTTCGGGGATTGACATCCTATTGTTTCTGTGGTGGTTTCAGCTTTTTGTTTGTTCAACATTTGATGTATCAGTATTACAAGTATTAACGAGGATGATAGACAATTCTTGCGGTTGCGGACATAATTTGATTGCCATGAACATGAAACAAGAAATGAAAGCAAACTCTCACAACTGAAGAAAACGGTAGTACAAAACTGGATTTGGTCAAGTTGGCTAGTGTGCTCCACCCCTTGCATCCAAGTTTGAATTTCCCTCCCCGTAAATTTGTCGAGGTTAGGAACAATATGGTCCATTGTTCTCTTAGAAAGAGGCTCCAACAAGGGAGAAATTGTAAGGTACATACTCAGACCACTTGGCAATTAATCTGACCGCACAAAACCCCCACACCCACACACTTGTGTCTGGTGCCCGCCCTGTGAAATCTCGTTCCTAAATTTCACGGTTATAATCTACATATTTGTATTATTGAGACTTTTTTTTTTTTTTACGAGAAATTATATTAATTTATTTGAATTTAGATTTTAATTAAACTAGTTACGAAGTTGAAGTTTGGAAATTAATTATCTAAAATTCGTAGACCTTTCGAGGTCACAATTTATATTTTTGGAAAGATCTTGAAACCACAAACGCATAGGCGAACGCCGTTTGCGAGTCCGAATTATAATGGTATAGTTACGATCGTTTAAAGTTGTGAAACTTTAAGTTGTGGAAATTATTTAATTTCCACTGGGGGTAAAAGGCCCAAATATATAATTGGGTTAAGGGAACCGGCTATTAGGAGTGAAAAGGGGGGCCAATCCAGTCATTAGAGGATGAGAAAGGATCAATAGGGGGAGTTGACATTTTCTTTCCCCATTTCTTGAAACCGTGTACTCCACTAGCCATTTTTCAAAACTGGCCAACTTCAGGCCAATTTCTACCATTTATCAACTGATTTTCTTATCTCATTCACCTGCAACCTGCTCAACTACATTCCTCCTTCCATCTCCACAAAAATCAAGGGTTTTTAAGGTCTAATTCAGGTAGAACTCCACCGGAGAACCTGGGGGTTTTCGACGGCGATTCGTTGTTCCGGTGAGTATCACCATTCACCATCATCCTTAATCAACTTCCCTTGGACCCAGGAACAAGACCTAACTGGTGGTTGGGGCGTTGGAACACCAAGGAAGCCGAATTGAAGAACACATACCTTAGGGTTTTCGACAGGTGCGAGCCAATTTGAGGGCCTTCCTAACCAAATTGGACTCGGCCACAGGTATAAAGTTTACTCTACTTATTGAGATCTTCATTCTTGTAAAATTTGAGAATTTTTGGAAAAAGTCAAATTTTCCAATGTGTAACATTCGATTTATGAAATGCTGTTGGTTGAGTATAATTTCGATAAGATCCGCCACTTGAATATTCTAGCAATTGACGATCTTACCATTGAATTGACACCAAATTTTAGTATGCTATTGTAGATATTGTTTAAGGACTTTAAGGACTTACTAGTGAAAATCTAGTGGTTGGATCTTACGGAGTAAGTGATGTAAGATCATGGACCATACCTTTGATCGACGGTCTGATTCTCATTTAATGTCATTGTGGGAGACTTATGAGAGTTTTGGGTATATGAATTTATCGAGAGAAATATAAATGTGGACTTGTGCTTTGTTTTAGGCGGTGATAGAGCTTGACGCCTTGAATTCCATGCTAGAGTGCATTAGTGTGGACCTCATATGAGTGATTTTAATCTATGTGATATGGTTATTACTTTGAAATCTTCCATGCCAATATACTTTGTGGTTACACCATGGATTCTTAAAATAGGTCTTATGCTAAATAATTGTTGTTATAAAGTTTGTCATCGATCTACTTAAGAAACATTATGTGACTTGGATATTTGAACTGTTGATGGATTGTGTTTTGAATATATATTTGATGGTTTGATAAACATGAGGGATTGTAAAGGACCGTTACCCTAGTGTCATGGGGTTAGGTGACACTAAGTCTGCATCACGTAGCAATGGTACATGGATGGTCCTACTTGGTTAATCCGCGTTAGGGGATCATACTATTTATGGATCGCACTTGGTTAATCCGCATTGGGCGATCCTTATATCCTAGGTATGGCCATACACATTTAGGGGTGATCATGCTTGGTTAATCCGCATTGGGTGATCACTTCCCAACGGTTGTAAGAGTGACTCTGCTTGGTTAATCCGCGTTGGGGGGTCACTACCTACTTGGTTACTTTCTCAGGGGTGGCTCTGCTTGGTTGATCCGCTTTGGGAGGCCAATTCCTAGTTGGTTACTTGCGTAGGCTTCGGCCGAACGACATCTCTCTAGCTCTAGTTTTGAGTGTATTTGTGAATTTTGGCTTCGAGAACTTTGAGTTTGATTTAGAAAAGCTGTTGGGTGTCTGTGTGACTCCTTCAGAGTTTTCAAAGGTTTGGTATTAATTTCTTATGAATGATTTATATTCAAAGTTTATACTATGATTGATGGTTGGTTTTATCATTATTATCACATACTTTGTATTATTGTCGCTCACATGAGCTTCGCAGCTTATCCGGGTTGTTGTTTGCCCGATGCACCATTTCCATGATGTAGGCACTTATTTCACATGTGACAGGTCTGGGTAAATTATGAGAAACCGTTTGATATTTTGGTTCTGTTAAGTAGTCCGGAACCCGATGTTCTCGGATTACGTTGAGTGGTCATAAATCCTTGCTCTTGCTCATTTCCATAAGGTTATCTTAGAATCCTAGATTCGAGTAAATGGGAATTACCCATAATGGATCTTGTGAATACAAATTCGAATTACCATGTTATTATTCATAACCCAAGTAGGGAATTATGTAGAGTTCTTTAATTAAATTCGTGAAATGATATGTTATCTCACTGATTGATTAACGTAATTAAATATTAATATTGTGCTTCATGATTCCTTGATATGTTACAAGCTATGGATTGAGATATAATGTTGGAAGCATAGTGATTGGTATGATGTAGTGAAATGTGATTTGACTTGTGTATTGGAAATGGTTGCGACATGTGATTGAAATGCATATTGAATTGCTTGGGAGATGTGAGGTCTAGTAATGGACCAATAACCCATTATGATGGGGATTTGTTGCTCGATATTGTTTCGTTTCGTTGAGTCTTCATGAATTGAGTAACTTGAATCATGTCTTGTTCCTTTGAGCCGTTGTTATGCTTCTTGGACTTCCTTTCAGTTCTGTTGAGTGGTCCGGAACTGAGTTCTGCTTGGATTTTTTGAGTGATGGTCCGGAATCCCTTCTACTCCGCGATTCCGTTAAGTGATGGTCAGGAATAGTATCCTGATTTGGATTCCGTTGAGTGATGGTCCGAAATTCCTTCTACACCGCAATTCCATTGAGTGATGGTCCAGAATCGTATCCTGATTTGGATTCCGTTGAGTGGTGGTCTGGAATCCCTTCTACTCGGTAATTCCGTTGAGTGATGGTCCATAATCGTATTTGGATTCCGTTGAGTGGTGATCCAGAATCCCTTATACTCCGCGATTCCGTTGAGTGATGGTCCGGAATCATATCCTGATTTGGATTCCGTTAAATGATGGTCCGGAATCCCTTTTGGTGCCTTGGTTCCATTGGGTGGTCCAAAATCCCCTTTTCCAGAGATGTATTCGACCGAACTGTGTCGCTCTAGCCCCGTATTTCGACATGTTGTATATGTTATTGATGACGTGATGGTTGGCATTATTGATTGATGTGATTATGGAATGATGTTGGTTATGGTTATGGTAATTAGGATTAGACTCGTTGAACTTTATGACTAGTGAATATGATTATGCTCCGTCGTTTGTCCCTTGTAATATTGCATGTTATGCATTGTGATACATTGTTGAGACATAGCGATTTAATTGATGAATATTCCAGTGTAGTGAAACGATGAACTACGAATGGCTTGATCCCTGTTTATGGTACATAGGCAGTCTAACGAGGATGTTAGATGCAGCCATGAAATATACAAAAGTTGCAACGCAATTCGATTATTAAGTTATGCTTTGTACATATCCCGGAGGCTGGGTATGTTAGAGATATAAATATTTGGTGACGTCACGTGTCAATCCTAGACGTATGTTAGGATCGGGGCGTGACACGCCCTACATGGATGTCCAGACTGCTATTCAAAATCGGGCATCACTTTCCATAAACATCACGAACTAAGCAAGTATGCAAGATCCATTGCATCCAAGTAACTTGGGGAGCTCACCAGTGCTTCAATTGTTTCATGGCACTTCCAATGCACAGTTCGAGTACTCCTCACCAGCAACACCCGATGCTCCATTTGATAACCAGCTTGTGCTGTTGGAACATGAATATGTGGAGTATGTGGAAGCAGGGTTTCCCCGAGAATTCCAAGTCTCTGCAGCTGTGCTACTTCTTGTCACCTTGAGGCAAGCCTTTCTACCCTGTGGTGGAGCAACAAATCATAATAATTATTAGTCTCTCATTTAAGGACTTGACAAATAAACACTGGGGAAATGTCGACTATCTGAAAAGATGACGGATAATTACCTTTCCCATACACTTCTCCAGATGAAGAGCAAACCTCCCAGCCACATTAGACCGACCACAAATCATACACTCAAACACTTTGCTGGCTACATAAGGATGATTCTGCCCAAATATTTCAATCAGGTGCTTGCTATTTGCTTCACCACTATTACTAGGATCAACTACCCTCACCCGTGTTTGGGCTGACAGCCTTAGTTCTTCTTCTTCTTCTTCAAAATTATGATCAAGACGCAACTTCGCTATTCGATGACACTCATATGCAACATCAACAATGATCGAATCGAGGAGATCCCCAAAACATGAGATGAAAGCTGCAACCACAAGCCCACAAGTTAGGACAAAGCAAGATATCTACAACTTACTGGAACAGAACCACTTCCGCTAAAGTCATTGGACCCAGTAATGTGTGATTCCAAAAGGCCAAGAACAGATAAATGTGAAATCATCTACACATGGACAAAATGCATCTCCTTGCAATTTTTTATTGTAATTTTCTATTGACAAGACACTATTCTAAACTACTCTAATTTACGAGGCCGAGGATACGAACTAGGCTGCACCAGGCACAATGCCATAACCAACTGGCTTAACTCACGTTTCCATCTCAATGCGTCTAAACCCATAACAACTCAAAACCCACAAAAATTTTCCAACCCATTTCTCAAACAAATTAAAACTAAAAGTTCAAAATCCTTCAACTTATAACGGGTCAGAAACCGCGAAACCCAAACGCAAAAAGAAGCAAAAGGGAGTTGCTTTAAATGTGAAAGGGGAAACACCTAAGCATCGAAAAAGAGGACATATCATTTCTTCAATTGGAAGCGACATGGCGGAGCTAAATTGGTTTTATAAACCTACCCAAAATACAGAAAACTTATCAAAATTCATCACCAACCAAAAGAAGAAACCGTATTTGCAAAACCAAATCTTGATATAAATCCATGGAATTGGAATTCATCGAACTAAGTAGTAAAACGCTGTATTTGAGAGAGAGAGAGAGAGAGAGAGAGAGAGAGAGAGAGGGGGGGGGGGGGACTTACTGATTGTTAAGGAGGGAGAGAGAGAAGTGATCGGAAGCTGCTCTGAAGATAGGGAGGGACTGATCCCAAATCGATGGAATTGGGATTTTGGGAAGAACTAAGAGTGATCCACTGCGCCGTGTTTATTTCTGTTTGTTGACTTCAATCTGTCATAGCATGCCATCAGGTCCCAAAGAAATAACTTGCACCTATCGTATGCATGTATATATATTTCCCAAGTTGTATCAAATTAGAATAATCAATTATCTAAGGTATATATTCTCAATTCTTGTGCGAAGAATGATGATAAGAGAGAATGTAACATGCAGTAATCCATTAAAGATCTATTACCAGTTCGCACTCATAAAGAAAAACATAGATAGACCAACTTGAAGATGATAATGGCATTGAAAGAAGATGAGATAGCAGGCCACCGTATTCAAACCATCCCGGGGTTCCATCATCTTCCTTTAGAGGAGCATTATCATGCCAAATATGCTTAGGAAATTGATGTGAGCTAACATCTATTGCCTCAGACATTTGCCTCTTAAGTTCCACAATAAGGACTCTGCACCAATGAAACTCATCCGCATCAACTTAAAAGCCACCATATTCAAACGAAATCAGAATGATTAAAAAAGAAAATAAAAAACATCCTCCAAGGGTTACCTACATGATACATCTCTTGTGCCAACGTGAAGATCACTATGACATCGGAAGAATACGAGAAAAGCATGCCATGGCTTTTCACTCATGCCAGAAAGGCCCAGTAATTGATGCAAGCTAGCAACTGTTTCCTTAGGTAATTCTACTTTACAGTTCCACACCACAGCTCGCCACTGCATCCATAAAGGCCACAAATGAGTCTGTCCTAGCACATTGTATTAACAGCTACTTAGGATTGATTCTACAAATGTCTTGATAACTAATGCTGATTAAACAGAAAGCTTCTTTCCAGTGATTCACGCAACCAAGAAATGGTAAAACGGAGGATACAGACCAGTTGAATAATGCATCAATAATACACAAAGAACTGATTTTTCTTTTTTGTACAACTATTACATTTAAAATGACATCATGAAGTACATGAACTATTGAGAAACTAATCTGCAACTTTGATTCTAAAAACTTTCAATTTTTTTCTTTATTTTCTCTTCCCCTCCCCACTCACTCTCCCTCTCTCATTAAAAAGCTTATGTTGGAGATAAATAAAAAGAATGACACGAAAAGAAACATCAGAAAACACACCTCGAAAGATTTAATTGCACACATCTTTCCATTTGTCAGCTATGATCTTGTGATCGGAACCACAAGAGCTTAACGTATCTACGCAAGCGTCAAGCTGGTATCTGAATAACGAAAATGAGACAGCATGCCAATGGAGGAGGAAACTGTAGAGGCAAGTTTGTGCCTCCTATGTCGATAGTAGGCTTCTGCAGACCAAAATAAGCAGTATGGATGGTTTTTATCATTTTTGATATAAGAAACATGCATGCTTTCAATAAGAAATGAATGAATCCGAAACCGGAGTACAGATGCAGAGACGTTAATATATAACAGCATCATTTTTCCCTTAAGTCCAGGAATAAAACATATTCCAAAAGTTCTTGGTCAAAAAAATGTCAGCTGCCAAAGTAATATATGTTCTGTAAGTGCGCGTTTGGTACGCGAGACGGGACGGAACAGGGTGGAACGAGGCGTTTCATCCCGCGTTTGGTACGTCTAAAATGAGTGGGACGAGGCGTTCCACGGGACAAGTTTTGGATGATTTTTGGTTCCACCTCCCTCCCTGGAACGGGTTATTCCATGTCCGCGGGACAGAAAATTTTAACATTTTAGGACAAAAATGCCCCTTATCTTTTTCAAAATTTACTGCATCAAAATCATATAACAAACCCTAAAAACTATTTCTCTTCTTCTCAGCCGCTGATCCTCTTCACCCCATCTCTCCCCTTCGCAACCTTCCTCATCTTCTTCTCAGCCGCTGACTTTCTTGCACTGGGTTCCTCGTTGGCAATTTCCGCTGATGCGATAATCAATGGAGAAACGTCCGCACCTTTGAAGAGAGAGAGAGAGAGAGCAATTGAAGGCAAATTCTTGTCAGAGAAAAACCCATTTCTCTGCAGTCCACCAAAAGCATTTCTCCGCTGAAGCTTCACCTTTCTGCTGATTTTCAGCTTTCCGTTACTGTTTCTTCCGAGGTAAAGACTTCGTCTTTCTAAATCCACTGTATTTCATTGGCTTTTTTTCTTGGTGAGAAATGGAAATTTTGAGTTGGGTTGATTTCTATCACTGCATGCTTGGATTGTTTCGATTGTAGAGTAAATTTTCCACATTAAAATCCTGGGTTTTGTTGTTTTTTTGGAGTTCTTGATTGATTCTGGTCTTAAGTTTCATACAACACCTCAGTGAAGTTGCTTGCCGTTGTTTTGGTTTTCATATATTGGGATTTTCAATGCCATTTGATTCAAAGTTTGTTCATTTTAACAAAATAAAGGAAGGGTTTTGTGGGGTTGTTGCCCACAAATTCTGTTTAGGCCAAAGAATAAAGTTAGAAGAACTGCGGTTTTGCTTTCGATTATAATTTACATGGGTATTTTAGTCATTTTAATCTTTTGGTTCCGTTCCGTCCATGCGCTACCAAACGCAGAACGGAACAACCGTCTTGTTCTGTCCTGCGCGTACCAAACGCAGAACGGAACATCCGTTCCGTCCCGTTCCGTCTCTTTCCGTCCCGTCCCGTCTGCGTACCAAACGCTACCTAAGTGATGCCAGGGATAAGGCTAGAGAATAATTCAGAGCAAACAAGATTTAACAAAGAAAATGGGAGAGATGAGAACCAAATTGCAAAATTTGTTATTTCTGAAACGTTAATACATTATTCGGTTATGAAAGAGTACCTATAAATGTTGCACTTTTGATGCTTACTATGCTGGATTGATCCTCTCCATACCATTTGAAAATGTTGAAGATGTAGGGATAATGTGTAACACCCGCCCCCACTTATAAAATTATATGTGTGTAATATTCCCTAAATATTATAAATCTATCCATTTTACCCTTTTTGGACTACCCTATCAGGATCTAAGCTTTGGATCCTTCTTTCTTTTCAAACTGCCACGTGGCAGCTCCCTAGCAATTTCCCTGTCTTCTCTCTCTGTCCCCCCCCCGTGACTCCTTCTTTCTCTTCTTCTTTTTCTGTTTTCTTTTCTTTCTTCTGTCTGTCTCTGTCCCTCCCGACTCTATCTCTTTCTCTCGTCTCTCTCTCTCATAGCTCCCTCATCTCTCTTCTCTGCAGCAACCCGCACGCACGCACCCGTCTCCCCCGCACGAAGAAGACCCATCTCCTTCTTCTCTCTCCCTCTGTCCCGTGCTGCGAGCCCAGAAACCGGAGAGGAACTCCGGCGAAACCTTTATTTTTCCCGGTTGGGTAAGCTCCAAACCTTCACTTTTTCGTCCTAAGATCTGGTGAATGAGTTTTAATGGAGGTTATTTTGTGATTTTTCGAGGTTTTTAGGACGAATCGAAGCCGGGTGTAAGCACACCCAACTCCGGCGATCCCGAGGGTGTCGGGGCTTTTTCCGGCCATCTCCGGTCGTTCCACGACGAAAGGAAGGTATAAAAACACTCCCTTCGTCTTGCTCTTCGTTTTGGTACCTAGATCGGACTTTAGGATGGTGTGTGGTAGTTGGCCGGAGCTGTGAAGCTCCGGTGGTGGTGCTCCGGTGAGGCCAGGCCTCCCAGGCCGGTTTCGAATAGCAGGCGGGCCTTAGGCCCGTGTGGTGAGGCCAGCCCAATCCAACCCATTTCCTTTTAATTGTTTAAATTAATTGCTGTTATAGATTAAGGCCCTTGGGCCGGTTATGTTTAGGGCATTAGGCCCGTGTGTGTAGCCCAAGCAGATTAGGCCTTGGGCCAATCTGAGTTGGGTTTTCAACCCAAAACCTTTAAGGCCTTTCGGCCCAACCCAAATTCAAAGCCCAGTGGACTTTGACCTCTGACCAGTTGACTGTTGACTGTTGACTTGGTCAACGGTCAACGTTGACTCGGTCAACGGTCAACGTTGACTCGGTCAACGGTCAGAGTTGACTTTGACTTTGACCGGTCAACGGTCAACGTTGACTTTTTGAGTTGACTTTTCGGGGTTTCGTTCAGGACCTCTCCTAGGCTAATTTCGACGTCCTGGACCCGTTTTTGAAGTCCGTTTTCCCAAATTCAATCGTTTGAATAGAGTTTGACCAAAGGTACTCCTTTATGTGAATAGGTGCAATTATTAACGGTGATTCTGTTATACCTTCTTGGTATAGCTTTGCACCGTCGGTGTACGGTGAGTGGACCCCTTCAAAATCATGTTTTAACAATAGAAATGCATACATGAAAAGCATGATTTAATACTTATGTTTTACGAAGTACTTATGAGATATATGCTTACTGAGGCTAGATTGAATTATTACTATTTTTCCTATAACCCATGTTCTTATAGAATATCCGATGGATGACGATATGATATTAGAACATGTTTAGAACACCTCTTTGTAGTATAGATGATGGATGACTTTATACTACGAAGTTGTTTTTCAATATGTTTATGCTCAATGGTTTTGTACTTACCTAGTGGTCCTTTCTGCTACGGGACGTAGGGATAGATTCCGGTCCGTCCCGGGCGACGGTTTGGTGTTGGCATAGGGCCTGGAGTGTGTTTCCTCTGGCTATTTAGCACAGAGACGGGGAGCCGGCATGGGGCCTGTAGTGTATTTTCCTCTGATTGTCTGTTCAGAGACGGGGAGCCGGCATGGGGCCTGCAGGTTATCGGACAATTCACTAGTGTTTATTACTTATACAAGTTATGAATTTGAGATATTGCACGGCATGCTAGGTTTCGGAAAATCTATTTTGATCATGATATATATGTTTTCATAAAACCTGGGGGTTAGTATGTTGATAACTGTTTTATTATATTTATATCAAATTGGTCCACTCATGTTTGTTTTGCGCCCCCTTCAGGACCTACGAACGAGGATTACGATATAAGCTACGAGGCCTTTCCCTACCAGTGATCCAGTGCTATACTTCTTCTGCTTCGACATCTTTTGTAATATAGCACATCTCTATCTTATATTCTGTTTGTACTCTGTAATAGACGTATGCTCTGACATTTTGCGTGGATCCTAATGTTGTTAATTAGAAGTTGATTTGGTAGTATTATTGTGGCTAGTCTTGCTGCCTGTTTTAGCTTATTTATGAGTTTTTACTTAAATTAATGGCTTTCGTCACCCTTTGGGTGTCGGCCAGCACGTGATCATCCCGATGTCACGAGGACATCAGGATCGGGGCGTGTCATAATGTGTCTTCCATGCTGCAACGAAACATTTGATCAATATGCTATGATTCTTATTTCTATTATGTCTTTTATTTTTAAAACTATTGAAGTTAATTAGATGCAAAATACCTGAGAGTCAAATGCCGAAAAGCACAACTTTGTATGAGAGAGCTCATATGATGACTTCTTCATTTATCTGTATGCAAGGAATGTCAGATATCTTGGCCCAATGTTCTTCGGTCCTATTCGCATACCTTTTCTCCAGGGTGGAACAAGAGTAGATCTCCAGGAAAGAAAGAGATGGTGGCAAGCTGTCTTCTGGCAGGAACTGAAGATTTGGACACCGTGAAATGGATACCTGTTGAAGAGAAGTGAGGTGTTGAAGTCCCTCTGCTGGAAGGAATTCCAGACTTGGGCACCCATAAATAGATAGCTTTTGAAGAGAAGTGAGGTGTCGAAGTCCTTTTCCTTCCAACGATTTCAGACTTGATAGTCCAGCGATGCGGACAGAGTTAAGAGTAGTAGGGAGCAGCTGTTCCTTGAGCAACATTGCCCAGATCTCACCACCAATGCTAACTTCTCTAAGCGAGACAAGTCCTTGCAATCCCCACTCCACTGAAGGCCTCGCTCTGTCGCAATTCCTAACATACAAATATTGCAGCTTGGGAGGCAAACCTCCTTGGGCAAATGACACAAGATTTGGAAGATTGTATAAGCCCAACGTTCCAAGGGCGGTGAGGGTGTGAATTCCTTCGGGGAATGACTTCAAATTCTTGCATCCATTGACTTGCAAGTGTCTCAAGTTGGGAGTGGGCAATCCTCCATCGGGAAAAGACGCCAGATTTGGACAGTCGTAGATTCGCAGTGGTTAAGATGGCTTAGGTTTTGATCAACTCCTTCAATAGAAAAGGATTCCAGATTCTCACAACCATTGATTACAAGAGTTGAAAGTTTGGGGAAAACGCCCAACGGACCTCGCTGAATGAAAACTCTTTTCTATATCCAAATACTCAAGTGATGTCAATTTGGCCATCATCTCGTGATAGGAACTTTAATGACGACACATTTGGGCAATTGCTGAGAGTCAAGCGTTCAAGATATTGCATTTTGGGCAAGCACTGTATTGCAACAAAATTAAAAATGCCAAGTGTGGACAAGAACTTCTTCTCTACTCTCTCTATTAACAGTAACAGACCGGGGCATCCATTAATATGTATTTCTAACGAATTCTGTAAGTAGTCCATGTTAAGACTGCTGCTGCTAGTAGTGGCCCATTCATCATGCAGCTGTAGAAATTCACACCCAGACACCCTAAGTGTTTTCAAGCAAGGAAGACGATTAGGCAAGTATCCTTTCAGCTTCGGACAATTCCTTATTCTCATCTCCTGGAGACACGGAAAGTCTGAACATTGACCTCCACTTGGACTCGGTAGCCAATCCTCCCACTCTGGCATCTCCTCAAACTTTAGAGTCTTCAGAGACTGAAAGGGCTGAATTACAGAAGCTCCATTAAGATCACCATAGAACTCATTACCAATCGTCCTAACAAATTCCATCCTTATGATACATAGCTCTTTAAGAGTGGGTAGCTGCCCAAAACTTGGCAAGGACAGACAAAACCTACAATCACTGATACACATGAACTGTATATTAGAGAACGAATTAGAGCTTCCTAACCAGTTTGGGAAGCTGGTTCCTCCATAGAATCTGATAGTCAGTTTCTCCAAATTTATGCAAGGTTGGAGCTTGTCAAGCACATCTCTCTCCTTTTGGGAATCATCGGCGTCCTCATCACCCCATGCCAACTCTATGTCCTTGAGTTCTTTCTTATCCTTCAAATTGGAATGAGAAAATTATTGGCCGCACGATTTGCTTCCGCTTTGAATCAACGACAAGGATGTTGTGGGCCGCAGGCTCCACACAGAAAGCTCTGGGTCACAAGTTCGTTCTTGGTCAATTGAGCAATCAGAAGTTCATTGCAAACTGGGGGGTGCATCCATAATTACAGTCTCAAAAGTCTTTCATTCTACATTGAGTTATTAGCAGACTTAGCAACCAAGAGAAAACCAAGACAAAAATGGTTGGCGCTTTGATTGGAGAGGCTTTTCTCTCCGCTTCCATCGAGGTGCTGTGTGACAGAATTGCTTCAACCAAGTTTGTTGACTTGTTCCGGCAGAATAAGCTGGACGAACCCCTTCTCGAGAAACTGAAGGTGACGCTGCCCGCCCTTTCTGCAGTCCTCAATGATACAGAAGAGAAGCAAATTTCAAACCGTGCTGTGAGAAAATGGCTTGACGAGCTCAAGCATGCTGTCTTGGACGCGGAGGATTTGCTGGATGAGATCGACACTGAAGCTTTGCGATGCAAGGTGGAAGGTGAAGGTCAAACCAAGAAATTAACCGACAAGGAGTGGAACTTCTTCTCTACTTCTCCTACTCATTTTTATCAAAGCATGAATGTTGAGATACGAAAGTTATTGCAAAGGTTGGATGGCTTTGTGCAACAGAAGGTTGCCCTTGGTCTGACTGGAGATGTTGCGAGGAAGGGTTCACAAAGAACTCCAACAACTTCATTGATTCATGAACCTTGTGTATATGGAAGAGACGGAGATAAAGAAAATTTATCAAAAGTCTTGTTCTCTGATGAAGCAAGCGAGAATGATGTATCTATCATCACCATTTTTGGTATGGGCGGGGTTGGCAAGACGACCCTTGCTCAAGCCCTTTACAACGATGATAAGGTGAAGGAGCACTTTACCCTTAGATCTTGGGCATGTGTTTCAGAAGATTATGATGCTATTAGGGTGACTAAAACTCTTCTCGAGTCGGTCACTTCAAAACCTTGTAAGATGACAGATTTGATTTTGCTTCAAGTTGAACTTAGAGAACAACTGAGGGGAAAGAAATTCTTATTTGTGTTGGATGACCTTTGGAAATTTGAAATATTTTGATTGGAAGTGCCTGCAAACTCCTTGTTCTCTAAGTTGTTCTCTAAGTTCAACTTGAAGCAAATTCAAATCTGTCATATTACAAGGTGTTGAAGTGACTGACTCGAGAAGAGTTTTAGTCACCCTAATAGCATCATAATCTTCTGAAACACATGCCCAAGATTTAAGGGTAAAGTGCTCTTTCACCTTATCATCATTGTAAAGGACTCGAGCAAGGGTCGTCTTGCCAACCCCGCCCATACCAACAACGGTGATGATAGATACATTATCCTCACTTGCATCATCAGAGAACAAGACTTTTGATAAATTTTCTTTATCCTTGCGTCTTCCATATACCAAAGGTTCATGGATCAAGGAAGTTGTTGGAGTTCTTTGTGAAACCTTCCTCCCAACAACTTCTGTAAGACCAAGGGCAACTTTCTGTTGCACAAAGTCATCCAGCCTTTGCAATAACCCTTGTATCTCAACATTCATGCTTTGATAAAAATGACTACGAGAAGTAGGGAAGAAGTTACACACCTTTTTGGTTAATTTCTCGGTTTGACCTTCACCTTCCACCTTGCATCGCAAAGATTCAGTGTCGATCTCATCCAGTAAGTCTTGAGCTCGTCAAGCCATTCTCTCACAACAGGGTTCAAAATTTGCTTCTCTTCCGCATCATTAAGGACTGCACAAATGGTGAGCAGCGTCATCTTCAGTTTCATGAGGAGTGGTTCATCCAGCTTCTTCTGCCGGAACAAGTCACCGAAGTCGGTTGAAGCAATGCACTCACATAGCACCTGGATGGAAGCGGAGATAAAAGCCTGTCCAATCAAAGCGGCAGCCATTTTTCTCTTGGTTGCCAAGTTTGCTAATAGCTCAATGAAGAATGAAAGGCTTTTGAGATTGTAAATAAATATGCATCCCAATTTGTAATGAACTTCTGATTGGTCAATCTCTTGTAATCAACCCTTGAATAGTCATGAACAACAATAACTTTTGAAACTTTAAAAGGTCAACTGGGGACAACTTTTGAAACTTTGAAAAGTCAACTGGGGACAACTTTTGAAACTTTCTCTGTGCTCACATGGGGATGCCATCCAGTGACACACATAATTTGTACAATACACATGAACAACAATTGTTTTTTATTTTATTTTTTTACCAAGAGACAAACTTAATTAAGATACAAGTTGCGGTGGTTGAGAAAAAGTGACCTCGTTAAAACCTTTCTCGAGAAGAACACGTGGGATTAAACCCGGAACAAAGGAAAAAAAGTACCCAAAAAATAATGAGTTATTGGAAATCCAGTTAAAAAACAAACCAACAGGAAACCGATATTAATGGAAGTTCTCGCGGCTTTGAGCTAAACGACACAATGTTATATTACTGATCTGCTCTTAAAAAAAATGAACAGACTGAATACTTGCTAGAGAAGGAAATAGAAACTGTAGTTAACACGAAAACGTACTGTGGCTGGTCCTAATGGAAAAGCTGTGGTTGGAGACTGAGAGCTTGATGTTGTATTGCACCACGCATTCCACTCCCGAGTCTAAACATGAGTCATTAACGGAATGGAAAATCAGTAAGTTTTCAGTACCTCCTGAATTCAGCAATTAATCCCTTCAATTCAGGATCTTTCTCGTGTTTGTATACATGATTTGATAGCTTATATTGAGCAAACAATTAGATTTAATTTGAAGACAGAATTAACTTTTATGAGATTTAGAATTATCATTCAAGATGTGGTTAAGAACGTTGTATACAAGGCACTATTCTTTGTACTGGGAAAAAGAATGTCATCACATAATTCCTCCAGTCATATAGTAAACCAACAGACTGCTATTCAAAATCGGGCATGACTTTCCACAAACATCACGAACTAAGCAAGTATGCAAGATCCATTGCATCCAAGTAACTTGGGGAGCTCACCGGTGCTTAAACTGTTTCATGGCTCTTCCAATGTACCATTTGAGTACTCCTCACCAGAAACACCGGATGCTCCATTTGATAACCGGCTTGTGCTGTTGGAATTTGAATATGTGGAGTATGTGGAAGCAGAGCTTCCCCGAGAATTCCGAGTCTGTGCAGCCGTGCTACTTCTTGTCACCTTGAGGCGAGCCTTTCTACCCTGTGGTGGAGCAACAAATCCAAAATATCTATTAGTCTCTTGTTTAAGGGCGTCACAGATAAAAACTGGGGAAATGTCTACTATCTGAAAAGATGACGGATAATTACCTTTCCCATACACTTCTCCAGATGAGGAGCAAACCTCCCAGCCACGATAGGCCGACCACAATTCATGCACTCAAACACTTCGCTGGCTACAGAAGGATGATTCTGCCCAAATATGTCAACCACGTACTTGCTATCTGCTTCACCACTATTACTAGGATCAGCTACCCTCACCCGTGCTTGGGCTGACAGCCTTAGTTCTTCTTCCTCTTCTTCAAACTTACGATCAAGACCCAACTTCGCTATTCGATGACACTCAGATGCAACATCAACAATGATCGAATCGAGGAGATCCACAAAAACATGAGATGACAGCTGCAACCACAACCATCAAACAATGAAATTATATTGTCAAATGATTTCTATATGTGCACGCAAAATCTTTCAAACTTTAAGACCTTGAAAAGGTTTAATCATCTTTATTCTAGGCATTCCCTACACAAGAACATTCATCAACAAAAAGAAAAGCCCTATACTGCTTTGAAGTAGAAAATTATGATAATACTAGAGGAATTGGCCTTCAAACATCCCATATCTAAATACTTATTGAAAACGTAAAATTCACCATTTCTTCCACTATGATAATCAAACTCATATCCTTAGTTCCATGAATTTGCTGCATTTTGACAAAGAATTTGGTAACCGGCAGAAGACAACCCTTGAATCATGGGCATTTTCTCTTTCTCGAAAAGATGTGATCACCAAACCAAAGAAAGATATCAACAAATTACTAGTGCAGAACCAATTAGCCATTAAAATCCTTAGTCCTAGTAATGTGTGATTCCAAAAGGTCAAGAACACATAACTGTGAAATCATCTACACCTGGACAAAATGCATCGCATGGCATTTTTTTATTTTCATTTTTCTATTAACAAGACACTATTCTAAACTACTCTAATTTACGAGGTCGAGGATACGAACTAGGCTGCAAAGGGGAGGCACAATGCCGTAACCAACTGGCCTAACCTGCGTCTCCATCTCAATTCATCTAAACCCATAACAACTCAAAACCCACAAAAATTTTCCAACCCATTTCTCAAACAAATTCAAACCAAATATTCATAACCCTTCAACTTCTTCCGGGTCCGAAACCTCGAAACCCAAACGCAAAAAAGAAGCAAAAGGGAGTTGCTTTAAATGTGAAAGGGGAAATACCTGAACATCGGAAGAAGAGGACATATCATTTCCTTCATTTGGAAGCGACATGGCGGATCTAAATTGGTTTTATAAGCCTACCCAAAATACAGAGAATTTATCAAAATTCATCACCAACCAAAACAAAAAATCGTTTTTGCAAAAGCAAATCTTGATATAAATCCATGGAATTGGAATTGATAGAACTAAGTAGTAAAACGCTGCGTGAGAGAGAGAGAGAGAGAGAGAGAGGGACTTGCCGATTGCTAAGGAGCGAGAGAGGGAAGTGATCGGAAGCTGCTCTGAGACTGAAGGGGGAGGGAGTGAGTGATACCCAATTCGATGGAATTGGGTTTTTGGGAAGGAGGTCGGAGAGTTATCCACTGCGACGTGTTTATTTCTCTTATTGACTTCAACGTATCATACCATGCCATCTGGTCCCGAAGAAATAACTTGAACCAATCATTGCGTGCCATCTGGCCAAAAGTAAAAAAATAATACGAAAATGCAAAAAGTTCCGTTGCCGGGAATCGAACCCGGGTCTCCTGGGTGAAAGCCAGATATCCTAACCGCTGGACGACAACGGATTGTTGTTTATAGATTGACAAATAACTTAGAAATTTACGTGTTTGACCTCACTTCTAACAACGACGTAACTTTTTAGGGTTCGTCTGAAAGAGCTTTTAAAATGACTAAAAGTAATTTTAGAGAAATGCATTTCTATGATTCACTTACATTTTTTTTTAAGAATTGGTATCAAAAATATTTTTACCAAAAATGTTTTCAACCACTTTAAAAGTACTTTCAAATTACCCATTAGTTATTCATAATACTAGCTAACAAACTCAAGCCATGATGATTATTCGCCCAACTGCCAATTAATTTTGTTTCATAAATTTCACTGTCTACCCAATTCAAATTTTTTGGATTAAAATTTTCTTATTCTACAAGCCACATTAAGGGAGGCGAGGTATGAAAAATAAAATCTCAAATGCAAAATGTTACTTTTAATGACTTCAGCTACAAACTTAACATGTTTTGTAAGTTAAACTTTGTGTCAAATCAAAATCGGTCGAGAAAATGAAAAATTAGCTAGAGTGTGAATTGATTGCCCAATAATAAAAGTAAGCTTGCATCTGTCACATTGACAACTAATAAAGGCCTAGAATGTTCTAACGAGAGTAGTTTGAATTTCCAAAGTTTAATTTTTTAAGTAGTAATGTGAAAAATTAGATTGGAGTGTGAATTGCTTCTATTAATAATTTTAATTAAATTCGATCCAAAAAAATCCAAAGTATAGGAACAGGAAAAGTGGTTTTTTTAATTACGATTTCCCTACATATTCAAAAACCTGCAAACAAGTATTCTGGTATTGGTTCGATTTTCACGATTTTTCTTATTCCTAACAATTAATTATTTAATTAACTCACTATTGCTATTACTCTACTTAAAAAAAAAACGAGTATCCAGGAGATTTAATGGATATCATTTATTAAAATATCACGATAATGAAGTGTAAATTTAAAATGGGGTGTGTTATCCACATATCCTTTTTACTACTCACACACCATTTGTTAATTTATGTCTATTGATCTTCTTCAATTCATTTGATCCGACGGTCGAAAATTAGAAATATATATGAAAAGTAAAAAATGGTGTGTAAATATTATACCCTTTTAAAATTCGTAACTACATTGGATACCCCTTTGCCAGGTACCGCTATCATAAGATTCATAACTACCAATTTCCGACATTAGGGCCTTATTTTGATATATACTCATATTAAGTTTTGCTCGCCTGCAAAGGTTTTTTCTCTATGGATGAACTGTTGAGCTTTAATTATATTTTTTAACTAAATCACTGGTGAAGAAAAAAAGACATGACAAAGTAGATCGAGTCCGCATAAGAGCAACTCCAGCCTTCGTTTTTGGACGGGGGACGGGCTGCAGGAAGGGGCCCGAGGGCCTGTTGATTCTTCTCCAGCCATGGAGGGCCCGAGTGAGAGTGGGAGCCCGAGCACAAGGGGGGTGGATAGTTGACAGGCCTGCAGCCCGAGGGCCAAGGCATTTTTTTTATTGTTTTTTGTGTCAGCCCGAGGCCCTACAGCCCTATTTCCCTGTTTTTTTTATTTTATATTATTTAAACAAACAAAAAAACTACTATTTTATTACCTATTGCCAGGGGGGAGGGCTACAAGGATGGAGATGCAAAAGGTATTTACTGTTCATTAATGGTAGTTACTATTCATTAAAAGCAGTTACTGTTCAATAGGGTGGATTCAATAGTGGATTGCCAGGGGGGATGGCTCCAAGGGTGGAGTTGCTCTAACAAACGTCAATTAGAAGCTCTAAAAGTTATTGGGCTACGTACGAGTTTGGCACTGGGGTACTGTTATAAAAAGTGAGTATAAAACAAAACTAAGCTAAAAAAGATATTTGGTAAACACTTAAAAGTAAACTTATTTTCACAGTTTTGAATGAAAAAAAAAACTGAATATATGAAGCAGCAAAAATGAGTTTATTCTCACAACACTAGTAAAAGTAATTTTTTTTTTAAAGCACAACAATACTAAATACTAACACATAAAATCCAACACAAAAAACAAAAAACGAGAGTTGGGATAAGAAATCCTGACCCACCAGGCCCGAATATCCCGGCATGGTTGTCACGCTTCCCCAAAGTTTTTTATATGCAGTTGTCAACCACTTCACACTTCCAAACTAAAAAACAAGGCCGAAAGCCGATTCAAAACTTTCAAATAAGATGTTTTCAACATCCCCGTGCTTATGGAGGAGCTTTATTTTTTAGTTACGCATTCTTTTATTCCATCCTTTGAAATTTAAAAGTTGTTATTTTATATTTTTTAAGCTCAAAATTTATTTTACATTGTTTTATTTTCCATCCAAAAACAGTCAAATATGCTGATGTGGATTAAAAAAATGCATTTTTAGAAAGCTTATTTTTAACTACGCTCCCTTGAACTCTATTTCAATCGCACTTGCTCTTTAAAACTCAAAAGTCGTCATTTTAATTTCTAAAACTCAATATTCACTCCACTTTGATTTGTTTCTATTTATTCTTTTAAATAACCATTAAGTTTAATATGTCATATAATTAGAGCCACTTATGACTGACGTGGCATAAATATACCGCTTATACATAAAGCTTACATATCCGACTAAATGTTGCCACATAGATTTAAGTAGTGATGTGAAAAATTAAGATTGGAGTGTGAATTGCTTCTATTAATAATTTTAACTAAATTCGATCCAAAAAAACACAAGTATGGGAATAGGAAAAGTGGTTTTTTAAATTACAATTTCCCTACATATTTCAAAACCTGTAAACAAGTACTCTATTATTGGTTCTACTTTCACGATTTTTCTCATTCCTAATAGTTAACTATTTGATTAACGCACTATTACTATCACTTAACTAAAATAATGGAAAATGAATATCCAGAAGATGTAATAGATATCATTTATTTTGATATGACGGTAATAAAGTGTAAACTTAATATTCGTAACTACATTGGATACCCCTTTACCATATACCGCAATCATAAGATCCATAACTAACAATTTCCGACGTCACCGCCTTATTATGATGTACTCATTATTAAGTTTTACTCGCCTGAACAGTTTTTTTGTTTGTTTGTTTGTTTTGTTTTCACGGATGAATGGTTGAGATTTTATTAATTTTTTTTAACTAAATCACTGGTGAAGAAGAAAGACATGACACAAGTCGGTTAGTCCGCAGAGTAAACGCCAACTAAAAGGCTCTAAAAAGTTATTGGGCTAAGAATGATGGACCCACTAACCCATAAAATCAAACACAAGTTGGACTAAGAAACCCTGGCCCACCAGGCCCGAATGTCCCGGGATGGTTGTCACTTCCCCATAGTTTTTGTTCTCATCTGCAATCGTCAAACACTTCACACTTCCAAACAAAAGAATAAGATTTATTTTTAGCTAAGTTATCTTTTACTCTGTCATTTTAAAATTTAAAAATCGTCATTTTATATTTTAGAGTTCAAAATTCACGTTACATTACTTTGCTTTGGTTATTTCCGTTCAAAAATAGTCAAATATGTTAATGTGGATTAAAAACTATATTTATAGAAGGTTTTTTATCTACGTTTCTTAGAACTCGGTTTCAATCTCATTTTGCTTATTGAAACTCAAAAGTCGTCACTTTGCTTCTTAAAACTCAATATTCGCTTCACTTTGGTATGTTCATGTGTATGTGTGGCAAAAGTAGGGCTCACCTATGGATAATGTGGCACAAATATAAAGCTCAAATATCCAATCAAATGGTGCCACGTAGATTGAAACAAAAACAAAAGAACATTTAATGTTCAAACATTATATAGCACATTAAAAAAATGAAAAGTAAGGAAAGTAGCACATATCCGACCCCCCCTCTCTAATCATTGTCCGTAGATAAAGTAAAATGACGACTTTTGAGTTTCAAAGCGCAACTAGGAACAAAATTGAGTTTCAGTGAGCGTGGCTTAAATAAGCCAAACAATTCATAGTTGTTGTTCACTTAATATTACAATATAATAATATTCTTCTTCACTAAGTAGAAGTCTTTAGATTATATAGCAAATTCAATACAAAATATTATAGTTAATTTATTGTGTATCTTAGTCAATTAGTCTAGCATTTAGTGTAAATAAATTGTTGTATTCAACAATAAGAAAATAGTTCCCACCAGTTATATTGTCAAACAATTGCCGAGAGTTAAAATTTAACGCTAAATATGGCTGGAAATTTGTTAATTATGGCCATAAATTGTCAAAGAATTCTCTAAAAATTCCTACACATTGTCAAATATTTTCCTCATATTGTATGTGAATTAGCAATAGCGTACACATTACCGTACAGTTATGGTCCAACTTATTTCGTTACTGTCCGGCATAAAAAATAAACCACCAGCACAACTGTCAGTCGCAATAACTTAGCAAGAGAGACTAGAAGTTCAGAGATGAGGATGGTGACAGAAGCAGCAGCATGGGCACCTGCCATGGCTCCTACGGCTTCTTCCCCACAAGACCAAGACGGGATTCGCTACTTGCTCGACAGGCACTACGCCTTGCATGGAGAGGTCATGATGGTGGTTGTGATTCTTCTGTTTGCTGCCTTCATTTTCTGCCTTCTCGTGTTTCCCTGTCTCCAGCAAGCAAAGAATCGTCATCTGCGATCTTCACTCGATGAAGACTCCGATGTCGTTGGGAAGCCGAGTAGTTGTTTTTCATCATGGTTTATGAAAAGGAGGACAGATGGAGATGGTGCAAGCTCAACAGAGTTGCCATTGAGG
This sequence comes from Malus sylvestris, assembly GCF_916048215.2. Lineage (NCBI taxonomy): Eukaryota > Viridiplantae > Streptophyta > Magnoliopsida > Rosales > Rosaceae > Malus > Malus sylvestris. Next base: position 5,516,824 of record NC_062270.1, on the reverse strand, counting down.
AGGTATATTAGCAGTGAAGTTACAAGAAACACTAGTTCATAACATTTGCGATTTCAACGCACCTTTATTTTCCCTCTTGCACGCTCTTGTTTTGGATTGAATGTATTGAACCACAATAAACGGATAGAAATAAACAAAAACTTGCAGAAGGAGAAAAATGGCGTGTGAATATCATAGGGAAATTTGCATGGGAGATTGAGCGTCTGGGCTTTGTATGGCTATAACATGTAATCTGGGATGCGGTTGTAATGAGAGCCTTCCATATCGGTATTAGTGTTAAATGTCTTTTTCATCCCTACAGCTAGTCTAAATTAGGCTTATATTTCTGTGTATTTACATGGTTTGAATTGTCAATCACACACCTAATATGTTTCTATTTTCATTCATTATTTCTGCTATATTCAGTTGCCTCCTTTGAGTTAGTAAAATGATTGATATCGAAAACTTTTTCCAAAACTTTGCCTCGAGGAACAAAGAACAGCTCTTGATATCGATGAACTTGGTTTCGGTTTTTTGTGCTCCTGCTACAATTATCTGTGATCTAAGCATTTTCTGGAACTCAAACATGCTTAAGTCATACTGGAAGATTGTGCAGCAAACATTTTCCTTCGATTTGTGGGGTAAATTAAGACTGTAAATAGAATAATATATAGAAAATGCATTGAATGCTTCAGAATACAAGAACAAACACAGTTTTCTTATTCATGCAGGAATGGTAAGTCATTTGCATTGCCATGAATATTCACGAAAGAGAATTGCGATTTGATCGTTTATTGATACATCATTGGTGTTACATATTGTCAAGCTAATAGACAATGCTAGAGTACACATACAAACCAATCAAGTTGGCCAACGGCAACTGATGATTGTTCCCCGAACTTGGCTTCAGCGATTTTCCTTAATTTGGCTGCTATTTGCAAGGGTTACCCCAATCAGAAAACCAAACTGCCAATTAATGCAGAAGTAAGTGAAACTGTTAGGTTGTCATCAAGCTCGGTGCTTATGGGGAGCGATTCTACCAGTGCCGAGGCAAGAGACACAACCAAGAAACCCAAAGCCATGCCCCAACTTTCCTGAACATATCCAAAGCTGGAGAAATAGTACATGTACCTGTCACAGCATTACCAATTGTTAAGAAACATGCTAGATTCTGATATTCAATTGAGGTCTAAAAGAGCAGAAAAGTAAGCCAGCAAAAGCTACCCGATAGATGTTAAAAAACCAGCAGATGCCATTGCAACACTACCGGCTATAGATTTGTTTCTGTTGTATGGAAGTTTCTGGGTACCAAACCGCCTACCAACAATGTCAGCTAAACCTGAAGCAATCACGTATTAGAAGTTTGAGAGAAGTCCTGAGAGCTCTGCCGTGAGATCTAGTGTTTTATTAGAAAAGATAAAAGTCAACCTAAATCAAGACAACTGAATGGACAAACTGAATCAATTAGATGTACCATCTCCAGCACACAAATTGCATATAAGAGCAATTGCAATAGGGGAAGTTCTCCAATAGACTAGACAAGCCAAAGTTATTGTTGTGGCATAGTACAGTGGTCCCTTAAGAAGTTCCCTGATGCACAAGGCAAAGTAAAACATCATATTAATTTAGGTAATAAAAAAAATGGAAAGAACCAGAACAACGAAGTTTGATTTTAGTCTTGCTCAAGCATAGCCTGCTGCCTGCTTGTACAAAATTGTTTCCCACAAATGATATTGGAAAAACTAATGAGATTTCTTTTGGGAATGTTCTGGAGAAGGGAAAATACGTCATTTGGTAAGGTGGGTTGCATCAAACCGCTGCATTTGTACTCATTTTTCTATTGTAATAACAGAAATTACTTTGTTTCTCTTAAAATGTCAAGCAGCTCGGTAACTTTACTGAAACTTAGCAATGAACTCTGTAGGTGAGACCAAGTCCAAGAACAGACAGTCAACTGTGGGTTTATGGCAGACATATTCAATATCGACATCTTTGAAGTAATAGGTCTTTCAAAATAACTACCTGTGGTCTCCATATCTGCTCATTGATTTCACTGTTGCCTCATCTTTCCATATTCCTAGTCCCAATAGAAGCATTCGGAAGATATTGAGGCCTGGAGTAAGAGATGCAAAAAATGCTCCTTGAAGGCCAGAACTGCAATTGTACTTGGTAGCTATTATTGAGCAGAAGCAAAAAAAAAAAAAAAGGTATCAAAACGACTTCTTTAGTCAAGAGACTACCTGAATAGTGGCCAGCACAGCATGAAAACAAGGCCAATGCTCACGTGGACAAATTTTCTATTGAGTTTCTACAAAAGAAAGTAACAGAATTTAGATGGGCAGGCTTCTAAGACAAGTTACGTTGCGAAGGTTATGATCGACCACTTTGAATTATGGTAAAACGAACTTATAATGATTAAATTGAATCAATGTAAAGATTTTGCCCATCACAATGCATATACTGAAGCAGAACCCACACTAGCATCACATCACCCTTCTCCTCTATTTGAACTGAAGAAGGCAAAAGCCAAGCAAAAGTCGTAAAGTAATAAATTTGCAAGAGCAAATCATAATTAGGTTCCAACATGATAATTTGAAAACATTGCAAGCTATGTAGTATTATGTGCACATTTATGCTTAGAGGTCCCTAATTGCAATCATGCTACCAAAAGATGGTAAAAGATAAGAAATCTGAAAGCATTTTCAGCATGGATAAATACCACAGAGGTACGGAACCCCAAACGCTAACTGATCACATTTTTACAAGGTCATTCTTTAGTCTCAACTGTTAGAATGTGAGGAACATCCCAAAACCAGTTGGCAATAGGCAGAGAGGCTCAAGATAATTTAAACTATCACCCAAGACAACAATTCCCGGATGCAGGATTCACACTCTCAACATTAGCTATTGCTAATACTAAATACATTCACTTTTGCTGCATGAGGCATGCTTTTGACACCTTTGTGACTGAAAGGTCACAAGGCGCAACGTAAAGGTTGCTCCTTTGTGACCGAAAAGTTACAAATTCGAGTCGTAGAAACAGCCTCTCTGCAAAGCAAGGATAAGGCTGCGTCTGTTTACGTTCCCCCCTTACAAAGTGGGAAGCCTTATTTGCCTCCACGACCTCTTTGCAAAGCAAGGGTAAGGTTGTGTAAGATAGATGTTCCTCCGACCCTCGCACAGCGGGGAGCCTTCTTGGCTTGGGTCGCTCTTTTTGGGCATGCTGTTGATCCACACTCTTCGCATCAATGGCGGCTTTAGTGGAACAATCAAGTACACTGCTTTGATACTCAAACGGCCTCATTTGGAAGTGATTAATCATTAGTGCACTAATTCAAAAGAGTTTTACAAATGTCAACTGTTAACCAATTTGTATAATCTCTTAGTTATAGTTCTTAATTGTCAGCAAAAAGATCAGTACTTTCCTACAAATCAATCACAACCCACCAAAGCTAAGACCAAAAATTGAGTTCCCAAATAGAAACCGTACAAAAATACACATTATACGATAAAAGATGGGATTTTGACCTGGTCGAAGATCCCACGCTTGGCGGTTTCTTGCCACAACAGCAGGAAGAAAAGAGCAACGCCGCCGGCAATGAAGGCGGCGCAAGTGTCAGCAACCACCGGGTTTTCTGGAAGCATAATGGCGGGAGTTGAAGTCAGTTGGCGGCGGCGACTCCGAGGCTTGGAGATTGTTGTTGTGAGTTCGAATCTGAGTGAGGGAGCGAGGAGAGAGAGGGTGGAAGTGTCCGCAATTGAATTGGAAGGGAGAAGAAGAAGACCGAGTCTAGAGGTAGAAGACGATCTTGGTAGGTAGCTTACCTGGTAGAGGAAGGAACATGGTTTGCCTGTGCCTTTTATGGCTACTGGAACAAAGGCAAGGCAAGAGTGCATCTCTGCTCTTATGAAATGCTGTGGGCTTACCCTTCCCTCGTTGGCACTTGCTTTATTTTAAGGTTTTTTTTTTTTTCTCTAAATGGTTCTTGAGATTCTTTATCTTCTCATTTTGATAATTAAGATTTAATATCAATCGAGTGGTCCTGTATTTGTCAATCATTAATCATTTTTGTCATTTCGTCAGGAATCAAAGTGAAAAATTATGACAATCTCAAATACCATTTCCACTAAAAAAACTTTATGGGATGTATTCAATTGAGATTTTAAAATATTTTAATTCTCTTATATTATGTTTGGATGAAGAAATTTAAAATTAATAAGGAATTTTAAAATGACGTTCCTTGGATCCAGCTTGAGGGAAAGTGTCGAATATCATGCAGCATATATAGCCATGTTGAGCATCATGCAGCATACATAGCCAACCTAGCTTAGCTTTGTTCTAGGGTGGCGGTTTGCCCTTAAATGCTTTATGTAGACTTTAGGGTCTCTAGGTTTAGTTTTGAACAATACTTGGCTACTCAAATGATAAGTATGAACTCCTACTTAAAATTGTTCATTACCAATATATAGAACTTCGTGTTTATAATCAAAATCATTCATAATATAAATCACCCTATAAAAATCCGTTATGCAAAAATTAATTAAAACTAAGGTTTAGTCATCAAACTGTATGAAAACAAATTAACGGAATTGATAAAAGCATTACAAACCATCTATATATTTACTACAATAGATTGACTAAACGACCTTAGTTTTAATTCATTGTTTGCAGGATGATATTTACAGTGTGATTGATAATATGACGAGATTTTATTTTCTAGAATTTGTGACTTTTCTTATTTGGTTAACCTAAAAGCAATAGAATTGAATATATAATTTGTTATCTTTAAACTCTCAATCATAGAAGTTGGGAAATGACACCTATTTACCTGGAATTTAAACTTGAGAATTAGAGGTCCCAAATTCCAAGTTTTTTTTTTTCCACATAGAAATTCTAAATTTCTATGTTTATGAATTTAAACAAAGGAATTGGTGCATGTCAATGTATAAATTTTGACTTTTACCCAAATTCCAAGTTTATTTTCCTCATCAAAACATAGTGTTAATGAATTTAAGTGTATTCAATCAGAATTTTAAGTGATTATCTTAAAGTTAATGTGTAGTATCCAATTAGGATTTTAAGATATTTATTAAAATTCTTAGAAATTCGAGTGTATTCAATTAGGATTTTAAATAAGTTTATAACATTTCAGGCGTATTAATTAGAATTTGATTTTAAAGAATTTGAAAAAGTTGAGGAATTAGAGGGAATTGAAGAGATTTCGTAATGTATTTTAAGTATCCACATATCTCACTTCTCTCCATGAGATTTCAAGGGAATTGAATCAAAATTTTATATGAAATCTCTACAAATCAATTAAACTCCATAAAAAATCATGGATTTATAAATTCATTTAATTTTCTCAAATTCCTAATTGAATGCACCCCTCTTCTTTTAATAATAAATTTGTCTTTTGAAATATAAGTAGTTGTAAGATTATACAATCAACTCCTACAAACTAGTTAATTGATTTATTATATTACATGATAGGAAAGTAATCAATACAAAATACTTACCCTATAAGATTAATTGATATAAATATCTTCATACAATCTTTAACTTTCTCGGTTGAAATCTTCATACAATCTTTGACTTTCTCAACACTTTCCCTCAAATTGGTGAATGAATGTTGTGAACGCCCAACTTGCCCAGCAAAGAATGAAATCTCTCATTTCAAAGAGCCTTAGTGAACAAGTCGCCCAGTTGAGCAATAGATGGAACAAATCATGTTACAATCTTTCCTTCCATAATTTTATCACGAACAAAGTGGCAATCAATCTCAATTCCCAATGTCTTATACGCTCATGAAAGACTGGATTTGTTGCAATATGACGACTGAAGAGTGACTTGATTATTGCAAAACAAGGTGGCTAGCCTTTTGTCTTGGATGTGTAGATCGTGAAAGATTTTGTAACCATGTGAGTTCACAACAAGCTTCAACAAAGGGGAGCAATTTTGCTCACCACCATTTAGTGTGGTGTATGCTTACCACCCTATTTATCACTGTTAGATGAGTTTGAATTTTCAAGATTCGTGTAGTGGATAAGCACAAATCTCAAAGTAAACGTCAATCGACTATAGCAAATAGATCACTTTTTCTTTAATCAATTTATTTTGAACCTTCTATGTATTTACTCCAGTTGATTGACTAAATGACTTTAGTTTTGATTTTTATGTAGTGATTATAACATAACTGATTTATATGATAAACACAAAACTTTATAATAGCTCGTTTGAAATTATTTTTAAAATGATTGAAAATACTTTTTGTGAAAATATTTTTAAAACCAATTCTTAATAAAATACAAGTGAATTCTAAAAAAAACACTTAAAATACTTCATGCAAGAAGCACTTTAAATATTTTTAAAATTAAAAAATATTATCACTAAAAACAAATTTAATTATTTTAAAAGTAATTTTAAACGAGCTCTAATTATGCAACCAAAAGTTTTAAATAAGAATTTCTAATGATTGAGAAGCCAAAGCGTTAAAAAGGTACCGAGTTTTCTTAATTCACACATGGGAGTTGCGCGCCAGATTCCGCCGGGTAGACTGACTTGGGACACGTCAGCAGGCGCAACGGTGAAAAATCTGAGGTTTGGTTGTCAGTGTCATACAGGACAGTGGTGGCAAGGTTCGGCCATTGCGGGAGCACCTCACAAATCACAATCAATCCACAAAATCCCAAATTTTTATTAGGGTTTTCAACCGGATGATACCACTTAAAGTGCATGTCTTTCATATTCTTTACATTCCTCAGGAATTCGCTCTTGGGGTTCAGCTTTTCCAGCTGAAAATCCTCAAATCCTGTTTGGTTCCCGAGAAAATTTGGGGATGAGAGAAAGAAGGGTGAGGACTTCGAATCTCTGTTCTGGGTTTTCTCGAAACTTCAATTCCAGACAAGGGTAGGTTCTGCTTCGCGGATATTTGACGTGGGTTTTACTTCACATAAATTTTCTTTTCTTTTCCTTTCCGCTTTCCTTGATTTTCTCGGCATCCAAACGGAGTGGAAACTGGGTTTTCTTAGTTGAGAAGTTTTGGGATTCGACTGAAGAAAATGGCCTCTGCCCAGGGGATTGTTTCGCTGACTCGTTTGTGTTTTGCGGTTAAACGGCAGCGTTTTATCGGTCGCCAGGGGTTCTCGGCTCAATCTTGCGCTAGGGTTTTTCCCATAATCTGCGAACATCAAAAACCCAACTTGTTCGTTGCGAAATCAAGCAAAGTTCGAGACTTTAGGGTTTTCAATTCGGTTCAATTGGACCAGTTCCTGACCAGCGACGACGAGGACGAAATGGGTGAAGGTTTCTTCGAGGCAATTGAGGAATTGGAGCGAATGGCAAGAGAGCCGTCCGATGTTCTTGGGGAAATGAACGACCGGTTGTCGGCCAGAGAGTTGCAGCTTGTGTTGGTGTATTTTTCCCAGGAGGGGAGGGACTCGTGGTGTGCCCTTGAGGTGTTTGAGTGGCTCCGAAAGGAGAATCGGGTCGATAAGGAGACGATGGAGCTCATGGTTTCCATAATGTGTAGTTGGGTCAAGAAATTGATTGAGGGGGAGCATGACATTGGGGATGTGGTGGACCTTCTTGTAGAATCGGACTGCGTGGGTTTGAAGCCGAGTTTTAGCATGATGGAGAAGGTCATTTCTTTGTATTGGGAGATGGGTGAGAAGGAAAAGGCGGTTTTGTTTGTGAAGGAGGTGTTGAAGCGTGGAATTACTTATTTGGAGGAAGATGATACGGATGGGCATAAGGGAGGGCCAACTGGCTATCTTGCTTGGAAGATGATGGTAAGTGTTTGTTTACCATTGTCCTCAATAATATGCTATTCAATTGTGAAATGTACCTGTGAATTTAGAAGCTTTTCAATTTGAACTGCCCACATGCCGTTGGTAGTGATAGAATTTTTGGGTTGTGGCTTTGGCTTTGACTTGAGTTTACCTTGTCATGCTGAATTATTAGGGTTGTGTGGCCATTTTTGATGAATTAAGTGGGTTCTCCAGTCATATAGCTAATTTTAATACTAGAGTATACACATTTTTAATAATTATTGTTAGACTGGTTAGTTAGCAAAACATAAATCAGTGGAAGGCAAAACTGTTAGCATTGGTTTGGGTTTGTATTCATCTTTCTTAACATATATATTAAAAAAAGTTTTAAGACTTTCCGAAGTATATGATAAGGAAACTATTGGATGTGTTTGTGCAGGTCGAGGGTAACTATAGGGATTCTGTGACATTTGTGATTCATCTAAGAGAATCAGGGTTGAAGCCAGAGGTCTACAGCTACCTCATTGCAATGACAGCTGTGGTTAAGGAACTAAATGAACTTGCGAAAGCTTTACGCAAGTTGAAAGGTTTTGCAAGGGCTGGGCTTGTAGCTGCATTTGATACAGAAAATATTGGGCTTATTGAGAAGTATCAGTCTGATCTTATAGCTGATGGAGTACAACTGTCCAATTGGGTGATTGAGGAGGGAAGTTCTTCACTCCATGGGGTGGTTCACGAGAGGCTTCTGGCTATGTATATCTGCTCTGGACATGGACTTGAGGCTGAGAGGCAGTTGTGGGAAATGAAACTTGTTGGTAAAGAGGCGGATGCTGACCTTTATGACATTGTTTTAGCTATCTGTGCTTCCCAAAAGGAGGCTAATGCCATAGAACGGTTGCTTACTGGAACAGATGTTTCCAGCTCTCTGCGTAAAAAGAAAAGCCTATCGTGGTTGCTTAGAGGTTACATTAAAGGGGGACATTTTGACGATGCTGCAGAAACAGTAATAAAAATGCTTGATTTGGGTTTGCACCCGGAGTTTTTGGACAGGGCAGCTGTGCTGCAGGGACTACGGAAAAGGATCCAACAATCTGGCGGTGTAGATACTTACCTCAAACTTTGCAAGCGCCTCTCAGATAGCAATTTGATTGGGCCGTGCCTTCTATATCTGTTTATAAAGAAATATAAGCTCTGGATCATAAAAACGCTTTAAAGGTCATTGGCAACAAGTTACGAGAATTCAAAGTATAGTTTTGTTGGTAAACATATTGTAGCACCGGAACCTAAATTCGGGTGCTTTTTACGTGTTAATTTTGTATAGTTATGGTTGGGTATGAGATTTGGCCGTGATTTGGGATGGCCGAATCGCAGAGGCAGGTTAACTGTGATGTCCGAAAGTTTCTCTCGGGGATCTTTCACTCGTGTATATGGTCGCTGCTGTAAACATAATTATGAAGCTACAACTCTATGTAATTAAGTAGCCGTCGTATAAATCCTACAGGTATGTTTCACCGGTTTCTTGTCTTGTTCTGCTTTTAGAATTTCAAATTTCTCATGCAGATGCATCTCTGCATCTTACTTACAGTAGCATCATGAAATTAAGTTATCGAATATGCGTTTCACACTTGTTTTGTAATTCGGATAGATGTCTACCAGTAAATGGAAGAAAAGTGTGTTTCTGTTAGAATTATATTCCTTTTGTTGCATTTGATCATCACCAAGTCAGTAGTATTTCATACATCTGTGCATATCCTGCCAGGATGATCCTCGTTGGATCCTCTAATTACATCCGTTCATCGTACATCGTGCGGTCAGAAATCATTATAAATTTTTTTATTTAAAATTGAATATAAATAGTACCTGAAAAAAACTAGCCGCACAATATATAATAAACGGATGTGATTAGAGGATCTTCATGATCATATCCTCACAAAGAGGATCCAACGAGGGTCCTCTCCCCATATCTTGGGCCCAAAGTTCTCACTAAGACCATTTAAACTCCCCAACAACAACTACTAATGTTGTTTGTAGCTCTTCTGATTTCAACTAATCCTTTTGTTTTTGTTTTCGTTTTATTTAATGAAAGATTCCAACTCCTCGAACTTTATTATGCTTTGCTATTCAATCAATTGTTGGATTAGGGGAGGGCTTTTCTTTTGTTGTGTGGTGGGGTGGGTTTGGAGGGTGGGATTCTTAAGTTACATGTAACTGAGGAAATATAACCCCCCCTCTACTCACTGATCACGTGATGAGTGAGATACACATATAAAGATATATTCCCGGCTACATGAAAGTTTTCATCCGTTGGCTATTGTGGATGCAAATTTTCTCCTCCTCGATCTTGGACGATTTTGCACTTACAAAACAACTAGCACCTTAGGTTAAGGTCAAAAGCCTCACGTGCCCACGATGAATGGGGGGGCTTTGGCCGAAGAACCTCCGATGCCAAAGTTAGAATTTTAGAGAGAAATAGTGTTTAGAGAATTTTGGGATCTTTGCCAAAGTGTTGGAATCAAAGTTTTGTGAAAATGGGAGCCTTTTTATAGGGTTTGGCCTGTCCACTTTTTAGAGAAAGTGGCCGGCCATTAAGTGGGTTTTGTGGTTGAATTTTAGGTTTGATTAGCCAATTTATTATGATTAATTGGCTAATTAAACATAAAGGGAATAAATGGATGGTTATAGAATCAATTAGCTAGCTTAATTGGGGTAGTAAAGTGGGAAAAGATAGGAAAGGTAGAAAGCTAAGGGGATGGCCGGTCATGTGGTGTTTTATGGGTAAAAGGGATCACTTAATTGACAATTTAAGGGATTAAATAGGCAATTAAGTCCTTAATTGGCCATTTATCATGATTTTTAGAAGGAAGGTATTAGAAGTTATGGAAAGAATAAAATAAATAGCTAATTGATTAGCTAAAAGAGGGAAAAAGAGGTAAGAAATATATGGAATGAAATAGGTTTTAAGTTGATACCTATTTTGGGCACTTTTGACTTGGTTTAGGGATGATTGCCCGCTGCTCGCGCGTAGGAATCCCAGTATGCTTTAAGGGTATTTTTTCCCTCTTTTACCCAAGAATCCACGTGTCGCCTTGTGATTATTTTTAGCACCACAAATGCCCCCACACCTGTTGGGCTGCTCGCAAGAAATGGCAGCAGGTGTAGAGATCTTCTTGCTTTAGGAAACTTAAGGCTGCTTCCTATTTTGATGTTGATTCTCTCTTTAATAGGAAATTAGATCCTTATAGGAAAGGGAAATAAATCTCTCAAGGCCTATTTAAGTCCACCTTAAGTGGGTTATTAAATCAACTTTGGAGAGCGATTTATTCTACCCTACAAGAGAGAGATAGCTTAGAGGATATTTGTTCCCCCTCATCTAGCAATCTTCTACATCTTGCATGTGTAAATGACAGTCTTTCATTACTTTCTTCATCTTCTCTGTGCCGCACCGATGTAAGAAAAATTTAATTTTTCTTGCATTCTTCTTGGATAGTGCTATTGCGGGGCAGCCGTTGGGGTGGTGCGGCACGTCGGCTGGCAGGGGCCAGGAGTTGGCTCGGCATGGGCCGAGGAGATGTCGTGGTAGGGACCACTGTTTGGCAGCTTGGCTTGGCTTGAGCCAAGGGCAGCTTGTGCGGCTGGGGTCGTGGATTGTGGCGCTGGGGCGCAGTGCTAGGCGAGCAGCATGGCTCATGTCCTTTGGGCTCTTGGACCTGACTCGGGCTAGACTGGCGATTGAGAGAAATGAGGAGATTGTGGGTCTTATGGGCTGCTGGAATGTTGGGTATGCAGGCCTCCTGCTTGCTGGTTCGAGATGAAAAAAATGAGGGATAAGCCAGTATAGGTTGAGCTCCCATGCTGAGTATCGTGAATGGCATTGTTGAAGGTGGAAAGAAGAGATCTTCCCGGCCGTAGATTCAAGATCTTAAGCATGTCATTTCTGAGCTTCGTTCTGCTGCAAAAGATGAAGAGTTGATTGCTGCTTATAACCAAGTGATCCACTTCAAGAGAATCGTCGATAGGCTTGAACCCCAAGTGTTGGAACTTCAAGGCGTACTGAAGATCAACGAAAGTCTGAAGAAGGAAGTGGATGAGCTGCAGAGCATCCACGTTGGTCTGCTCGAGGAGGATGAGCAACTGAAAGGTGAAAAAGCTGGGCTTGGGGTTTCGAGACCTTCTCGATTTCTCCGGAAGACTTGCTTGATTTTACTTTTGAGGCTTCTATTGGTGAAGTAGTTGGAGAAGTTAGTGCCCAGGCTGGGGCAGCCGGGGGTGAAGCGCCGGATGATACCACTGCTAAGAGCGTCGTGGCTGCTGAAGGTGTGGCAACCGAGTAGTTGTGGGATGTCCAAGCTGCTATAGTCTTCTAAGTAGCCTTTAGGATTTTATTTGTTTTTCCTTGTAGCTCTTGTTTTGCTTGAACTCCTTCGACCTTTGCTAGTTGTTTATAAACATGTTTTCCTTCGCTTTTCTTCGTTTTTGCTTATTTTGTTCATGCCCTAACCTTTAGACTTGATAGACCAGTGGCAAGCATGCTATTTTTTTATAAGCAGACAAGCTCGCGTAGCCTATGCAGCCGTAGGTGTTGGTGTAGAACTTTGCAAAGTTGTTAGCCATTGGGTTGGCAGCCGGATACCTTACTTACAGAAGCAGACAAGTCCGCGTAACCACTAGGCTGTTAACCTTGACTTTCTCCAATTCCGTAGGTTGCGTAGCAAGTATCACAACACTTTAGGACTTGGTGTAGGTTGTTCCGCGCTTGGCAGAGGTGAAGCTTATCGACTACGTAGCATGTCGGCAGTGGATAAAACTTCGTATATGCATGCTAGCTTGTTTAACCTTTCACAAGAATGTGCGGTTGTATAAGTCTAGTGCGGTTTTACTGCTCGAAGGGCAAGCCATAGGCAGTCTTCCGGAATCCGTAGGCTACCTTAGTGCACTCGGTAGCAGCTTTAGGATTCCAAGGCAGCCGTCCATCGGATGTACTGCGTAATGTGCCCTTTCCGTCTCTAGGGCCCGGTTCCCCACGGATTAGGCCAAGAGACCCAAAATCCTTCAGTTAGCTAAGCCTTGAAAAAGACCATTGCGGCTACTTCTAGGAATCCCGGCGCAAGCCATCGTGCATCTAGTTATACTAGGGCAGCCCGGCTCATCCACGTCTGGATATTCAGAGTGTAGAGTTTATCCTCCCGTTCTTGGAGAGCTGACCCATGTGGGTGTCGGTGAATTGGTTTACCCTCTCGCGTTAAAAAGCAATTAATTTACCCTCTCGCACTGGAGAGCATGGTTGGTCCCTCGGGGGGCGCAATTCCTACGGTAAGTCCCTAAGAATGGCGCGGTCTTCTTTTGAAGTGCATGAGTGATCAGTTGTTGTAAGCATGCAGCCAAGCCAAGTCGTGATTACTTCTGAATTCCTCATTGAAAAACGAGTTAAACGAACGAGAACTTAGATGTAAGGTAAGAACTGCATAACAACTGGATAATCCTCGGTTGGTGAGGTAGTGCCCGCCGAGCTGCTTGAGTCTTCGGGCTTTGATGTAGCGAGAGGTCACACATGGTACTTCCTCAGATTGTAGGTGTTCCACTGTTTTTCGATCTTTTTGTCGTTTTATGGTGGCGAGGGTGTAATTGTTCTTGCCACCTACTCTGCTGATCTTGTACGGACTTTCCCAGATGAGATCCATATTTTTGGAGCCTTTTCTGCTGGCAGTGATGAAGGTTTTTCTTATGACCAAATCTCCGGGCTGGAACTGCCGGATCTTGGCCTTTTTGTTGTAGCTGGAGAGGAGCTGATGCTGGTAGGCTGCAATGCGAGTGATAGTCTGTTCGCGCCTCTCTTCTGCCAGATCTAAGCTTGTGGTCATCTCCTTTCGGTTGCTCGTCTTTTGGTTATGCGATATGCCCATAGACATCCTTGGAGTTCGTCTGGCCATTTTCTTTTCTTATTGGTGGGGGATTTCTTGTGGCAGTCAAGGATCATCTTAGTGGATGCTTTGGCCCGCCTATTGCCTTGAGGATATCTTGGCGTAGACATATGCTGCTTGATGCCATATTTTTGGAAGAACTTCGCCAAATCTTTGCCCACGAATTGCGGGCAGTTGTCGGTGACGATGGATTAAGGGATGCCAAATCGGCAAATGATACTCTTTCATATGAAGCACTCTATGTCCGTCTGAACCATGATCGTTATGGGCTCTGCTTCTACTTATTTGGTGAAGTAGTCGGTTGCCACGATCATCATGCCTTTGCCCCTGGTAGTCTGGCTCGTGATTAGCTAGGACCCGGAATGAATGGAAAGCTTTTTCACCACCAAGTCTTTTGTCATTCGAATGCCTGCTAGTGGGGCTTCGTACTCTACTTCGTTGTTAGATGCTTTGAAGCTTAGAGTGATCGCCTGCTTGAGCATTGAAACGTCTGGGGTGGCGAGAACCACAGCTGCTCACGAGCCTTCGTAGTTGGATGCGCCGTCGACATGCAAACACCAGAAATCTCCATTGAGGGAGCAAGTGTGGCTAAAGTGTGCTTGGCTGCCTTCGGGGCGTCGTTGGGCCGAGTTGTTGCGTTTGTCAGAAAACTTTGCATCTGCCAGGGTCTACGCCTTTATCGTCGCCGGTTTGGATTCGGCGGAATAGTGCGTCATGATGATGACTGCTTGCGTTTGAAGGTAAAACTTAAGCTTTTGGGTTACAACAATTATCGCCAAAGTTAGCTTTTGAATTTTTAATAGCATCGAGGAGAGCTTTTGAACTGTAGAATACAGGTAACTGTAGAATATAGGTAGTCGGGCCCTCAACTCTTCTCGCATGATGGTAGAGCTTATTGCTACTTTAGATACCGTCAAACATGCAAATAAGTCATTCGCTGCTTCTAGGGATGTGATGTCGGGTACTTCTTCAAGTCATTGAATGTGCATTGGCGAGCCTCATCCCAAAGTGCATGCTTCTCTGCCAAAGCAAAAGAGTCTGCCAAAGTTAGATATTTTTCCATGATCAATTTTCCGAATAGCAGGTGGTCTGCTGGAAGTCTTTTTTGGAAAGCTGCTCTAGCTATCGAGTCGTTGCATCCGACTATTTTTGCCTTATCTACTTTGAACCTCCTTACATAGTCGCGAAGCGACTCCTTTGGGTTCTTCTTAACGTCGAACAAATGGTCAGACTTCTTTTTGATCGAGCGATAAGATGAATATTCTTTGGTGAAAACCAAAGAAAATTCGTAGAAATTCCGGATGGATTGTGGCGGCAGGGTGTAGAACCAATCTTACGTCTCGCCTTGTAGAGTGGTGGCGAATATCTTGCACATGAGATCATCGTTGTTTCGATAAAGGATCATTGCGCTTCGATAGCGCTTTAAGTGTCTCTCCGGGTCTTCATCCCCTTTGAAAGATGTGAAATGTGGCATGCTGAACTCGCGTGGAGGCTCTGCCTGCTTGATCTTGTCTGTGAAGGGTGACCTGCTTATGTTGGTCATGTTCCGTCATAATGCCTCGTCGGTGACCTCGTTGCGTTGGAAATCATGCAATCGCTTGGTCAAGAGTCTCTTTACTTCTTGCTGAATTTGCCTTTGTTGGGGGTAGCGGAGCTCTCGGCTGCCCCCAGCCATGACTTGCTGGTCTAGGCTGCTCTTCCATGTGTTTGGCTCGTCTATGCCGCAGATGCAATGCATGTGGTGCGTTCCTAGCAGGCGAGCGAGTTCTTCGCAGGCTGCTGGTTGAACTTGAGCTAGATTGAGCGACTGCTTATCTCCGTCCATCGTGCTGCCTACTCTGATGTGAGGTGGAGGATGCTCCTTATGGGCTTAGCCGCGAATGGACACTTTGTCCGGAAGGTTGCTCATGTTGACTATCGGAGTATGACCCCAACCGTGAATGTATGCTCATCCGTGGGCCTAGTCGAGAGTGTATGCTCCTCCGCATGCTAAGACGGGAATGTACACTGCCCAAACGTTCGGCTCATGGCTAGTCGAATGGCTGCTTGCCGGGACGCTGCTGGAAAGGTCCGTCTGCCCTTGTCCTACTTAGGGATACCTCGTCCAGGGCACGTTGGATCCCGATGCGTTGCAAAAGTTGATTCACCAAGGTTGTCTGTTGTGCAAGGGCGCTCGTCAACTCTATGACTTGTCGAGACAAGTGTTGTTCGCCATTTGGATTGGAAGAGCTTAGAAGGAATGCGCCTCATTGGGCAGTGGAAGGGTGGTAGACTCCGAGCGTGAGATTTGAGTTGGGAAATGTCAAATCCGCGAAAAAATGTGGTGAGAATGCCCCCGGCTCGATGGTAGGTCCGGATGGTTGAGATAGTCTTGGGCCGACTTGGTCTGCTTGGAAAGCCACAGGAGCAGGCTGGGCCGTGAGAGTGGCTGCTCGACTGGAGCTGGCTGGGCCATGGGAGTGGGCTGCTCGTCGAGAGCAGGCTGGGTCACCAGAGCAGGCTGCTCGGCAGGAGTAGGTTGGGCCGTGAGAGTGGGCTACTCGACGGGAGCAGGCTGGGCCACGGGAGTGGGCTGCTCGACGGAAACAGGCTGGACCACGAGAGTGGGCTGCTCGTCGGGAGCAGGCTGGGTCACGAGAGCAGGCTACTTGGCACGAGCAGGTTAGGCCACGGGAGTGGGCTGCTCGACGGAAGCAGGCTGGACCACGGGAGTGGGCTGCTCGTCAGGAGCAGGCTGCTTGGCAGGAGCAAGCTGGGCCGCGAGAGCAGATTGTTTGGCGGGAGCAGGCTGGTTAGTATGTGATGCATGCGAATGCGAGGCTTGGGCCCGGGCCTGTGCAAACTTGGATGGCACGACTTGGGCCATGGCCTTGGTGCGTGAGCCTTGGATGGCACGGCTCGAGCCGTGGTGAAGGCACCATGGACCTCGTCATAGGTGGCTACCGAGGTAGCCACCGTGGTGGTTCCCATGGTGGAAACTCGTGGTGGTGGTGCTGCTCCACTTATTGTCGCATTTAGCCTCACGGACCTCGCCACAGATGGCTACCGAGGTAGCCACCGTGGTGGTTCCCATGGTGGAAACTCGTGGTGGTGGTGGTGCTGGTCCACTTATTGTCGTATTTAGCCTCACGGACCTCGCCACAGATGGCTACCGAGGTAGCCACCGTGGTGGTTCCCATGGTGGAAACTCATGGTGGTGGTGGTGCTGCTCCACTTATTGTCGCATTTAGCCTCACGGATCTCCGCAATCCCATTTCTTGAACATTAGAATTTTCACTTGTGGAATTTTCTAAATTTCTAGCCATTATATTTTGCTTATACGTTTTATCAAAGAACATTTGCAAGTAAAAAATTCTAATAATAAGAACGTATGAAAAATATTCAAATAGACTAGAAAATAAAGAAAAAATCTTTTTGTGCAAGAGTCTTCTACGAGTATGGATTTCAACTCTCAATGAAAACACCAATTTGTGGATGCAAATTTTCTCCTCCTCGATCTTGGACGATTTTGCACCTACAAAACAACTAGCACCTTAGGTTAAGGCCAAAAGCCTCACGTGCCCACGATGAATGGGGGGCTTTGGCCGAAGAACCTCCGATGCCAAAGTTAGAATTTTAGAGAGAAATAGTGTTTAGAGAATTTTGGGATCTTTGTCAAAGTGTTGGAATCAAAGTTTTGTGAAAATGGGAGCCTTTTTATAGGGTTTGGCTGGTCCACTTTTTAGAGAAAGTGGCCGGCCATTAAGTGGGTTTTGTGGTTGAATTTTAGGTTTGATTAGCCAATTTATTATGATTAATTGGCTAATTAAACATAAAGGGAATAAATGGATGGTTATAGAATCAATTAGCTAGCTTAATTGGGGTAGTAAAGTGGGAAAAGATAGGAAAGGTAGAAAGCTAAGGGGATGGCCGGCCATGTGGTGTTTTATGGGTAAAAGGGATCACTTAATTGACAATTTAAGGGATTAAATAGGCAATTAAGTCCTTAATTGGCCATTTATCATGATTTTTAGAAGGAAGATTTTAGAAGTTATGGAAAGAATAAAATAAAAAGCTAATTGATTAGCTAAAAGAGGGAAAAAGAGGTAAGAAATATATAGAATGAAATAGGTTTTAAGTTGATACCTATTTTGGGCACTTTTGACTTGGTTTAGGGATGATTGTCCGCTGCTTGCGCGTAGGAATCCCAGTATGCCTTAAGGGTATTTTTGTCCTCTTTTACCCAAGAATCCACATGTCCCCTTGTGATTATTTTTGGCTTCACAACTATATATATAATTCAGAGTTTTCTTTCATTGGAGCTGGCATTTTTTTTAATATTATTTCCTTTTTTTTTCCTTTCTCTAATTATTGACTTTAATTTTTTATTTTTTTTGAAAGACATTATTGACTTTAATTATATATTAAGAAATTGCAAGAAATCAGTGAGTGGGTGCAATCTTCTTCACGTGTAAATTATGTGATGCGATGGATTATGAAATTGATAATTGTATCTGCTTTTTGTGATGCTGCTCAATGCTGATGTGGGCTTCTCAGGTTCATGCTGTCTAAAAGATGTCTGCTGCATTTGTCCCCTTCTTTTTTCTTTGAGCCACACATCTGCTTCTTAAGCTAATCTGAAATCATCTATAGGAGATTGGAGGAGCCATCTTGTTTGACCTTTTCTTGCATAATTTGCATTGAACCTGTGAAAAAACATGACCCCAAAAGTACTGTTGAACACAGGCCACGTATCTCGTCGATGTGCACTCACAATCATATAGACAAGTCAACTATGCACTCGAAGCATACGAAGTATTAATAATATGAACATGTCGATAGTCGATAACTTATCATTATAGGGTGGTCGGATAAACCATGTGATTAGGCGGTTTGATCTAAGATTCTCTCATGTTACACGCGTAAGCTATGAGGATTTCCTAAACATTTGCCTAAAAGAGTTGTGCTAAAGCGCTTCTTTTCTGATCACGTGATGAGAGATACCAAGTTGTGCTAAAACGTTTTCTTTCTAATCACGTGATGAGAGAGACCAAAAAATGGTATCGATGAAAGGGTTTAGTCTGCTCTGTAAAGAACCAGTGAGAAACAAAGGGTTTCAGAACAGTCACATGGTCTTTTAGACCAACTTCACAGGCACGTGATCGTTTTTTGGCTCCTTTCCATACACTGTTTGTGATCTGATTGGTCTATTATTATTCACTTTTTGAACTTTTTAAGTTACGACAAGAATTGTCTACCCTTCTTGTTTCAGTGCCCTTCCGTGTCCTTTGTTTGTGTAATCACGATTAAGCCACGTCAACATTTTTTATTACTATTCATTTTTGTCTTATTATATCTATAAAAAAATAATATAAAATGTTGACGTGGTTTAATCGTGATCACACAAAACAGGAGGGCACGAGAACAAGGAGGGTAGACAATCCTTGTCCTTTAAGTTATGCAGTACGGACAAGGATTGTCTGCCCTCCTTGTTCCCGTGCCCTCCTGTTTTGTGTGGTCACGGTTAAGCCACATCAACATTTTATATTGTTTTTTTATAGAGATAATAAGACAAAAATGAATAGTAATATAAAATGTTGACGTGGCTTAACCGTGACCAAGGTATTAAATATCGATGATATCGGAAATATCGGTAGTCCAAAAACACGGAAATATCGATGGAAATATCGGGATATTATCGATATCGATAAAAATAATATGGAAACCACGGAAATTGTAAGAAAAACTTTGAAATTTTTATTGAAACTTTGCAGGATGTTTATTTAGTCAATTATCTATTAATTTATCACAAAAATTTGGAAGGAATTGCATTGCATGATGAATTTAACTGATTTAAATTGATTATATAGCGAGCTGGCAAACATGATAGATTTAAAGGATGTTTATTTAACTGAGGTGACCCAACCACACACACACAGAGACACGCCACCACACACGCACACATGTTCTGAATCCAGTGACAGTTACTGGGTTCACCCTTTTTTGTTTAAAAAAAAATTATAAAAATTGTTCTTTTACATTGGTAACTGTAAGGTTTTTCGATTCTCGTTAAAAACAAGTTTGAAGGATATTATTACTAGTTCATTGTGATGGTTAGTCCACTCCCCCACTCCTTTAATGTAGATACTACTATTTTTTTTTTATTTAAGAAAATTGTTATAACCCCTTTCACAATGAGGGGTACCCAAGAAGAAAAGAGAACCTTTCACACCTTTAAGTTTAAAATTTACCAACAAAGGTCTTAAATCCAAATACACTTTCCTCCTAAAAAATTGTTCTCAAAGAAAAAAAGGCATATGGGCATGTGGTTGCATGTGGTGTTGAATTTCTGATTAGATTACACACGCACACAACACACGCACGTACACAACACACGCACAGAGAGACTCCTCAGTCTCTCTCTCTCGATCCTTCTTCTCTCTTCTCTCCCTTATCCCTTCTTCCACACACACGCAAAGAGATTTGTCGATCTCTCTTCTCCCTTCTCCTACACACACGCACAGAGATTTGTCGATCTCTCTTCTCCTTTAGCCTCGTCGGCGCCGTCTCTCTCTCGAAACTCTCCTTTCTCTTTGCACCGAATTCGAGACCCACATACATACACACACACACACCATCGCACCTGCTTCAGGAAGACACCCATCGTCATCAGCAACCTCGTCTTTCTCCCTCTCATTCTCGTCTCTGCAACTCGGAAACGCAGGAACTCTAGCGAGTTTCCTGAATTTCTTCGGTTAGGTAAGCTTCGGTTTACCTCTTTCTGTTCCACATTGAAGCTTATATGTGAAATTTAAGTTCAAAATCGTGTTTTTGGGACAAAATCGGCTCGGGTTAGCACAGATCCATCTCCGGCGTTTTTCTCCGATTGGCACTGATCCAAGATATCGCGACAATTTCGGAAATATCGTGATATTATCGATAATATCGCGATATTTTGACGAAATCTCATTGGATAAGCATTAAAATATCGTTAACCCGAAAAACCGATATTATTGACGAAATATCGTCGATAATATCAGCATTTGAGACCATGACCGTGACCACACAAACAGGAGGGTACGGGAACAAGGAGGGCAGACAATCCTTGTCCATGCAGTAGCATGGAAGAAATTATCGTGAAATTAACGTAACTTTTCGTTTTGGTTTTGATAATGAAAATGATATAAGTAGTCTTTGAGTTTGTACACCGTAGATCATTTTGGTCCTACCACGAAAATCTATCAATATACTTATTAAGTGTAGCGGTTAGTTTGATAAAAATACTCTTAAAAATGTAGTCACGTGGTCGTTCACGTGACAATTTAACGAAAGTAGTGACAAATGTATCACGGAAAGACCAAAATGTTTTACGGTAGACAAAATCATGGACCACTTGTATCGATTTTCATTGTTAATGATCAAAATGATGATTTATGTTAATCTTAGAAAATATTTTGACAAGAAGCCAATCTGAAATAATAGTAATGTTATTACTAATGTGCTCTTTTGCTTTGTTTTTTTTTTTTTTGGACAATTGATCAAGATAAGCATGCAAGTTGTAGAGATGTGGTAGACATAAATGCTCAACAACTACCAATAATTTTTTGCAATTCAATATTTAAAGGTATATTAGCTAGTGGTGGCAGGAGAAAGACCACATAGATGTAAGTGTAACCCTAAGTTTAAATTATGAGTTTTATCAAAAGCGGAAAAATGAGTGTTCTTGGATCTAATCTCCTAATCCCATTATTAATTTGGTCTTGAGCTTCCTGTATTATTTATTTATTATTTATAATGATAGTTAATTGATAATTAGCTCCTTAGCAAAATCTAGAGTTGTGATATTTGATTGGGTGGTGCCTAATGTATGGTCATTAAAAACCAATTGGTTGGACCATGCATGACCGTGATGTACACATTTTAACCACTAATTGAAACAACCACAAGATTAAAGCTCAACTTACACGATTTTTTTTTTCAGCATTAACTACTTCTTTGTCTAGTGTAGTTTATGTCTCGGCATTAAAAGAGGTTCAAAATTTGAATAATTCTAGCTGGCTAATTGATCAAAAGAAAAGAACGTCTTATGATAGAACGATAGTACTTAACGTAATCAAGTTTAGTAAGGTAACTAATGTTTTGGTTACATGTAAGGTGACTAATTTAGTTCACATGGCAGTGGAAAGAAGAAGTTGCCTATCCTTAAGCTGATAAGGAAAATAAAAGGGGTTGTATTTAATTGGGGTTTTGAGGGATTTTAGTAGATTTTATAAATCTATGAATTTTGATAGAGTTTAATTGGTTTATAGAGATTTCAGGTAAGGAGGGAGGGTGTATTTAGTTGAGATCTTGAGAGATTTAAATTTCTTAATAAATTTAGGGGTGTTCAATCAGGATTTTAAGTGATTATCTGAAATTTAAAGTGTATTCAATCAAGATTTTAAGACAGTTTATTAAAATCCTTAGAAATTCAGGTTATTCAATTAGCATTTTAAATAAGTTTATAATATTTCAGGTGTATTTAATTAAGAATTGATTTTAAAGAATTTTAAAAAGTTTGAGGAATTCAAGGGAATTAGAGAGATTTCGTAGTGTATTTTGAACATTTACAAATCACACTTCTCTTTGAGATTTCGACGGAATTGAATCAATTTGTTTTACATAAAATCTCTACAAATCAATTAAACTTCATCAAATCCATGGATTTATGAAGGGAGCAAAAATTCTCCCTCCCTAAATCTTGGTGTATGCTCAATACCCACCTAATCATCTGCCGTATAATTTCACTTAACCTTGGTTATTTTTTTTTTCAAAATTGAAAAAGGTAACATATTTATGTGGAACTTAATTAGAGTTAGTTGAAATGACACATGACAAATGATTAGGTGTATGCTGAGCATACACTATAGTTATGGTGATGAGTAAAAATGCTTTCATTTATGAATCTTGTAAGATTCCTCAAAATCCCAATTGAATACACAATTTTGATTCAATTCTCTTGAAATATCAGGAAAATAGATGAGATTCGTGAATGCTTAAAATGCACTATGAAGTCTCTCAAATTCTCTTATAATAACGTACAATTCTGATTAAATACATTTTAAATTTCAAAAAATAACTTACAATTCTGATTAAATACCTCTAAATTTATTAAAAAATTACAATAATTCAAAATGCCATTGAATACACTTCATAAATATTGTCTATTATAAGGATCCATTTGGTGTGATGTGACTCATAAACTTTTCTTCTCTTAGTCACATTTGTTTACAAGCTCACTCCATGCCAAATGACCTTTACTTAGAATTCAATTTCTCCTTAATCAACATTTTATAATTAATTAATTACTAATTAAGCTTACAATAAGCTAAGGTAGAAAATTAACCCGTTGACCTACTTCATCACTCGGGAAAGGCTAATTTTCCCGCTTGAAAAGCCACATGTCACTATTCTAGTGGTTGACAATGGTGGGTGCTGCTGAACTGACTCCGATATACAGAAAAAAAACTCCTTTTGCTTCGAAGTTAGCCACCTAAACAACAAAAGCTTTCCGGTTAACCAAAAAACCCCTTCGAGAGCAGTGCGAGAAAGACAGAGCCTTTAGAGAGAGAAAGAGGGGAGAGAGCACATAAAAGAGTACAACCCATGAAAGAAAAGAGAAAACCCAGAAGCAGAAACCATTTTCCTCCATTTATTTTCTTGGGAAACAAACACCACCTTGGCCTATAGCTTGCTTCACACCTCTCTCTTGAGTCTCACTCTCTCTATCCGGAGGTAAAAACCCAAAACTCAAATATTATCCTCTGTTGGTGCAAAAGCTCAGCACTTTACAAGTCTTATTCACTGTTTGTTTGTTTTTGTTCATATATATATATATGTATATATATAGATGCAGAAGATTTATTGCCATTTAGATATGCGAGGTCTGAAACTTTTAGACCGGTTCACAAGCACACAAGTCCATGCTGTAAATCCCATAGAAACCTCCAATGGCAAATCTTATGGCGGTGTTTCGAGAGCTAAGTTTAATTCCCATCTGATTAAGTCTTTTGGGTCGAACTCAAAGCCCAAAAAGTCGAGCTCAGTCTCTGTGGCTGAAGCTCTTCTGCTTCCCTATGGAGTCCCAGCTACTGACCTCCTTGAGCCCTCCATAGACCCCCACCTTAAGCCATCTGATTTCGTCGAAAACTTGGCTGACTTGTATCACCGGTTGGAGGGGTGTTCCTCTCATTCTGAGAGGTCATTGTTGTGTGTTCAGCAGTACTCTCTGTTGGGTGGGCTTGGTGATCCCAAGCTGCTTCGCCGGTGTCTCCAATCTGCTCGACAGAATGCTGCTGATGTGCATGATAAGGTTGTGCTCTCGGCGTGGTTGAGGTTCGAGAGGAGGGAGGATGAGCTTGTGGGAATGGCAGCTTTGGATTGTGGTGGGCAAGTTCTTGAGTGTCCTAAGGTTGCGTTGGTAAGTGGGGTTGATCCGAATTTGGTTTCTGGTAATTGTCAATGTGGGGAAGACGCTGCTAATGCTGTTAGCGTGCCTTTTTTTGAGGGCAGTGAATGTGTGGGTTTAGATGAGGAGGAAAGTGACGTTTCATTTTGTATAGGAGATGAAGAAATTTATTGTAGAAGGTGTAAAATTGCGTCACTTTCTAGCCCTTTTGAGGCTATGTTGTATGGATGTTTTAAAGAATCGAAAAAGGGTAGGATTGATCTTTCGGAAAATGGGATGTCTGTAAAGGGAATGAGAGCTGTGGAAGTGTATAGTAGGACTAGGAGGTTAGACTTGTTTAGTCCCGAGATTGTTGTTGAGTTACTTTCGTTTGCGAATAGGTTCTGTTGTGAGGAGATGAAGTCTGCTTGTGATGCTTATTTAGCTTCACTGGTTGATAATGTCGATGATGCATTGGTTCTTATTGAATACGGTTTGGAGGAGATGGCATATCTTCTTGTAGCTGCCTGCTTGCAGGTGCTGCTGAGAGAGCTCCCAAGTTCTCTGCATAATCCAAAGGCGATGAAATTTCTTTGTAGCTCCAAGGTTAGGGAGAGATTGGCCATGGCAGGGTATGGTTTCTTATTGTATTATTTTTTAAGCCATGTGGCAATGGAGGAAAGTATGGTGTCAAACACAACTGTAATGTTATTAGAAAGGTTGGAAGAATGTGCAACACAGTGGTGGCAGAAGACGCTTGTGTTGCATCAATTGGGTTGTGTTCTGCTCGAAAGAAGACAGTACAAGGATGCCCAGTTTCGCTTTCTGGCTGCGGCTGAGGCAGGTCATGTTTATTCAGTGGCTGGTGTTGCAAGGACGAAGTACAAACAGGGGCAACAGTATTCAGCGTATAAATTGATGAGCTCTATTATCAATGAGTATAAACCAGCGGGGTGGATGTACCAAGAGCGTGCCCTCTACAATATCGGGAAAGAGAAGATTTTGGATTTGAGCACTGCAACTGATTTAGATCCCACTCTTTCATTTCCATATAAATATAGAGCCGTTGCAAATTTTGAGGAGAAGCAAATTAGAGCAGCTATTTTGGAGATTGACAAAGTTGTTAGGTTCAAGTTGTCGCCTGACTGCATTGAATTGCGGGCTTGGTTCTTCATTGCACTTGAAGATTATGAAAGTGCTCTTAGAGATATTCGTGTTTTATTAACTTTAGAACCCAATTACATGATGTTTCATGGAAAAGTTAGCGGGGATTACTTGGTGGGGCTTCTCAGCCTTCGGATTAAGCAATTGAGTGAAGCTGAGTGCTGGATGCAACTATATGATCAATGGTCGTCTGTTGATGACATTGGATCTCTGGCTATCATACATCAGATGTTGGGACATAACCCTCGAAAAAGCCTCCTGCAGTTTCGTCAATCTTTACTCCTTTTGCGGTATGTTTTTCTGATCGTAGCTATCATCTTCTGTGTTATCCAGCTATAATCTTTGTGTATTATACTTCCTGTTATATTGTGCTTATAAAATGTCATCACATAGTCATGATGTTTGGATTATTTGAGGGCCTAATTTGATTGAAATGTTCGATATCTGTAGAATTAGCAATTTTTTCTTATGATATGATAAAAAACCTACCGCAGATTTGAATCACTTCACATCAAAATGCTGTTGGATTAATGAAATCATACATGCTGATTTATCAATATTCAATAATAAGCGAATGTGCAGGCAATGTAGAACTTTGACTTCACCCACGAAAGCTTCCTAACTTATGAACTTTATTAGGTTAAATTGTCAGAAGGCTGCAATGCGCAGTTTGCGGTTGGCAAGAAATAATTCTGGCTCTGAGCATGAGAGGCTGGTTTATGAAGGGTGGATTTTATATGACACCGGGAATCGTGAAGAAGCTCTCGCAAAGGCGGAAAAGTCCATACACATTCAGAGATCATTTGAAGCTTTTTTCCTTAAAGCGTACGCACTGGCAGATGCTAGCTTGGACTCTGAAGCATCATCTCATGTTGTTCAACTGCTTGAGGAAGCTCTCAGGTGCCCTTCAGATGGCCTCCGTAAAGGACAAGTGAGTATTGTTTCATTATGCTTGCATTGTTCATCATTCTACATTCACATTCTTGTTCGATAGCGTATTCTGATAGAATATTACGCTTGCATTCTTTGTCGTTGTACCATCACATTCTTGTTTGATAAGTTATTCTGAATATTTTCAGGCCCTAAATAACTTGGGGAGTATATATGTGGATTGTGGTAAGCTGGACAAGGCTGCGGACTGCTACAAGAGTGCTCTTGACATCAAGCATACAAGAGCTCATCAGGGGTTGGCGCGTGTTTATCATCTTAAGAATCAAAGGAAAGCTGCATATGATGAGATAACCATGCTCATAGAGAAGGCACAAAGTAATGCATCAGCATACGAGAAACGGTCAGAGTACAGTGATCCCGAGATGGCAAAGAATGATCTCAATATGGCATCACAATTGGATCCATTTAGGACATACCCGTACAGATACAGGGCAGCAGGTAACCATTCTGACCCCTTTTATTTCCCAATTTTCCGCACTTTGTTGTCAAAGAAGTGGTTAAGAATCCAAATTCCAATTGTAAAACACACATCTATCACTCATCTAGCACTTGCATTCCCAAGAACATGAACTTTTTCATTTTGTTTTAGGCTTGCTAATAGTCCCCGACTAGCGGGAAGAGTTTTTTACTTGTGAAACCGAAAAACATTGTCTAATATATGGAATCCCATGTCAACAGTGCTGATGGATGAACAAAGAGAGACCGAAGCTATAGAAGAGCTTACAAGGGCCATATCTTTCAAGCCTGACTTGCAAATGCTTCATCTTCGAGCTGCATTTTATGAGTCCATCGGAGATTTAAGCTCTGCTCTCCGAGATTGTCAAGCAGCTCTCTGCATGGACCCCAACCACACAGACACTATCGACTTGTATAATCGAGCCAGGGACTGAGATACTATTTAGCGTGTTTATATGCTGCTCATGACTCCATTGTGTGGGAGACTTCATCTTTAGTGTTGAACAGGTAAAACTACAGGGGCTTCATTGTTCGAAAAGTCTCCCAGAAACCATAATCTCGAAGCTGTTCAGCTGCAAACCCGCCCGGCCACAACAAGGTATTGGTTCAATGGAAAAAGATCGCCAATGTAATGCTTTGTATATATGGCATTGTCGATAGATCGCGATGAAACTTGAACTGCAAGCCGCAAGCAGCCTTCTTGACCACTCTAGTTGGAGATGGTTATGCAAGAAAGAATCACATAGTAGCACAGGTTGAAGATTAGCAATCCATTTTCCAACTTTTAATTTTATTTTTAAAATTCTCAATCATATTGCCTTGAGAATTGTTTGATGTCAATCGACGAGAAAACGGATTTCCAATACAATCCCATTGTACATTAGCAAAGTTGAGGACATCTATTTATCTCAATTATTGCAACATATTTGAGATTTTCCTTTCTTTTGTATCTGTTTAATTTCGCCAGAAAAACAATGCAGAGAATCTGCCAAACGATGGTTGCCCTCGGAAGGTTTTACGGTAACTTTCAGCTCTTGAAGATGAAACTAGAACGCTAAATCTGGAGACCACCCAACGGAGGCCTTTCTACTCAGAAAGTTGAATTTTATTGATCTCAGACGTATATTTTCGGGTATACAAGCTTAAAAATCTCGCTTTCTCAGTTATTTACAACACAATACCTCTAACTTAGTTAGATACAATACAACACAATCATATATATATTCTATTTGCATCCTGCTGCTATAAATCAATGGCAAAATCAGGTAAAAGAATAAAACTCACACAAAATTAAATAGATTTCATGATCAACTTCCTTCTGCTGACATAATTTCAAGCTCTGCCCACCAAAGTGGTGATAGTTTCGGTGTGGCTGCGTCAGGTCCCATGGCTGTGATTTCCTTTAACCTGCCCGTGATCTCTGTCATTGTCGGTCTCTGTTTAGGGTCAGGATGGACGCAATCCTTTATCACTCGAAATAATTTGGTTAGCTCTTCTTCTTGGTAAGAGTTTAGGGTAGGATCCATTATTTCTCTTAAGGATTTATCTCCTTTTAGATAGTGAGACGCCCAGTCTTCAAGAGAACCGTTTTCCACGGAGTATGGAATCCTACCAGTGATCATTTCAAACAATATTACTCCAAAGCTGTAGACATTGCTTTCTGGATCCATGGACATGGAATCACGAAGCTTCTTGTTAACGGGTCCCATCTTCGCTGCTGTCACTTCATTCAAGAAGGTAAAATCGGATATTTTGGCCGCATAGTCTTCAGTCAGGTAGACAGAAGATGATTGCAAGTTCTTCTGTACTAAAGGTGGAGTCAGCTGGTGCATATACTCTAGACAATATGCCATCCCCATGGCTATTCGTAGTCTCATTCCCCAGTCCAGGTGCTCAGCTTCTTTTACTGCAAGACACAAAAATTCGGCTTATCAAAACTGTGTATCCTAGGTACATAAGCATTCCTTTTCAGCTAACGTAAGTTGGTCTGTGTCAAAGCATTTTGATTACGAAAATGCTATATGAAGTACAGATTGACTACTTTTTATTACTTTCTTGACAACATAGAGAGAAAGTACTCACTGTGTAGATGCTCAAAAAGTGTTCCATTTGGAGCATACTCGAAAACCATCATTCTTGTGAATGGTTTCTCTTCTTCACAAAACCCAATAAGGTTTACAAAGTTCTTGTGGTTCACTTTGGACAATGTTTCTATCTGTAAAAGCAGGAAAAACACATGTTTATATTGAATATACATCAAAAGAAGTGGCAATTCGGGACTCTTGGACTAAATGGTGTATAAAATTTGATAGATTGTTTGCTATTTACCTTCTTTCTAAACTGAGTCTCCAAATTTTTAGTCCAGTCTGCAGAAGATTCCATTGTGATTGATGTCACAGCTATTTCAACCCCACTTGAAAGAGTTCCCTTATAAACGTTGCCATCTGAGAGGGATCCAATTACATTACTGAAATCTTCACAAGCTGCCTCAAGTTCTGATCGGTTCAGCTTTGGTACACCTGAAACACAGTTCATCAAGCTGAGCACTTGAAACATTGTCGGAGTTTAAGCGAAAATTTGACCGCACCAAATTTAAAGGAATCAGATGTGAATATAAACATACATATATACATGCATAAGTGTTTAAGTTTGTGTGTGCAGGCCTGCCAGGGGCCTGAATATTCTCACAAATCTGACCTGTTACAAATGCTTTCTGCAGCTGCCCACTTAAGCCGGTGACCCAGGGCTTGACTGTAACAACTTTAGTGCTTCGGGCCACAATAATGCCAACAACTGAAAGGAAAATCAATAACGAACCTCCAACAACGCCTGCACATATCATAACTACACGATGCCTTGAATTGGAGCTGCTTTGAGCCACCTGACTTGGACTTAAAGAAGGGGAAGGAATTGGTTCTGGACTGGACCCTGAAGGTGGAATAATAGTTGTTGGGGGATTTTTTGGGACTGGAGAGGCAGGAGTCGGTGCTACTGAAGGTGAGGGTGAAGGAGCAAGAAAACTACTTGGGGGAGATGCCAAAGGAGAATTTGTCGATGGTGATGGTAAAGGGGAATCTAATGATGGTGATGGTGATGGTGAAAATATTGAGGGTGGCAATGAGACTGAAAATGGCTGTGGAGATGGTGAAGAAGGCTGATGAAGTGGTGGTGAGGAAGGTGAAGAAGCTGATGTTGATAATGATCTGCGTTTATTTTCTTTAGCCCTTCCGAATCTAGATGGCTCCTTTTCATCTGCTACCTGCTGCAGCCTACGGTAAGCTACATCTTCAGGTTTGGCAGTGCTCCTACCAAACAAACAAAAAAAAGGTCATCATGGACTGAATGAAGGAAATTATATGTTACAACGTACAAAATTGTTTGTATATTGTAATGCTTCCCATATTTTGTACAATGCCGAAACATAAAGAACTTGTTGAGAATGAACTAGTTTTTAGTAAATTAGGTCGAAGTTTAAATTTCTTACCAGCTGATAGATCTGCTCATACAAAAAGCAGCATCTGTTAGCTGATCCTGATCTACCTGGCATTCCGAAAGCATCTCCAATTGGTGGAGTTCGGCAGGTATGGAACCAAGAAATCTGTTATTGTCAAGCAAACTGCAAAAAGAGTCACAAGATGAGTTTAGTAAAACTGTAAAATCCAAGAAGCAATAAGACTCGTGAGTGGAAACATCTACACACAGAGTAGTAAGAGATGGATTCTTGCTGAAATCAGATGGGAAAGGTCCGGTAAAGTTGTTATATCCCAAGTCCAAAACTTCCAGCTCCATTAACTCTGCAATCTCTTTCGGTATGTTTCCAGTAAACGAATTATTGCGCAAAATACTGCAGTAAAGAAGTACCAGATTCAGAGTAATGCCTTGAAGCAAAAGGTTGAAAATAAATAGATTTTGAAGAAAAATCATTGGACTAGAACCAGTTATATTCGTACATGGATTTTATGTAAGCTAGCTTCCCTAATTCAGGGGCCAACGTTCCTCCTAGACAAAGATCTTTCAAGTTCCTGCAAGTTGATCAATCTTATTTTATTAGGCTAACAAAACCATGAATTAATATAGGAGATGAAAGAGTCTAAATATATATGATTTCAAATATAATTGGTAGAAACTCAAAGTTTCCGTTGATAGATCTTTAAAGATTCGCGCTTTTCCAATCACTAAAGCTTCAAGCTGGAACAATGGTGAAATGATTTGAGCCGTGTTCCAGTACTCAGAAAACAAGATGCCGAAGCAAAAGATGATGAACAATATAGAGATTTATCAGCAAGTGCCACTCACAAGATGATAACTTTTCCATCCGAGCATTCGACCCCGAACCACGAACAAGGATCGTCATCTTCTCCACCATTGTTGTTCCAACTCGACAAAGCCCCAAAAGGGTCTGTCACCACCCTGTCCCTGAACCTCAACAACGCCACACCTGCATCCAAGCACCACGCATTTATTAGAAACCAAAACCCATTAAGCAGCTGGTTAAAAAAGCCAAAACCCATGAAGCAGCTGATTGAAAACTGTAAGGAAATGCAGAAGAACAAGTACTACTGGTTCGGATACCTTCAATGTTGAGAGACCAACACGGGCTCAGATTCTGATGAAACAGTAAAAGAAATACCACCGTCACGACCGCCATCCGCCGGTGCTCCAAAAACCCAGAAAATCTCGACCGTTGATTCATCCCCACGTTAAACAGAATCAAATATTCCCAAGCTGCAACCTTTATACACACAGAAAGAGAAGAAATGTTTTTGTGGGAGTCTCAAGAACGGCAAGAGAAAAGTTGGACAGAGGTGGAAGAAAGCGCGTGCAATCAGAGACTTGTTAAAAATCATTTACCAGTTGGAAAGTTCCATTTTTTTAATGCTTGACCGAAAACTTACCAAAATGGGAACCCGAAATGGGAATCGAAATATCGGGGAAAGACGACGGAAAGTTGAATGTTTCGGTTCCGCGGCAATTCAGCAACGTTTTGTTTTGCTTGCTTTGTCTTTTGGCTAGCAGCCAGCGACTGGGCTCGGAGACATATTTATAGCGCCGTCATATCGCAGCCACGTGCTGGCCACGTGATATTTTCGGTGAGGTTTCCTTTTCTTTCTTTGTACTTCTTTATGGTACATCCCGTGTTATTATGTAAATATTATAATATATATGTTAAAAAATTAATAATATATAAAAATACGTAGCGTACCATCTATATTATAGGGAGAACGAAAAATTTTCCCTAGGGTTGCCACTTTCTGCTAAGATCAGTTTGTAGTATTTTCCTAGAAATATCATGACCGCCTGTTTGATTTAATCAGAGTCCTTTTTCTTCCTTTTGGTATATAATATTCGAAGGGATTTGTTCTTCTTTTTTTATTGTAAAATAAAATATTAGCTCATAATTTAATCACTTAATTAATATGTCTAATGTTTAGTTATCATATCTCTCACCTAAATGAAATTTCATAAGCTCGTATTTATTTCGAAAATCAGTTCAACGCTGAGATATATCATATGAAGATTTAGATCAATATATGTTTTTAATTATTGTGTATGAAGATGAAATAGTTATAATCATTATCTACGTCCTCGTTTGGTGTTTCTAGTTGGCTTGACTTGAAATGATGAAGAAAACTTATCACTCTTAATCTTACTATTTTTGTAGAGATTATAAGAAATAAGTTTTCTTCATGAGTTCTCTATCTTCTAACTTCACTTCAACAATGCATACATTGTACACATTTTCATTCAACAATCACTGAATATATTGAGTTGTCTAACCCAAACAAATCCTAGACAACGATGAATATTACCATGAAACTTATCTCATACATAAGCATTCTGTTATATAATAAATTAAATCAAAACCCCTTCATTTTCGAGATCATTCCTCTTGTAGTTATCTAAGTTCATACCTTTCTAGGAACCCACCCTGCAATTTCCTTAATTGGATACACGTTCGTGTCCCTTTTTTATCTTTTGATTAAATCCCTTTGGAATTAATATAGTGAAAATTCTACGTAATTTCCTTTCTTTTGGTCTCTTCCATTCTCCATAGTTCGAGCCATATTTTTTTCTGTAAGACCGAGCAACCTTCATTGACTATTTACACAGGACTCATACCCCAGCTGGTACGACATAGGGGGGCCTCAATTTTATAAATAAAAATCGATTATCTGGCATCATGCAATTGGTCACAAGGTGGAAATTACATGTTCTTCTGCGTTTTTTATGTTTTTGGGGCAAGGGTTTGGGGGAGAATCTGTAACTTGAACGAGTCCACATTCCAGTTTCCATCACATGCATTTCACGAACCAGCTTGAGTTCCGGCCTGCACAAGACAACCATTTAACAATTAGTAGCTCATAACGGTTGTATTACTTTGTCTCCACACAGAACAATGATTCAGACCAATTTGTCCAGTTTCAAAAAGTGGGCTCTCAATGATCACAACTAGGGGTGGATTTTTTTGCCAAATTGCCGTGCCAACCGAATTACCAACCGTGCCATACCGATTTTGTGCCAAATTTTTTGTGCCAATCGGTAATGGTACGGTATTGTACCGTACCGAAATTTCTTGGTACGGTATTGGTAATGGATATCATTACCACGGTATTACCTTACCGTACCGAACATTTAATATAATATATAATTTATAAATTATATAATATATATATAATTATATAACACATATTTATAATATTCTAATAATTTGATATGATGAAAGAGGCTCAACCTCGGTTCAAGATTCCAAATAGGAAGAAGATTGCGGCCAATGTGTGGGATTTATATGTGTTGGAGAAGTCTAAGTTATTTGAAGCAATGCATAATCAAAATGTAAGTATCACAACCGATACTTGGACATCGGTACAAAACATTAACTACATGGTAGTTACCGCTCACTTCATGGATAGTGAATGAAAGTTGCACAAACGGATCATAAACTTCATAAAGATCACGGGTCATAAGGGAGAAGACATTGGGAAAGTTCTAGAAGTGTGTTTGAACCAATGGAGGATAGAGAAGATCTTTAGCATGGGGGAAACTTCTATTTGTTTTGGTTTGTAACTTCTATTTGGATTGTAAGCTTAATTTTCATCATGAATCTTGATGCATCATTTGAATTATTGTGTGTGTGAATTGTAAATGATGAATAATAGATGAATTTAGGCTACAATGTATGAGATAAAGGTACACTAAAAAAGTTTTGCCCTTGAATTGGGTTAAAAAAGCAAAAACAAATTTTGTCCCAAAACAAAGTGGCAATTACCATTGCCATACAATGCCAACCGAACATTTGGCAATACCGAACTTCGGTATACCGAAAGTTTGGTATGGTAATGGTAATAGATTTTACCAAACCGAAAGTTTGGTACGGTAATTGGTACGAGGGTTTTGGTACGGTAACCGTACCGAACCCACCCCTAATCACAACAACAATAATAATACTAAATAATATTTAAAAAAGAAAATTATTGTCTTGATTCCTACTTGGATATGCTTCATGTAGATCTACATTATCTATATATATATTAGTTTGATTGAACATGAAAAAAAATAATATAAAAAATAGAACTATATATCGTTGCTAATATCAGATAATTAGTGCCCTAATTATAAAAAGAGTTAAACTGTACAGCTCAAGCAGATACAGTGGTGTTTGGTCAGTAATTAACAGATTTTTTTACAGGTAGGGGAAAGAAGATAGTGAAATATAATCTTTCTAAAAAACTGAGTGGCTGATCTGTAGTGGTTTTCAAGTATCCAAAGTTTTAGCGGATTATTCTTCTTCACCCAGCAACATCTTCTGCAAGTTACAACGACCTTAATGGGGTCCGTTAGGTCATACTCTCTTTTGAGTGTGTAGCTGCGCCGGAAAAGATGATCGCGGCAGTTTGAAGTTTGCGTTCTCTCTTGTGAGTGACTAATTGTAGCATTCTTCATATTCGAAATATGCAAATATAATTAATTTGACGTACTTTATGCATATTAATAAGAGAGTTGAAAGTTTCAGGTTGGGTTTATAGTGCACAAGCCATTTGGAGGACTATCCATAACACGTACGAAAAAGTGCTACCAAAGGCCTGCCCTCTTATTTGATCAACTTAGATTAGGGTTTCCTAGGGTCTTTTTCCTCTTGAACTAATTTTTATTTCGTATAACAAACTCACAGAAAAGAAAGGGAAATTAATGCAATATATGTACACATAAAATATAAAATGTTGTTGTACTGATAGAGGCTTTAGGGTTTTCGACCCTATAGCCGGACCACATTAACTTGCTGCTAAATTTTTCTAGGGTTTGTGCATGATTGAGTACTTAGTTGAATTAGACCCATCACCATATGTGGGGCTTTTCTGGTCTCCTTCCTTTAAAAATAGACAACACAACCACCTGTGTTATTGGACAATGTTGGAGGACCTATATTTCCAATGACGTTGGATCAAAATGCAGGACTTTTAAGCCTCTTAGATGAGCTTTGGAGAAGCCAGTTGGTGTGGTCTGGACAATATATCAGTATTCAGTACCATCTTAATTTAAATTACTCTTTAAAAATCAACTTAATTTGAAATCGTTTAATCAATAAACTTGGATGCAATCATGCAAGGGAGTTGGAAGACCAATAACCCTTGGCTACTCAAGGATGAGTAGGAACTCCTTTTCAAAACTCTTCATGTTTGAATCACAACGTTTTGTGATTATGATTAGAACCATTCATATTATAAATCACTTACAGATCATCTCTGCAAGAAAGAAATTAAAACTAAGGTCGTTTAGTCAACTGTTGTAGCAAATACATAAATGGTTCGTAATACTTTTACCAATTAATTTTGTTTATCTGTTTTTATACATTTCGTGGACTAAAGGACCTTCGTTTTAATTGATTTTTTTACAAAGGCAATATTTATAGAGTGATTTATAATATGAACAGTTCTAATTATAAACACGACAACAAACAATTTTGAGTAGAAACTCCTACTCAGACTTTGAATAGCAAAGTATTATTCTAATTAGACGATGGATTATCTAGGAGTCTATCCTTTTGATACAGACTTACAAGAATACGTAGTGGAATTGTTGGCACTTGGTTTGCGACACTATCATCTAAGACGATGAATTATATGGAAGTCTAATCTTTTTTATACAAACTTAACACCGAGAACTCTTGTGGAATAAAGTAAAGACTGAGTGTCACGAAACTGATCATTACCTCTTTAAACACGGTCTTTACTTAAAGAACCAACACCAAAACACTTATAATACTTTAAAATCATTTATAAAAAAGAAAAGAAAAGAGAAGAATAATGCTATTTTAACATGGGAATTGCACATCATCCGGCGTCTACAGCTCCACTTTGATGTCAATGGCAGCTCCTCCTTCTCAAAAGTAAGACCTTTGCCCCCATGATTGAAGTGGTATAAGGTACTATATCACATACATGTGATGTGAGGTGGACCTAAATTTATGCCTGTTTCCCGAAGCTTACGTTTGCTTGTTCAAAATGGCAACCATATCACATATGCATTGGTCAGCCTACTCAAACTCATGGTCATATTTGTAAACTGATAAGGTTCGTTCTCATTATCTTCAATTTTGTTTTCGGCTAGCTCGAAACGAGGAGAAAAGAACCGAGCTTGAGCTTTGGTACGTACGATCACAAAGTTCAATTCTTGAACATAAGGGATGCATTGGACTGAACTATACCACATACCTCATCTTCTACCTCAGTTTTTCCAAAAACTTAGGCATACGCTATCAAAATTAATGGAGCTTCATTATACAATTTGTATACATTTTTTTTTTTGAGAAATTAGGTTTACATCATTCTTTTTGCTACTCCATTAATTAAAATCCTATTCATTTTCAATTTTTGATCATGGTCCTTGGATATTAATAACATCATTAATTATTTGAATAATAAAATATTTTTATTTTTAAATATATTTCTTTAGTGTTAAAAATGTTACAATTAGTATATTTATATTTATGGCTAAATTTTCTATCATATATTTTTATTTTTAGTTTGTACCTATTTTTAACTTGTACCAATTTTCTTTTCATTTTTAATTTGTACCCATATATTAGTTTCTTTTTGTGCCCATATTTTTTAAAGTTTTATTTGTATTTGTATCCATGTGTATACCGTCATGTGACATTGTATATTTAATCAATGATAGAAAAATTACATATGGTATATTTATGTTTTATGCCTAAACTTTGTATCATATATTTATATTTTTAGTTTGTACCCACTTTTAATTTGCAACATTTTTTTTTAAATTTATAGTATTTTCTTTTTAGTTTTATTTTGTACCCATGTATTAATTTCTTTAAGCGCCTATATTTTTAAAAAATTCATTTGTACTCATAATTTTTTAATCTTTTATTTGTACCCTAATTTATTTATAATGTCATATCCCGGCTCGGGTCCACCACATCCCGGGCCTGCTCTACCACCATAGCACGATATTGTCTGCTTTGGGCTTACCATTCCCTCACAGTTTTATTTTTGGGAACTCACTAGCAACTTCCTAGTAGGTCACCCATCCTGAGAGTGCTCTGGCCTCCTTCTCGCTTAACTTCAGAGTTCCTACGGAACCCGAAGCCAGTGAGCTCCCAAAAGGCCTCGTGCTAGGTAGGGATGAGAATATACATTTAAGGATCACTCTCCTGGGCGATGTGGGATGTCACAATCCACCCTCCTTAGGGGCCCGACGTCCTCGTCGGCACACTTCCGACCAGAGATTGGCTTTGATACCATTTGTCACATCCCGACTTGGGTCCACCACATCCTGGGCATAGCACGATATTGTCCGCTTTGGGCTTACCATTCCCTCACGGTTTTATTTTTTGGGAACTCACGAGCAACTTCCCAGTGGGTCACCCTATCCTGGGAGTGCTCTGACTTCCTTCTCGCTTAACTTTAGAGTTCTTATGGAACCCGAAGCCAATGAGCTTCCAAAAGGCCTCGTGCTAGGTCAGGATGGAAATATACATTTAAGGATCACTCTCTTAGGCGATGTGGGATGTCACATATAATGTACGCATTCTTCTTTATTAATGTACCACATGGGTACAAACACAAATAAAACTTTAAAAAATATGGGCACAAAAAGAAACTAATATATGGGTACAAATTAAAAATGAAAAGAAAATTGGTACAAATTAAAAATAGGTACAAACTAAAAATAAAAATATATGATAAAAAATTTAGCCATAAATATAAATATACTATTTGTAATATTTTTAACACTAAAGGAATATATTTAAAAATAAAAATATTTTATTATTCAAATAATTAATGATGTTATTAATACCCAAGGACCTTGATAAAAAATTGAAAATGAATAGGATTTTAATCAATGAAGTAAGAAAAAGAAGGATGTAAACCTAATTTTATCTTTTTAAAAATTCATTTGTACTCATAATTTTTTTAATCTTTTATATGTACCCTAATTTATTTATAATGTATCCATTCTTCTTTATTAATGTACCACTTTGTTATATGTGAAATGTACCAATTTTTTTAACACTATGGATACATTCTTTTGCCATTTATTATTTCTTATTTTTATATAGTTTTTATCCATTTATTCAATCAAAATGTTTGAATTTTTTTATTGTAACCGTTTCTAATAGTATTTGTCACATCCTGGCCCGGGTCAACCACATCCCGGGCCTGTTCCACCACCGTAGCACTATATTGTCCGCTTTGGGCTTACCATTCCCTCACTGTTTTGTTTTTTGGAACTCACGAGCAACTTCCCAGTGGGTCACTCATCCTGGGAATGCTCTGGCCTCCTTCTCGCTTAACTTCGGAGTTCCTACGGAACCCGAAGCCAGTGAACTCCCAAAAGGCCTCATGATAGGTAGGAATGTAAATATACATTTAAGGATCACTCCCCTAGGCGATGTGGGATGTCACAGTATTATAATGAGGAATTTTAAATTTATAGGATTATAAATCTCATAAAATATCAAACAATTAATGTCAAAACTATAAAAATAAAAATATTAATTGTAATATAATGAGGTGTATAAAGTCGAGGGACTTTGATCAAACTTTGAATATTATTAAGGTTTTAGTCCAAAAATGTTAAGGATTATGGACCACTTTCAAAATATCCCTTTTTTTTTTCTATGTTAACTCCTTAATCACAACGTATACCGTATATGTACATTCAAAGATTTCTAAGGTAAGAAACAATGATGGGTATATTCCTAAAACGATTTACCCATTCTCTCATAGTCCTTTATTAAACTAGTGATATTTGACCTAATAATTTTCAAGAGAGAGAATAAGGGGTGAGCATCAAATGTGCAACTTCGCCAACATACATCTTGTACTAGTACTTATTCCAACCTCATGTTAATACAAGCAAAATGCGCCTTGGGCTTTGTATTTTTGGGCTTTGACTTTTGATTTTAATGAAATTCCAAATGTGTGATCATCAATTGTTAATTTGCAATTTCTAGTGCGACCAACACTTTGCGCAATTATGGACGAAGCGTAGTTCGTTGAATGAAAATTGAACAGCTGAAAACGAATCCATCATAATGAGCTTAGGATGAACCATTGTCAATTGCATTTTCATGTGAGAAATTAGGTCCTGTAATCAAGATTCTATTAGCATAACCATCCAATGAGTGTATATCACTTGTCCAAGTATCCAAAGTGAGATAAAAAAAATCATTTAATATGGTGATAGGCACTATGTGGCGAGCAATAAGTCGGTAATAAGCAGATACTATAGGCCACTATGGAACGGTGGTGCCACTACGATGGTGTCTTCATCAGAAGATAGATTTAGCCCTCATTTTGAGCCTTCTTCTTGAGCCAAAATCTAGGGTAGTTGGCATGAGAAAACTGCGCATGCTATGCCTGAAGTTTGGAACTGTTGTAATATAACCTTAATATGTAAAAAGAAGAAAGTGCAGAAAAAGGAAATAAAAGCAAAGAAATTAAAATTCATTCATTTCATTCATGCCTTTCAGTGAAGGTTCATAGTCTTATATCACATTCGGTAGAAGCCTAGAAGCATCTAATTCTCAAACCAAATGTCGTCAGATTCAAAGATTGTCGGAGCTCTAATTACATTCAATCTTCTCCAGATCTAAAATCTAAATGTCCCTTCACGCACAAGACAAGATATGGACATAGGAAGGAGGATGTTGGCTTTGGTTTAGGGTCATAGTCATTCCACCGATCACATGCTTGAATCACGCAGCGAAGTTTTAGTCATTGAGGTACTTCGTCCAACACGCGGTTTGGTTTTTATTTATTTATAATTAATTGTCTACTTTTTTTGTTTTTTAGTTTCATGGTGGTATGCTCAGTGTTCTAAAAAACGCTCTAGGCGGCCGCCTAGGCGTTAGACGGCGGTGCTCCCCCCTGATTAACCCAAAATCGTTTACTAAATTGGGAAAGCTATTAGGTGGCGTAAGGCGGACGCTGGGCAGGCTAGAAGGAAGCTGGACAGTCTGGGTTGCCTGGGAAAATACGATTGGTCTACCCAGAAGCAGGCGGACGCTGGCCAATCTGGGTGCTCTGCGCCTCGTTGTCTTCTCTCCCCGAGTCTCGCTGTCTCCCTCTCGGTATGACGATGGTTGACAAGACGTGAGAGAGAGTATGGACCTGCAATTGCAGATGTGGTGATATGGCTGACTACGGCCATGGTTTTTGCAGTGAGCAACGTAGGGTTTGATTATGAAAAAGGTGAATCGGTGATTGGGAATCGAGAGGCTGTACAAGCATTTGGTGTATTCTTTTATTCTAATAGGAAATATAGGATAATAAATGATCAGATGACTTTGGGTTGTTGGTTATGGTTCATTGCGCCTATTATATTCAAAGGTTAAACAAGGAATACAAGGCCCAATCTTCCATTATATTAATGAAAAAGGCCCAAAAAAATTTATAGGCATAGAAAATGATACAAAAGGTCTAAAATTTTACATATTTTCTTACACATATATTTTTCTTTTTTCTTTTTAAAAAGTAATATCTTATTCAATGTTTATTCACATAGTATGTAGTAAATTGAATTAATTTATATGATGTATAATAAAATTACTGAAATCCGCTTAGGCCGCCTAGGCACCCGCCTAGACTCTGCCTAGGCGCCTAGCCGCTAGGCATCAGGCCGCCATCCGATTAGGTCCTAGCGTTTTTTAGAACCTTGGGTATGCTTATGGAAATGGTGTATCTAATTTCCAAAGGATGGATTTACTACAAGTTCATCCAATTGTGAAATGAATTGGAGCACTTTTGAGGGGATACATACAAAGAAAAGAAATAAATTAGATACAACAAGGTTAAATAATATAGTCTATGTCCAATCCAATGCAAGGATCATGAACAAGAAAAATTTAGTCTATCATCCAAGAATACTCATCGTTATGATTATATGTTTGCTGTTTTTTAAATATTGAACTTGTTGGATGGATGTACTTGGTGTATTCTTATACTTCTATTTTTGCATTTTATTATTATTTTATTATCCATACAAGTATAGTTTTTTTTTTTTTTTTCAAAATGTAAATAGGCACTTATTTTCAAGATATATAATAAATTTACATAAATCCATCTAAATGCCCGCCTAGACCCCGCCTAACCGCCTAGGCGCTAGGTCCTTACCATTTGCCCGACTAGCTAGCGCCTAACATTTTTTTAGAACCTTGTTGCCATCCAAAATGTGTTGCATATATGTCAATAGATATTAACATATGCCGAAGCAATATGATGGGTGTTAGCAAGAGAATTTGTTGAGTACTCTTGAAACAACCTGCCGAATGCTATCGAGATATGACTAGCATGCATTACACCAAACACTTGATGGGCACAAAAAACTCATACCAACATTTGAAGAGTTCTCGAAAGATCTTCACATGTTTGTGCATCCCCCATTGCGTACATATACACAAAAATGAAAAATATAACATCGGACTCACTTATCTGTCTAAAGTCGTCTAAAGTCTTTATGGTTTTGATAGGATGTTGATTTGTTATTTATGGTTTGGGGTAAACATATCGAACTTGTGCATGCAAACCCTAAAAGATCATCCCTTTTAGGCAAATAATAATTCCACATTCAAAAACAACAACAATTTTTTGGCCACCGAAGATAATTTTGCGCGCCAAAAGTTCATAACACATGCACCTCAAAATTTCTCAAAAAATAAAAAGAGAGTAAATAATAAAATCCAGGAAGAAAAAAAATGTACTTATCATAATCAAAGTTAGCTGACATTAACCTTCATAATCCATAATTAGGGTGACACCCCCACATGCGCCGGGCCTACACATTCTTACATGCCCAACAACATTTTTTAATAAAAAAACTACAAAAACTCCTCTCACCCAAAAAATTAAAAATAAAAAGAAAATAAAATTCGAAGTGGGTTTTTTTGCCCTTCTCTTTTTTTTTCACATTTTCTTTCCAATTTTTGTTATTTCTAATTTAGATGTAAAATTACTAAATTAGAGTGGCGCACACGAACAAGAAGGGCACCTGATGAGACCGTTTTCGTTGCACGACGTACAACTCTTGAAGCCGTTCTTCTCAGAGTACAACTTGTGACTGCCGCTACACACGTCGCACAGAATAAATCTGTACCCGCCGCACGTGTCGCATACCCCCGGTTCCTGTGCGGGCAAGCCTTCCACGAACTTCTTGAGCTCGCCGGCCTCGTGCAAATTTCTCACCTCGTCGGCCCCACCTACGTACCTCCCCCCAATGAAAACCCTCGGTAATGTCAACTTAGTTTGTTGACCGAGAATCTGCTGCAGCTCGGTTAAGAACCGGTGGTCCATCGCTAGATCTCGTTCGTCCAATGATACGCGAAACCCTCGGAGAATCGATCGGACGGTCTTACAGTCCTCGAACGTAGGCCGCACGATACGTAGGCTCGTGAAGTAAACGACAATGCGCTTCTCCGCCCCCGGGATGGAGCTGATGGACGGCTCAGATTGTTTTGTGGAGATTCCATCGTCTGGTTGGGGTTTGGGCTGGGGCTGGGTGGATGGGCGAGTTGACCAGGCGCGGAGGAGGGAGTTGGCGACCCGGACGCGGTGGAAAATAGCGGAGGCTTTTTTGGTGGCGGCGGCGGTTGTCGGTTGTAGAGAGTGGTCGTTGGTTTCGTCCGCGCAGAGGTTTTGGATGTCTTTGAAGGAGGAGAAGGAGAAGGGGGAGGATGGGGATTGCGTGTCGTGAATCTGAACCGTTGATTTGCTCCACGACCGCCACATTTGAGGGTTGGGATCAGAAGTTGGATTTTAGCTAGCAGAAACCCAGATGAAGAACTGATAAAAGATAGAAACTTTATGAATCGAGTTGAAAAACAGAAGAAATATGAATTGGGTTTGCTCTGTCTTTTGATTTTATGGGATTTTTTTGGGGGGATTGGTGTTGGTTTCTGGGTTTTGCTTTGCTTAAACCAAAGGCCTTGGTGATTGAAATTTGAAAGGGAGATCTGCAAAGTTGTGGAGAGCTTTCGAGAGAGAGAGAGAGGAAAGAAAGGGAGGGGAGGGATTGGATTGGATAGATAGGCAAAATGATGGGGTTGTAGGGTTGGGGGGTTAGGCAGTTGGTTAAGTTAGTTGAGAGAGGTGGTGTGTTTTGTTTATTGCCTTAATGGGGGTTTAGGGGAGAAGGGGAGGGATGAGAGAGGTTCTAATTAGAGAGATGGGTAATTGGGATTTAGAGCCTAATTATAGATGAGAGGTCCTGTGTTTAGGAAATGGGTAACCTTTGCCTAATTTTCCATAGAAATTGAGGACCTGGTCAAGATTGTTCCTTTTATGTTTTGTGTTACACAAGTGTGGCCTATATTTGGGGAAACTTTATTTATCTTGGGTGGATTCATAATGAGATTTAGAGGGAGAAAATTGCTTGAGTATACAAGAGTTGGTAATGACTGGTGACTGATGCTAAGACATTTTTAAGCTTGAGTTACGCCTAGCATGACTGAAAACGTTTTTAGAATATTCTGAAATTCATTTTAGAGTTTACTATTTAAACAACCTCGTGCATTTATTTTTATTATTTATCAAATTTGATGTTTGTCAATTCATTTAATTTACCATGGTAGATATGCATGAATTTTACATTGAGAAGCACACAAGTTGAAGACCAATTATGGTTCGTTTGGAAGTGTTTTTTAAAATGACTGAAAACGCTTTTAGAGAAAATGTTTTTGAGTTTTAAAAACACTTAAAGTGTTTCCTATAAGAAATACTAGTTCTTCGAGTACTTTTCTAAGATTCACTTGCATTTTTTCCTTAGAATTGATATAAAAAATATTTTCACTAAAAACGCTTTCAGTCATTTTAAAATATTTTCAAACCAGGATTTAGTATAGATGTATGTGAATGTTAATGTGAGATTTAAGATACATGCCTATGCCTTAAATGCTTTGTATCAAAATCATGTGCTTATTTATCTAAATGACCAGCACAAGATCCTGCTAAGCAACAGCTTACTTAGATTATTCTGTAACCATATATTTAAGTAGGGTGGTGGTGGATCACGCTAACTCATAGCTTAAATTATTCAATCACAGGAGCGTGCTGATTTTCTTGCCAGCCCATTAATAGCAAGCAAAGCACATCGACATTATCTGCTTGCCAAAATCTTCTCCTGTTCACATTAGCACAACTAAAACCAATTATGTTGCAAGTGGTGGATTCATTGGATTGCTGAATAAAAAATTTCTTTTAAATTTATTGTCGTTCGGATTTAAACTCTTTATCAATTTAATGTAAATTATTTATTGTTTGTTAAAAAAAAAAAATATCTACGTCAAATTACGTCGGTTACTCTTACACTCAGGTTTTTGTTTCTATTTTCATTACATATCCACATACAAATATAATTTTTCTCAAAACACAGTGTCTGTTATACTTTGAAGGCTTGTCGAATCGAGAAAATGTCATTAGTAGTCAATTTGTTTTCACTTTGATCCATTTTATTGCCATGGTTGATTATTTAGGGTACCCTAAAGTCTAAATCTTAAGCAATTAACTAATCCGATACTTAAAACTAAAGTCTCTAAACTTTACATGGTGAGACAAACCCTAAATATCAAATGTGTCAATAAATAAGACCAATGTTGTAGAAACTTAATTATGAGTGAGATTGTTTAAGTGCATCCGTCCTTCAAGAAACACGATATTGAGAATAATAATCTTTGTCTATATATAAACTATTTGAAAGGAAATCG
This sequence comes from Malus sylvestris, assembly GCF_916048215.2. Classification (NCBI taxonomy): domain Eukaryota; kingdom Viridiplantae; phylum Streptophyta; class Magnoliopsida; order Rosales; family Rosaceae; genus Malus; species Malus sylvestris. Next base: position 5,471,964 of record NC_062270.1, on the reverse strand, counting down.
AATGAAGGACATCGGATACAAGGTTAAATATAGTTTAACACTAAGCTTGAAGTTATAGGAGAATAATAATAAGAGAGGAGAGGGTGAATGAGTAGCAATGATACATCCAACATGTGTAAGGAGGGACCATATATGCATAATTAACTGCAGACTGTAGTGGAGACAATACATGTTTGGTAGTTCTGAAAGTCTGAATAAATCTGGTGTTTCCTAAAGCAAAAAGTAGAAAAGCCACCAACTTGGTGGATTCTGAAAAGTTCACATGGGGGTAGAAGTGAGTAACAAAGCTATGGACTTCACATGCTTGATTGATTGAACATTGAAGAAGTTATAAAACAGCCTAGAGATCCTCTTTCATGTGAAACCAAAACTCTGAGTTTTTAGGGTTTTTGTGCACCCAAATTAAGGTATCTCTTTGTTCATTTCTTCTGTCTGTGAGTCTCAGAGCTGGCAAAAATTCCTTGCATGGTTTTGGTCCAAGTTCTACAGCAACAAATGACCAGATCTGGTTGACCTCAACCTGTCAAAACATTGTCATATGTGGTACTTTGATTATATTATTGTTAATACAACTGATTTAATTAATGTATTTTTATTAGTTTAGTTTCGTAAATTAAAAAAGAGGGTTATCTTTTTTTCCTAGACAATTTAGTAATGAGTTTGTTGATTGCATGTTCTTATAGTCAGTGTAATTCCTTAATTTATTGTAGAAAATTGTGTTGGAATATACCCTTGGCCGTGGATGAAACAAGAATATCATCAAACAGACAGACAAACCCTCAACTGTTATTGATGGTGGGTTTTTATTGATCAAGAAAAGATTATATATCCTTGGTACAATTAAACTTCATAAAAGTAAGGCCTTCTTTAGGCACACATGGTAAAGATCAGTGTTTGAAATTTCTTTGATACAATCGATATTTTCAGCTAAAATTGACAAACTTTGTTGATATTTTCCAACATATTGGTTAAATATCGATAAATTGTTATACAACATTCCTTAAAGTTTCATTTTGCAATTTTTCATTTTTGAACAAATTTTCATCATTTCTATTTAAGACAATCGATATCGATATTAATAAGTCCATCAATATTTCCATAAATTTGCATATTGATATTTCTACTAATACCGATATTTTAAACAATGGTAAAGACTAAACCCACATATGATGATATAGCCAGGCTCGATTAACAGAAAACAATAAAAAAACAAAAACAAAAACAAAAGCAAACTTAAAACTATAAAACTCTCGTAGAATGAAACCACAAACTCCGCAAAACAATATCAAATAGAGCACATGCAATTTACATGAGTTGAACTAAAGAAATCAAAGAATTAATAACAACATAAATTTTACAATGGTTGATTATTTCAGCTAAGATGGGGATGACCTATAAATCCCAACAAGCACAATCGTCGTTTGGGTCGAGCCCTAACTATAAATCCCAACAAGCACTATCGTTCACGGTAGATATTGACAAATGGTAGTGCTATTCACACAAGTCACATTTATCTCTGTGTGTTTAGTCAAAGCACACAAATCTTATTTGTGGAGATAGGGCCCCAGTGGTGAAGTTACCAAGGGGCAGAGAGAGGCTGCCGCCCTTCCTCTCACCGGAAAACAAGCCTAGAAGTATTGATTTGCTGTGGTGCTGCCACTCTGGTAGGTCGGAAAACTTGCAATTCTGTGAGGAGTTCATGCTGCTGTGCAGCGCAGGCTGTGCACATGCTCTTTTTGTTGATTATTGACTCAAACATGTAGTCAAAGTCCAAATCTTTGGGCTACTTTTGTGGTCAAAATTGTTGGATGGCATGCTACATGTGGGAAACCAAAATTGGATGCACTTATGCCTAATTCTTTTTTACTTGATGTTAGGCCTTTGGCCATTGATGTCTTTGAGAAGCTTTTCTTTGGCTATAAAAGGAGAGCAAGGTGCAACCCATAAGCATGGAGAAGTAGAGAAGAACAAGGAAGAGAGAAAAATAGCAAGAAGCCATTTGGCATAGAGAAGAATTTTCTCAAATTGTCTTGCTTTGTATTTTTGGTTTTCTCTTCCTATTGTAAGTGTGAGAGCTTGGGGTTATTTGGGTCTTTGGGAAATTGAGTGATAAACACTATTGTATGTTCTCATTGATTATAGTGGAATACTCCGTCGTCTCCAAACTGGATGTAGGCATTGCCGAACCAGTATAAATCTTGGTGTTCTTGTTGGTGTTGGTTTTATTCTGTTCTGTCTTACTATTCACTTACAGTTGAATGCCGCTTCTGCACAACAAGTGGTACCAGAGCCCAGTTCCGTGAATAGTGTTGGCGCTACAGTTCCGTGAACAGTGAACTGCTACAGTACCTGTGAACAGTGCTGTATTTGTGAACAGTGCTGAGTAGATGGCTGGAGATAAAGATGAATCTGTAAGGAAGGAGTCATCATCGTCTTCGTCTACATCCAATAGACATCCAACCACTACTACAAGGTTAGAGGTTGATAAATTCAATGGCTCTAATAATTTTGGTATGTGGCAATGTGAAGTTATGGATGTGTTGTATCAACAAGAGTTGGATATGGTTCTGGAAGATAAACCAGAAGATATTGATGACAAGCAGTGGACGCGAATTAATCTTCATGCTTGTGCTGCTATTCGATCATTCCTTGATAAGGAGTTGAAATACCCGTATATGAAGGAAACTTCTGCTAAGGAGTTATGGACGAAATTGGAGGAGAAGTATATGACCAAGAGCGCAGAAAATCGTCTCTTCTTGAAGAAGCGACTCTTCCGATTTCAGTATCGTCCAGGTATCTCTATGCACGAACACCTCAATGATTATAATAAAATACTTGCTGATTTAGCAAACCTTGATGTGAAAATTCCTGACGAGGACAAGGCACTATGTTTGTTAAATTCATTGCCTGATGATTATGATCATTTGACAACTACTCTGTTGTATGGAAAATCCGAGGTGAAACTTGATGAGGTGTCTGCGGCATTGGTGAATCATGAGTGTCGTAAGAAGGAATTGAAGACTCACAATTCACAAACCGAGGCATTTGTTGCAAGGGGTCGAACAGAGGAAAGAAAATCTGGGAAGCGGGGAAAATCTCGTTCAAAGTCACGAGGGAAGTTTCCTGCTAAAGATGAATGTGCTTTTTGTCGCCAAAAGGGGCATTGGAAGAAAGACTGCCCCAAATTGAAGAACAAAGAGAAGGAGAAAGCGGGTTCTGAAGCAAATATTGCAAAATCTGGAGATGATGATTTCGAGTTTGCTTTGGCTAGTTCATATGCTGATGGTCACTCAAATGAGTGGATTTTGGATTCAGGTTGCACCTATCATATGTGTCCCATTCGGGAATGGTTTTCTAATTTCAAGGAGCTGGATGGTGGAGTTGTTTTGATGGGTAATAATAATGCCTGCAAAACACAAGGGATAGGCAAAATCTGTTTGAAGATGCATGATGGAACAGTCAGAGAATTAAGTGATGTTCGGTATGTACCGGATATGAAGAAAAATCTCATTTCACTGGGTGCATTGGAATCCAAGGGTCTCAAGATCACCATGGAGGGTGGAGTTCTTAAAGCTGTGTACGGGGCACTGGTGGTGATGAAAGGTACAAGACGAAATAACTTGTATTTCTTGCAGGGGAATACAGTTATTGGTGGAGCAGCTGTCACCGAAGCTGCTGACGCAGATAGCACAGACACCACGAGGTTATGGCATATGCGTCTTGGGCATGCTGGTGAAAAAGCTTTGCAAGGATTGGTGAAGCAAGGCTTATTGAAAGGTGCAAAGGCATGCAAATTGGAATTCTGTGAGCATTGTGTGTTGGGTAAGCAAACTAGAGTAAAATTTGGCACTGCTATTCACCACACTAAAGACATTCTTGATTATGTTCACACTGATGTTTGGGGACCTTCCAAGAATGCATCTTGGGGAGGTAGCCATTATTTTGTCTCCTTTGTTGATGACTTCTCTAGAAGAATATGGGTGTACACCATAAAGCGTAAAGATGAAGTCTTGAAGATATTCCTGAAGTGGAAAAAGATGATTGAAACGCAAAGCGGTCGAAAGATCAAGACTCTCAGATCAGACAATGGGGGTGAATATAAGTCTGATCCTTTCTTGAAAGTTTGTCAAGATGAGGGTATTGTGAGGCACTTCACGGTTACGGAGACACCGCAACAGAATGGGGTGGCGGAGCGCATGAACCGTACTTTACTTGAGAAAGTTCGGTGTATGTTGTCTAATGCTGGATTAGGCAAGGCGTTTTGGGCTGAGGCACTCACTTATGCAAGCCATCTCATTAATCGATTGCCAGCTGCTGCGAATGAGGGCAAAACGCCCATGGAGGTATGGTATGGTAAACCTTGTACTGATTACAAGTTTTTACACATATTTGGTTGTCCTGCTTACTATCATGTCAGAGAAAGCAAGTTGGATCCAAGAGCAAAGAAAGCTCTATTTATGGGCTTTAGCACTGGCGTGAAGGGATACCGACTCTGGTGTCCAGATGAGAAGAAATTTGTTGTAAGCAGAGATGTGACTTTTGATGAGGCTGCTATGGTTAATCAGAACAAGCATGAAGGTGAAACTGATGCGACCGAGACCATGAGTAGCTCAAAGCAGGTGGAGTTACTGAAGACTCCAGTTGTTCCAGTAAGGTCTGATGTTTCAAACACTAGTCCTACAGTTAATTCTGATGATGAAGATGAGGCACCTACCCAAGAGCCTCCACAGCAACAAGACTATATTGCAACCAGAAGATCGAGAAGGGAAATCCGAAAGCCTGCTCGATTTACTGATATTGTGGCATATGCACTTCCCGTTATTGAAGATGATATTCCATCCGCCTACAAAGAAGCTGTCATGAGTTCAGAGTGCGAGTTGTGGAAGAAATCTATGGATGAGGAGATGAAATCTCTTCATAAAAATGAGACTTGGAAGCTAGTTCAGTTACCAAAGGGGAAGAAAGCAATTGGTTGTAAATGGGTGTATGCCAAAAAGATGGAATCTTTGGGAAAAGACAATGTAAGATTCAAAGCCAGATTGGTAGCTAAAGGCTACGCTCAGAAGGAAGGCATTGACTACAATGAGGTATTTTCTCCTGTAGTAAAACATTCTTCTATTCGTATTCTGTTGGCTTTGGTTGTGCAGTTTGACCTTGAGTTGGCCCAACTTGATGTCAAGACTGCGTTCTTACATGGTGATTTGGAGGAAGAGATTTATATGTCTCAGCCAGAAGGTTTTAAGGTTGCTGGAAAGGAAAATTGGGTTTGCAAATTGGAAAAATCATTGTATGGCTTGAAGCAGTCTCCAAGACAATGGTACAAGCGATTTGATAGATTTATGATCGGGCAGAAGTACACAAGAAGTCACTATGACCATTGTGTATACTTTCGCAAACTACAAGATGGAACCTTCATTTATCTGCTTTTATATGTTGATGATATGCTTATAGCATGTAAGAGCAAAGTGGAGATTACAAGGTTGAAGACTCAACTAAGTAATGAATTTGAGATGAAGGACTTGGGAGAAGCTCGGAAGATACTAGGTATGGAAATTGAAAGAGATAGAGCGAAGGGCAAGATTAGTCTGTGTCAGAAGCAGTATTTGAAGAAGGTACTACAACGTTTCAGGATGAATGAAAATTCAAAACCGGTTAGTACACCTCTTGCCTCTCATTTCAAACTTAGCGCTTCTATGTCTCCTAAAACTGTTGAAGAGAGTCAGTACATGGCTCAAATTCCTTATGCAAATGTTGTTGGTAGTTTGATGTATGCTATGGTGTGTACTAGGCCTGATATTTCACAAGCTGTTAGCATTGTCAGTAGATATATGCATAATCCAGGAAAAGGGCATTGGCAAGCTGTGAAATGGATTCTACGGTATATTCTGGGTACTGTGGATGTTGGTTTATTGTTCCAGCAGGATAAAGTTACTGGTAAATGTGTTGTTGGATATGTGGATTCTGATTACGCAGGTGATTTGGACAAGCGTAGGTCCACTACTGGTTTTGTATTCTCTATTGCTGGAGGTCCAGTAAGTTGGAGGTCGATTCTGCAATCTACAGTTGCTTTGTCGACTACTGAGGCAGAATACATGGCTGTGACAGAAGCTATAAAGGAAGCCATCTGGCTTCAAGGGTTGCTTGATGACTTAGGGGTTCAACAAGACCATGTGGATGTTCATTGTGACAGTCAGAGTGCTATTCATTTAGCAAAGAATCAAGTTCATCATGCACGTACGAAACACATTGACGTGAGGTTCCATTTTGTTCGTGAGATTATTGATGAGGGAGATATTCTTCTTCAGAAGATTGGGACCGCTAACAATCCTGCAGATATGTTAACAAAGCCAGTTTCGTTGCACAAGTTTAAGCACTGCTTAGACTTGATTGGCATTTGTAAAATTTGTTGATTGCCCCATGGGGGATTGGGAGACGACTATTTGGAGTTATACTTAGAGGGTTTGAGTCAAGGTGGAGATTGTTGATTATTGACTCAAACATGTAGTCAAAGTCCAAATCTTTGGGCTACTTTTGTGGTCAAAATTGTTGGATGGCATGCTACATGTGGGAAACCAAAATTGGATGCACTTATGCCTAATTCTTTTTGACTTGATGTTAGGCCTTTGGCCATTGATGTCTTTGAGAAGCTTTTCTTTGGCTATAAAAGGAGAGCAAGGTGCAACCCATAAGCATGGAGAAGTAGAGAAGAACAAGGAAGAGAGAAAAATAGCAAGAAGCCATTTGGCATAGAGAAGAATTTTCTCAAATTGTCTTGCTTTGTATTTTTGGTTTTCTCTTCCTATTGTAAGTGTGAGAGCTTGGGGTTATTTGGGTCTTTGGGAAATTGAGTGATAAACACTATTGTATGTTCTCATTGATTATAGTGGAATACTCCGTCGTCTCCAAACTGGATGTAGGCATTGCCGAACCAGTATAAATCTTGGTGTTCTTGTTGGTGTTGGTTTTATTCTGTTCTGTCTTACTATTCACTTACAGTTGAATGCCGCTTCCGCACAACACTTTTTTTCTTTTCAAAATAGTTAGGCCAAAAAAAGGAGGAATGAAATCTGGTTGGTTTGGTTTCGGTTCGGTTTAGACTTCACATGCTTGATTGATTGAACATTGAATAAATTTATTTAAATGTCTAGCCGCCAAAATCCTTGCCTAAGCGTTAGGCCATGTCTGCTGCCCAACTAGCGCTTAGCGTTCTTTAGAACTTTGCTCAATATATAGTTATGTAATGGAACTTTACAACAAGACACAGTGCTTGAATCCTCCTTCAAATAATACTGTTAGTTTAAATCCTCCTTCGAATCTTTCGGGCAGCCCAAGTCCTCTTTTGAATATTTCGGTTAGTCCAAATCATTCTTGAATATTCTGGGTAGTCCAGATAGTCTTTTTGCAAACCTTGGACTTAGACCTCAAATGGGAGTCCCTATTTTGTTGGAACCTTTTACTTTTTTAAATTTCGCCCCTTCCCTCAACAATTTATGGCTTCGCCCATTCGTGATGTAGTAGTAGTGACTAAACAAGTCCACCATGGTTTTCGATATATAGTTCGCTCTGAAAGTAGTCGACAGTGCCATATTCAAGTGCAAAATATATAGCAGAGAAATATCTTACCTCAAGGAACTATATTGCATGTAGCCTCGCGCAGAGAGAATAGAAAATAGGGATGCTGGTGGGCTAAGGTTTCTTAACCCTCCAAGAGAGACTGTTCATATGCATCGATCCTTTCGCATCCCGCCGTCTCATAACTAGTTTAACAGCAACATATTTTTTTGGTCGTCTGCTTTGTTTTCTATTTGTTATATTTTGGTTAGGAAAGAGATTTTTTGAACTATTATCTCTATCTGGAAAAAATAAAATAAAAAATCTTGTATGGTGGTATGAGCCGAGAATTTTACCAACTTGCGGCAGAACCTACCGAATCAAACCTGGTTTCTAGCTGAACGCATTGCAGTCTCTACCGAATCAAGCTGGGCCTACGAGTCCATGACTGCTATGTCCTCCTCCCTCTTCACGTATTTGATCCTACGGAGAGTCAATGTCTAATTCTTGTTGCTTGTGGAATTATAGCAATATACTTACTGACAAGCTTATCCAAATATATTGGGAGAGCCTGTAGATTGCAGTTATTAATAGCTGACTGTGACTCTGATTGTTTAATAGTTAACAATTTTTTTGTTGCATTGCAAATGAATTGATCAACATAAGAGATCGACAAAACAGAGGCCATTCTGTGTTGATAAGACCAACTCTTTCCGTTTTGGGTTCACAAGGATAGATTAACGGCATAGGCCATTGTGTTTCGATAAGACCTAATTTATGTGTTTTTTGTTCATAAAGAAAAAGATTTTACTGGAAATTCAAAACACACAAATTCGTTTTGATTAAAACATAATGGCCAACTTAAGAGGTAAAAAAAAGCAACGGCCATTGTGTTTTGTTAAGACCGAATCTATGTGTTTTGAGTTCGTAAGGAAAGAGATTAATTGCAAAATTCAAAACGCACAAAATTTTGTCTTATCGAACATAATGACCAACTTAGGTGGAAAAAGATGAGACGTTATGGGGTTTCGATAAAACCAAATCTATGCATTTTGGGTTCATAAGGGAAAAGATTAACTGCAAAATTCAAAACACACGAATTCGTTCTTATTGAAACATAAGGGCCAACTTAAGAGGTAAAAAAAGTAAAGGTCATTGTGTTTTGATAAGACTGAACGTATGAGTTTTGACTTCGTAAGGAAAAAGATTAATTGCAAAATTCAAAACGCACAAATTTTGTCTTATTGAACATGATGACAAACATAGGTAGAAAAAAAACACAAGAAGTTATTGTGTTTCTATAAGACCGCATCTATGCGTTTTGGGTTCATAAGGGAAAACATTGATTGCAAATTCCAAAACACATGGATTCGATCTTATCGAAACATAATGACCAAATTAAGAGGTAAAAAAAAAAAGTAAAGGTCATTGTGTTTTGATAAGACTGAATGCATGTGTTTTGAGTTCGTAAGGAAAGAGATTAACTGCAACAAAACACACAAATTCTGTCTTATCAAACACAATGACCAACATAGGTTAAAAAAACAATAAGTTATTGTGTTTCTATAAGACCATCTATGCTTTTTGGGTTCATAAGGAAAAAGATTAATTGCAAATTTCAAAACACACGGATTTGTTCTTATCGAAACATAATGACCAACTTAAGAGGTAAAAAAAACATAGGCCATTGTGTTTCGATAAGACCTAATCTATGCGTTTTTTTTCATAAAGAAAAAGATTAACTGCAAAATTCAAAACGCACAAATTCGTTTTTATTGAAGCATAATGATCAACTTAAGAGGTAAAAGCCATTATGTTTCGACGAGACTGAATCTATTTATTTTGAGTTCATAAGGAAAGAGATTAACTGCAAAATAATTCAAAATGCACAAATTTTGTCTTATTGAACATCATGACCAACTTAGGTAAAAAAAGAACAAGATGCTATTATGTTTTGATAAGACCGAATCTCACCTTTTTGTGTTCATAGAGAAAAAGATTAACTACAAAATACAAAATGTATAGGTTCGGTCTTATCAAAACATAACGGTCTTTCCTCTTTTGGCCTCTGCCACTAGTCAAATTTGTATTACGTGCGGAAAATCTCTAAATTACTTTTGTACCATTCCTAAAAGGAATTAATCTCAACCTCTCTGTATGATCCAATTCGTTTACCTTATTTGCTTCACTCACTCTAATCGGTTATATAATTGGGTACTCATTGTCCTCTCCATTCACCCATATTTTCTTAGTTATCTCAATTTTCTTTCATCCCAGCTCAAGTTTTTCAATCCAATCTTATCCCATCACAACTTTGCTCATCACGATGAGAGCATCGATGTGACTCTACTTCGTGGGAGAAATCCAGTTCTGCTGCTAATTTGAATCTTAACCATGTAAGTCGTGAGGGCAGTGAGTTGATGAGCTCATCCTTTTGTCATCAATGTCACTTGTCACCTCACTGCCCCTTAGTTCACACACAAGCTCTTAACCCTAGCAGCATGAGTCTTCCTCATTGTCATCACCATCACCACGGCGCCTCTTGCCTAGTTCTGCTCCCAGAGGCTAGTTTTGACCAAGCCGGAGGCTAGCGATTTCTGCGAGGCACTTGCACATAGGGTATGCATCCATACCATCATTTGACATTGATCCGGTCCAGTGATGCCTAACTTATCACTTGCAGAAGCAGCAAGCCTCCTCTTCTATTGGTGATCTTGGTCATGAGGTTTTGAGAACCAACATATCAAGATGTTGTAAGAACTGATTATCTTCTGAGAGCAACCACAAAAGTTGATTTTAGGGTCTTTTTTCCCGAAATTGATTTTATCATTTTTTGTTTGTTGTAGGTTCAAGTTTAACTGGATAAAAATGGCGTTGGCTCTCGGCTGGTAATTTGGAGTCACAAGACTTAAAGCGTTCAAAGTTTGTGGTTTATCTCATTACGTGGATCACGAAAAGAGAAGGGCCCTGCTGATGCTGCTGGTGATCTGTTTGGAATAACTGGATTAATGTCAAACACGGCATGGATGAGGACTCTACGTGATAAGATCCCCATCGGATTCAATAACCTATGGTTTAGACGTTAGACCAAGCTGGCCGTTTGGAGCGGAACTAGGCATGCAAGAGAGGTCACGGTGATGGTTATGGCAATGAGAGGAAGACTCATGCTGCTAGTGCTAGGTTAACAATGTGTTGTGTGTGTTTCCTAACAGGCAGTATGGTGAGAAGGTGCAATGATGACAAAGGGGTGAGTCCATCAACCCAGTGCCCTCATCATGACTTATCTGATCGATTAAGATTCAAAGAAGAGAAGAACTGGAATTTCTAACAGGAAGTGGAGTCCCATCAATGGTGTCATCGTGGTGATGGGTGTCAAAAAAAAAAAAAAATAGTGATGGGATAAAACTAGATTAAGAAACTTATGAAGTTGGTTGATGAGAGAAAATTGAGATAATTGAGGAAGTATGGGTGTATCGGGAGGAAAATGAGTACTCAATTATGTTTGGATATTGTGATTTTAATTATGATTTTAATTAAAAAGTAGTTATACTTATTGAATATTACTGTTTGTTCTTTTATTTATGAATTTTTTTTTATCGCAATGGTATCTTAAATTGACTGAATTAACTTCTCATTTTTGGTCCTTCACTTTTGAAAGCGATTAATCTTATCCTTGAGTTTCAATGCCACACATCAAACTTTGGATTGCAGTAACTGTGGAGATTTACGTACATTTTTAAGTGTTCTTTCGGAACTGTTGAGTTAGTACAAATGGGTTATAAATAATGTGGTATTTCTGGAAATTTTTGTACGGATAGGACGAACCCATCCTAAAACAAGCTCAGACATGCCCCATTCCCAGACTCAAAATTGTTGATACGTTGGGAAAAGAAAAGACAGAAGTTCGTGTTGATAAGAACCGGTTGGATAGATGGAAGGCTAGTGGAGTTATAGCACTGTCTGACTACAACTTGAAGGTATACGAAACTGGCCTTTGTTTATTGTGGACCCTTATCTTACAGTCTGCATTTTTCTGATTACATTTCACATCAAGAGAAGCATTCTTGTTCCAATGTGTTAACGTGTATGGCCTGATCAACCGGTATTGAGTATGCCAATAGAAGCGGTATGGCTTGTAGAGTTATATTTTTTTCCCTTTAGAAATGACGTGGGAATCAGAATCGTTGATACTGTGAGTCCAATCGGAATGCAATGTTGATATTTATAATTTGTTGCCAACTAATATTTTAGAGGACCTAAGTTTTTTCAATGTTGACAACTTCTTGTTGGTCGAATTTGAAAAGGCTATACCGGATGAAGTGTGGGCTTCTGGAACTTCAGCAAGAGTTACTGAACTCAGCAATAATTCTATTCGAGATGTACCTGCAAAGATTGGTTGTCTAAACTCCTTGCAGGTATAGAACCCTCTGTTTCTTTCTCGTATTTTCGCTCTATCTGTTTCTTTCTCGTATTTTCGCTCTATCGCCATCAAATTCGTATTGAGAACTAGAGGATCAAGATTTGGTTCCTCTTGTTTTTCCTTGTATGTCTTCGAAGATATGTTGATGAAGTCACGATTTCTAAAAGATTTGTGTTATGTTGATAACATATCTTGATTAAACATGCGCGTATCTATGTTGCAGGATAAGCATCATCCCTACATGTATAGGGGGCTGCAATGCTCTTATTGAGGTACTACTTTCGGTGTTTTCCTTTTTTTTCATTTCTTTTGGGTGTCTCTGGTGGGCGGAGGGGTGACTAGAGTGTTGGTTCGTTCCCACACTATGTAGTTTAGTTATACATCTGACTTACTTTCCGCATGGTGCAGGTTGATGTTTCGTCAAATCTTCTGTCCGAGTTGGGAAGTTTGCACAATCTGAAGGTCCCTACTCAATCTACTGTTTTGAACTTATTATCCGTCTCTCTTCCTTTTTACCCCATCCAAATTTGAGCGGTTCAGTTAATTAGTTAATGTTCCCTATTACACTGATTACGTTTTTGCCGTAGTAGAATTTATTTAGTTATTGGTACGGCAGCAATCTTCCAACTTAGTGGGAAAAGACTTTGTTGTTGTATTCATATGGCAGCAATCTCATTTGTCTTGTGCATCATCACGAGGCTGATATTCACCCGAAGTTTCTACTTTAGTGCAGTCTTTGTATCTCAGCAACAACGGGTTGAGAGCCCTTTGCGTTATTCAAAACGTGCCTACAGCTCACAACGCTTGATCTGCACAATACAGAAATAACCGTGGATGTCCTTCGTCAGGTACGTACTAGCAGCAAATGTCATTCTGTATAGTAGTTTAATTTTTCACTTTTAACGGTGTGATACCGACAACGGTATGTTCGCAGTTTGAAGGCTGGGAAGGCTTTGCTGAACGCCGCCGGTTGAAGCATCAGAAGCAACTGGATTTCCGAGTTGTAAACTCCGGTGCGTTTGATGAAGGTGCCGATAACAACATTAGTATCTTGTTATCAAAAGTCGAGCAAGAGAATTTACATGCCTTTTTTCTGTCTATAAGCTTGAGGGTGTTCAATGTGCAAATATAAACAAGTGCCCAATCCTAAAAATGTATTGTTCGCATCCGAGAATCACAGACCGACAATCACCTGCGGATTTGAGAACAGAACCTAACGGAAGTAGATGGATACCAGAGGGATGTCAACTTCGTCCCCTTCATCGTCCTCACAAGCCACAACAACATCAAAGTGGGAGCGGTTTGGAGACAGTTCCAAACCCCCCACTTCCCTAGCCAGATCCACCATCTTCTTGTCCATTCGGTCTTGGTGTCGTGCAAACATGGTATTATAAAGCAGGGAACTGGCATATGAGATGCTATAAGCATCCAGTCCTCTGTCCTTGAGCCACTGAATAAATTCCCTCAGAGTGGGATTGCCCCTCACGATCCACCTATCCCAAATGGTCCAGCTCATGTCACGGTGCTTGATGACCTTCGCTGGAACTGGCTCAGCCATGGCGAACAAAGGTAGAGCTAGATTTGCAAACGTGTTTCTATAGTCTTCTAGTTTGTGGCCTCCGTCCAAAACTTTGTAAAGCTCCAGGCACACCAGTCCTGTGGCCATTGCGGTGGTGGTAGCAATCGCGGGGATAATCTTGCCGGCAATAAACTTGGCTTTCAGCTTGTCAACCTCAGGAATACCGTAATTTCTGGCCCTCATATTGGCAAGCCCAGCTATCAGATCCATATGGTAATTTGTATCATCGTCCTTCTCGAACTGAATTGGTTTCATCCTGAACCCTGGTGGGAGTTTCTCTCGACAATGCTCTAACTTGATGATCAAGTCATCAATGACCTGTGCATCATCTGTAGATTGAGAAGTTAAATTGGTAGCATTATCATCGGTCACTATGTTTGCATCTCTCCTTGGCTGAAATTCTGGGACCATCACTTTCTCAACAGCTTCAGCAAACTTCTTAGAGTTTCTAACCCAGTCGGGGATTGGGATCCCAAATGTTTCTGCCTTTAGTATGGATGCTGCCATAACAAAATTAAGGTGACCGGGATCAGCAGTTGAGAACTGCAGTGGATGGGGGAACCGCTTAGGGGCAGACCAGAATGGAGTCCCACTACTGGTTGTAGCATCTTCAGGAAAAGTATAGATCAGCTGTTTGATGCGGTTGGAAAAATAATCTTCAAACCTGTGTAAACAAAAATCAGGCGGGAATTAATGAACAACACCATCATTATAATTCAGGATTACAAAAGAAGGGAGGAGCAAACAGAAAAGCGTATAATTTATTTATGTCAATTAGCTAATGACTTACTTCAGGCGTGCCCATGCAATGCAATCTTGAAATGTTTCGCATCTTTCTCTGTCAAGGCACTCAAGAATGCGCTCCAACGTATCCCTGGCCTGTGCGTCACCAGCATTCCTCTTCGAAGCAGCATACTCACTTGGCTTGGCTAAATACGCATTCACTTCAGCTGGAGTTTTGCCAAGCAAGCCCTCAAACTCAGATCGAGCCCATGTCAAGCAGTGATCAATGTTGTGTGGAAATGAGTGCAAAGTGCACATGGGTGCTTGCTTCTCCGGTGGGTCTCTTGAGGCACCATAGTTTTCTGTTAGGGGAGGAATAACCATCTGAGTGTTGCATTTTGTGCCCAGTGTACCTGACTCGAGAAGTGGCTTCTGGAAATATAAGCACCTCTGATCAACATAGAGCCTTGCATTGACATTATCGAGTGCATTGATAACAACACTTAAATTCTCCCAGAAGGCATCATCAAACACATCCTCAGTTTCAGAGCTAACTCTATTCTGCAAGGCTTCGACATTGAGATAAGGATTTATAGATGCAGCAGCGGAGGCAGCAGCCGTGGATTTGGGCTGCCCAATGTTCCAATCACGGAAGAGGAACTGCCTACTAAGGTTACTCTTCTCAATTACATCATCATCAGTGACTGTTAGCTTCCCTTGCTTGCCACATGAAACTCCCATCAGGGCCAAATTTTTTAAGAACTCACATCCTAGTGCCCCAGATCCAACTAGAAATATTTTGGCATCTTCCAATTTCTTCTGTAGCTTGGACCCAAAAACTGAAATTTGTGCATCATAACGGCTATTTAATGGTTTCAAATCACTGGATTCCAGTGGCTCTGTAGGAAGTGATTCTACTGAGTCGAAGTAGAAGAACTGGTAGGAACAAGTTAAACATCAAGTTACCACCAGCAGTGAAAATAACTTATGTGGCGAAAAACTTTTTGGCTCTCAAATAATAGTCAACTCCAAGATGAAAGTAAGAATGAACTCTTAAAACAATGGAGAGAGAGAAGAATGTGTAATGACCTGAAAGAGTGGATGGAACTTTCCAGAGCAAGCTTTTACAACCTCTTGACCCACAATACCACCAAACATGGCAGCCATGGGATTCAGTACCGCCTTTGCACCAAAGGCAAAGTGCCGCAAAAGTTTTGGATTAATATCTTCCATCTTACCATCTCCCAATTTTTCATTAATGTTACTAGCAATAGATATAAGCTTCTGCGCATCCTCTTCTGAACCAGCAACAGGGAATCGCCCAAGCTCAGACACAACTTTGTCCAGTGCTTGAAATGTCAAGTGTAGGAGTGGTGGCCGATCAAACTTGGAGAAATCACTGGGAAGAAATTCACCAGGATCATTGAGTGCTTCTCTCAATGGCTTAAATTTCAAGACTTTTGGCTGCTTCACCTGTGTGACAATACCACCTTTCTCATAGGTACCAAACCTCGTGGTATCCTCCTCAAGAGTGAATGAGTAAGCCCTAGCCTTTTTTATCCTTCTTGGTTTTCCATCATTTAGTTCTGTCATTCCATGAACCTCTGAGAACACAACAAGATCCCCATCCTGAAATTCAAGTCTCTCGTCGTCAACACATGACACTATAGCAGGGTTGTCATTGCTGATGGATGCAATTATACCCGTGTGTGGTTCCTCCCCATCAACATCAAAAACAGTAAACTCAGGTCCAAAGTCACAAAAGACAGAACCAAAAAGGCCTCTAGCTTCAGTTTTAATGAAGGCGATTGGGGGCTGATGATTATGCGTATAATCATCGAATTCAATGGCTTTTTCGAGATTGATGTCAGTGAATACAACAACCTACAAAAGAGTTTACAAACACATGATTTTTACATCCTCAAGCAAAGTACATGATCACTACAATATGAACTGCAAGCTAAATACCTTGAATAACTTTGATAATTGGCATACTAATCAAACAGTAATAATTAAATGAAAATGCACCTGGAAATTAGAAAGCTGTTCTTTAGTCAATTCAGTTGTCAAGGTATTAACAACCACAGCATTGTTGAGTTCCTGCAACTTTTGAACCGAAGCAAGTGCTCTGTTCTTACCCACATCGTCCTCTGAAAAAACAAAGTTACTAGACAAATCCCATAGCTCCACATTCCCTTCATCATGCAAAGTCACAGACTTGACCCCAGCCAGAATGAGGTTCTTTGCTGCAGAAAGCAAAAGCCCGCATTATAAAAACACCAGCAAAAGCCCACATTAAAACAACAACAGCAAAAGCAAAGACGCACAAAAAATTGAAACGGACAATCTAAACAGAATACATATTGCATTTACAAAAGATAAGCGCCTCCAGAATACGAGAACAACTTCCATGCAACAGAAATGCCACTATGGCAATTCTCAAGCCAATCACTACCGTGTGAGAAAGCTGAAAAAAGCATTGGCTTCGGAACTGCCACAGTGGCATCCGTCCCGGTGTATGTAAGTTTCTCTTCAAGAATACAACAGGATTCTAAATATGGCAAATTAAACCTACAACAAGATAATAGATAAACATCTCCAGAATTCAACATTTGTATCTCACTAATTACAAAAACCAATTGAAAACGATAAATGTGAGGGTTTCCGAAAATCGTACCAATTTCAGCACCTAGACCTTGAATCCCTGAGATGAGAACATTCGACGCGAAGAGCCGCCGCATCGTCTCGCGGCCATAGACCGCGAGCTGCCGGCTGTGAAGGTCCTCGTCGATATCGGACTGGTTCGAATCGCCCACTGCCATGATCGGCACGTCTTTCTCAACCACGCTACCGTGGTTGCTGCTTGCGAGGCTGCTGTTGTTGCTGACAGTAGATTCGGCAACGAAGTGGCCGATCCGATGCTTATTGATCGACGATGACGGGGCGGAGCTGCCGGCGTCTCCTCCTACTTCTACTTCTAAAACGACTCCATCCCCAGGTCTCTTTTTAGGAAGCATACAGTGCAGCAATCTGCTGAAAACGCCAGAAAACGCCACGATCACCGAAACTAGCAAGCTCCAAACGAGAAAACGAGTTGTGAAAATTGAATTGGCGGCGTCGTCGGCGCCGGAGTATTTTCGGAGCGCCAGTCCGAGAAGGATTGGGGCCACCGAAGCCACTATGAGAAAGCGTAATTTGGGCATGATTCGATCCCAAAGCAAAGCAACAAAAGCAAGAGAGATGAATTAAAAAATGGGAGAGATATTAAACGTACCGATTAGGATTGTAAAAGGAAAAAGATTGGAATATGGAATCGGAGAGAGAGAGAGAGAGAGAGAGTTGTGGAAGCTGGTTTTTGAGTTGGGGGTTTATGCTTCGCTTGAGATTTTGGGTTTCAAAGTACTGGTTTTTTCTGGAACGGTGAATATGTCAATTTCACGGTTTTTGGTGAAATGAAGGGTACCATAAAAGCCGACGAAAAATCAAAGGTTAGCGTTTGTCCGTAGAAATAAATTTTTCTGCGTAAAATCGTACCACTTAAAAATAGTAGGTGTATTTCTGCTCATAATTTTCAAATGGCGGTAATGTTCATCGGTTTACCCATTATCATTATTCAAAATTATCAATATTATTGAACGAGATTAAAGTTTGAAATTTGTGCATATCTATTATATAGAATAGATCTCAAAATTTATAAATAAAATGGTGAGTAAAAATATTCCTAATAATAAGCACCGTTGTAGGCTATATATCTACTAGAGTGAAACAATGGATGGTAAAACAAGGGATTTGAAAGAAATAAAACAACGCATTGGGAAGAAAAATAAAGGGGGTGTATTCAATTGGGATTTTGAGGGATTTTAATTCTTTTAATGAATTTAGCTGTATTCAATCAGTATTTTAAGTAATTCTATGAAATTCAATGTGTATTCAATCAGAATTTTAAGATAACTTATTAAAATCCTTAAAAATTCGGGTGTATTCAATTAGAATTTTAAAGAAGTTTATAACATTTTAGGTGTATTCAATTAGAATTATAATTTAAAGAATTTGGAAAAATTAAGGAATTAGAGGGAATTGGAGAGATTTTGTAATGTATTTTAAACATTCACAAATCTCACATCTCCTCATAAGATTTTAAGGGAATTGAATCAAAGTTTTACATAGAATGTCTACAAAATCCATAAAAATCTTTCAAATTCCCAATTGAATACACCCACAATGGGTTTGAAGAAACTAAAACAATGGATAATTGGACTTTGACAAATTGAATGCAAGAAGACGCAAAATTGTCACATAAGTCATCAAGTTCAAATTTGATGCTTGCGTTTGATATCTAACTTGGAGTTGGTTTAAATTGTCACATAAGTAATCTTTATCATTTGTTGATACGTATTAAGCTTATAACAATAAAGTTATAGTTAAGTTTGATAACACGTGTCAACTAATGATAATGATCGCAGAGCATATAAAATGGGTGGAGAATATCTAAACTTGTATTTGAGGCATTTGTTGTATGATTTTGATTGATTGATGGTTAAATGTTGGTTGCTTTGATTTGATTTTGTGTTTTTATTGTTGAAATTATGGGACAAGGATTGTCTGCCCTCCACTTCCGGTGCCCTCTCTGTGCCCTCATGTTTTATGTGGTCACGGTTAAGCCACATCAATATTTTATATTATTTTTTATACATATAATAAGACAAAAAGGAATAGTAATATAAAATGTTGACGTGGCTTAACCGTAACCACATAAACAGGATGGCACAAGGAGGGTACCGGAAGTTGAGGGCAAACAATCCTTGTCCGAAATTATGATTCTTTGTTAATGGGACCCAAAAATAACATGATTACATTATACATACACTCCAATCTCGATTCAAACGGTAGGGATTCTAGAGATCATCACATTCTAACTACTTATCATACATTGTGCGATCAAAAATCAGTTTGACTTTTTAACTTAAAATCAAACATAAATAGTACTTAACGAAAACTGACCGCACGATATACAAATGAATGATCATGATATGAGGATTCTTAAGATCCCACAAAGAGGATCAGGAGGGAATCCTCATCCCTCCGTTTTGGTCCCTCCCATTAACATACCAAAGGAAAACAAACAAAAACAAATTCCATCACTCTCACAGCTTGTAGACCCACCAGACAATTCCGTTCCCCTTATATTTTCTGAGTCAAAACCACAATTTTCCTTCCAGTTTTGTCTATAAGTCGCAAGAGAGTCTCACACGCAAGAAAAAAAACTTTTGCTTGACTGGCCATAGACCATATACATCTTAGCAGCAATTCGGTGTCGTCGCACAAACATATGATCCGATAAGTAGATTTTAGAATTTATCCACATCCAGAGGTAAAAAGTACCCGAGCCCATGGAATGAACAAATTTTACCATTCCTTTGAAACCCATGTGCTACTTTTAGACGAAAACATAGGCGAAAATTGCAATTTTAATTGAGATTGGTAACAGACTTCACCACATGGGTACTTGACTTACCAAGTGGGTCACCTTGAGACATACCTATAATCCACCTACATGATTTGACCAATTTCCAGCCTAATCTCTTATGTTACCTCATAAACATACAATAATCTTTAATTAAATAATCTGAATTGCCTAATCAAATCATGATGACACAGGGAATGCAAACGATTTGAATATTCTCATTTCCCACCGCCAAAATCATTACCGCATTGAATCATAGTGCGGTTGGTAAAGTAAAATCCTAAAGTAACCGAATAAAATATCTACTTTTTTTTTTTTTTTAGTTTTAACGAAAAATTCACGGTACTATTTACTTTAACGAAAAACTACATTTTTACACTAAAAAATCAAACTTGATATTATTCATTTTACCCTTTATTTTGTCCTTATTATTAAAACTCAAAGTTTTCAAACCGTTTTCATTAGTTTTTTTTTTTTCGAGATAATTGAAGCAATGGTCAATTAACTCAATTGAAACTTTGGTCCATTAATTAAAAGTTCCCGAATATTGATCATTGAACTTATAATAATGTGAAGCAATAATTCTTTCTTTTGACTAACTCCGTTACCTTCGTTAGAACTTTCATCCATTTTTTGCCTCTTAAAACCCTTTATTTTGGAAGGAAGTTCTACCAAAGTCAGCAAAAATGACTACTGTCCCACATTATAACAAGTTAAATGATCAATACTCACGGATCTTTGGTTAAGGGACCAAAGCTCGAATTGAGCCAAAGTTGAGGAATCATAACAAAGCTCGAATTGAGCCAAAATTGAGGAATCATAACTCCAATTTTCTCTTTTCTTTCTCCTTTTACCCTTTTGTAGAGAGAGAGAGAGAGTTGAAAGAAGATTTTTTTTCATTTCAGCTGCATAAGCTTTTCTTTGCATCTACATTAAGCATGGATTACTCCGTAATTAAGGGTGGTTTTACATTAGCGGTATTAAATATAAATATACTACAAATATATCACTCAGACTAGCTTAAGGATGTTCACCTATTACCGTTGTTGTTTGACCGCAGCAAAGTTGATAGAATTTCCGAGAATTGAGGGCGCTTTGACGGTGAATTGTTCCAGCACTTGGTCATCAAGGACTTCAGCATTTGTGGGCAGTCCTTTGGAATCTCGGGTCTAAGGCCGCAGGCAGCTATCCCCACTGCTGCTTGGACCGGTGAACACGCGGCATATGCTGCCTCACCAGTAACCATCTCCCAAATTACCATCCCGAAACTATACACATTACTCATCCATGTCTCGCTAACACACTCTGGATCACCGGCAATGATCTGTGGGCAACCAGAAAGGCGAACAAAGCAATGAATACCATATCTGTTACTTCAAGTATTCAGATCATAAATACAAGATATACCAAAGCGGAGAGATGTGGAAAAACGTATAAAACTCCCAAATATAAGGAAAACTAACGAAAAGTTAAAAAAAAACTTTAGTTTTAATGAAAAATGACAAATAAATGTCTAGTAAATAGTACCAGGGAAAGGTAAAAATGTGGTTTTTCGTTAAAAGTAAACAGTACTGGGAGTGTATCGTTAAAACTCCCAATATATGTCACCCAGCTAGTACGCTGGATGGCTTCGATAAATGAGAGATGAGGTGTAATTCATTAGAAGGAAGAACAACTTCAAGTTTTTGTTTACTTCTGTACTTCCAAAAATGTGAACAAGCTCATTGTTATTCAGATTGACGGAAGGTATACAAAAGTGAAAGTGACAAAAGGTGGTCCCAAAAGAGCAAACTGGAGTAAAGAAAGAAAATTATTCTGTTGTAAGTGATTTGTATCCGCATTTCCCGGGACCCAAATCAAAGCAAATCCAAATAAACGACATTAAAATAATTCTTTTCATCATCAGGTAATTTATACCTAGAGTTTGTGTCAGCATCCAATTATTATCACAAGCTAATAAAAGGTGGATGAAACATGCGGCATCAAACAATGCTCCGGAAAGGATATAATTCTTGACCAGTGATCATTGCTAAAAACTTAAAATTTTCATTTTGGGGGATCCGCACAATAATACCTGTATTTCGGAAAGTAGCACTACTATAAGGTTGCGGCTAAGCTGATATGTTTAGTGGCATGCATAAACGTAGTTGGGTAAAGTTTCACGGAATATAGATGAGTGCTTATATAAAGATAAATAGTACACTGAGATGTAAAAAGTACCACCAATTATGAAGACATGTTAGGCATGCTCAAACAAATATGTCGGGGTAAGTGACATAAAGTGTATTTAGTGAAAATAGATTGATCCTGAATAGGTGAATTAATACATTGAATCTGTGAATCCATAGGAAACAAATCAAATCTTGTATGCTGGGAAGGTCTATGCAGGTAAAGTTTTTGTAGCAAAATTATGACTAGAAGACCGCAATATGATCATACCAGTAAGTTTTTGGAACAACAGCCACATTGGGTTTGCAACGTCTATGGAAATGGAACGTTAGTTTTTCCACAGCTTTTGGTTATGCAGATTGACAAGATAAAAGGTCTATATACATGAAAGAACTCAGTTTAACTGGTTCAAAGCAGAAAATTCATGGGATGGCACTAAAGTAATGTAATGCAAGATGTGGTCTAAGTGGCTAGCTAAACTTGGGAAAAAAAGAATACCAGGTTGACTGATTAGTACTGAGCTATATTAATTCACGGAATAATAACTGATGCAACAAGGAACTAACCTCGGGAGCTAACCACCGGTATCCATCTGTCTCGTACTCCATTGCATCACCAACACTTTTACAAGCAGCAATTATACCCATGTCCCCTAAGCAAGCATTCCCATGTCGATCTAATAATAGACGCTGTGTGTTGAGGTCTCTATATGCAACGCTGTGGTCATTCATGAACTTGACCCCCTCTGCTACATCAACGGCAATCCTTAATATGTCCTTAATCTGAAGCTTCTTGTTCTTAAGCATCAAGTCATATACTGATCCACCTTCCATCAGCTTCGTAACAACGCACAACCCATGATTGTCGTCAATGCAAACACCATAAAATTGCAGAATGTTCTTGTTCCCACACGTCATGAGCTCCAAAAGATCTCTTCGGAGTTCAAAGTCATAGGAATTTCCCTTGTCACACCCTTTAAGCTTCTCAATTCCAACCTTTTTCCCCTTGTACACTCCCTTATATGAATTGGGTCCAATCTGATCAACAAAGTCGAGATTATCAGAGTTCAACAGCCACTTCCCAATTTCATCCCCACCAGATTGGATCGTCTGCCATTCATCTACGGATACAACAAATGACGAAGTGGGTAGAGGATCCGGAAGCTCAATCTTTTGGCTAGAAATCTCAATCCCATTCCTATAATTTTGTTCACCAATGTCGTCCTCAATATCTCCCACCTCCCTCCCCTTCGTATTCTCTTCTTGACACCCACATAGTCCAAACGGGAGCTTCACTGTGCTCGATTTGGGCTTCCTTATAGCCGACTTCAAAGCATTTTCAACCCGGTTTCTGAACAATTTATCTTGCCCAACTTCAACCATAAGAAGAACAACGCCAATAGTACACCCTTTCTTCTCAAAGATCTGTACCTTCTTGTAGCAAATCGACTCGTTATCGAGTGCACCGGACATCAATGGCCATGAAATCGAACAGTTACAGGCAAAGGTGAGCTTGAACACAGACCCCTGAGCGTCCTCCTCAGACACCTCTTGAATCAACATTGCAGGATGCCCTTCCAATGATGCCTGCTCTATCAATTTTATATGAAGAAACACTTCTTTCATCTCGAATCCCGCTTGAGCATAACTATTCATCACATACACAAAAACCCAAATCACTAAACAAGCAAAATCAATCACAACACAATCCAAATCCTCTGTTTGGCTGCTCAACAAATTGCACAAGGTCGCAATCCATCAATCCAAACAACTATAAAATAAACTCAGTAACCAAACAGAGCTAAAGATTCAGCCTTCAAACCTGAGGGGAAGAGAATCGTAATGCTTGCGAATGTTGGAGACGAGCTTCTCCGGCAGCTGACTGCCAGGGTAGAGCTGCGTGAGATTACGCACCACACTCCCCCACACCAACTTCCTCGAGCTCTCGATCTTGCCAAACGACGCCGTAGCCGAGTCACTCGCCGAGTCGAGATTCAGCGAGTTCTTGAACGACGCGATGGCCTCTGACACGTTCCGGCTCAGCCTCTGCAGCTTCTTCTGCACCGCGGACGACTCCTTAACTCCGGCGCCGTTCGAACTCTCCGGCGCCGCCGTCGCGCCTTCCGATCTGTCATGCGTCCTCATCAGCACCTGCTCCACCATGTCCTCGTCCGTGCTCGCTCGGCCCGACCAGCACTCCAGAGCCGCAGCCATGGGTAGCTAAGTAAGCTAGAAAAGCTCAATGCGGGTCGGCTCGGGTGACTCAGTGAGTCAGTGACTCGCCCGTCGTCTCTGTATTTAGTTCAGCGACACAGAGAGTACAGAGAGAGTGGCCTCGTCAGTCGTCACTTTCATATTTCTGAAATTTTTCATTTTTCTGACAAATAAAAGGAAGAGAGAGAGCGGGGGTGGTGGGCTTGTTTTATTGTATGGGAGCGTGAATAAATTAATTAGTTAATGATTGTGTTAATAAATCACAACTGCCTGTGTGTTAGGACTGATGATGATGATGATGCTTTCCGATTTGAACCAACGGTGGGGATCGCTGTGTGTATATGGGTGTGGGGCCCTTGTTGGCCCACTATGAGTGCTTATGTTTTCAGAAAACAGGGAAACCACGTTGTAAGACCTACTTGGAAGTTGTAATTGTGGAAAATTTTTCGAGTGCGACCGGAAAACAGAAAGTTATTTCACATATTATTATATAATTAGAAATAATTTTTTTTTTCAAGTGCCCCTTTAATTATACGATGATATGTGATGTATTATATTTCAGATATGTTGAAAAATCTCTTATATTTGTGAGTTATACATTTATTAGAGAAAGGTGGTACAATGAGAACTCGTAAAATATCGTCCCACTCTCATTTATCCAATTGAAATTTTTTGGATGTCAAGTTTTTATTTTTTTTAAGAAGCATATAGTTGATATTTTTTGAGTAAATTGTAGCTATGATCCCTTAACTTTAATTCAATTGGAGCAATGACCCCTCAACGAAAAATTCATTACCATTGGTCCCTTAACTTATCAAAACGTGTAGTTATGGTCCCTCAATTAAAAAGTCATTACCATTGGTCCCTCAACTATAATTTAACTGAAGAAATTGTCCATTAACTTTAACCCAATTGTAGCAATGGTCATTCCAACATAATTTGTTTTGACAAATTCTTTGACGTAGTTGACGAAAAGGACTTAATTACACACGTTGATGAGTTGAGAGACTTTACTTATATAAATGGTTATTCCAACATAACTTATTTTGACAAAATTTCGACGAAATTGATGAAAATGACTATAGCTACACATTTTGATAAGTTGAGGGACCAATGGTAATGAATTTTTAATTGAGGGACAATTGCTACATTTACTCATGTTTTTTTTAAACGCTTATATGATTATGAATTATAAACACTTTTAAATTGTTACACTAAATGCAAAGGAAAATATTTTTTTGAGCACTTTTACCTCTTTTAGACCATCTCCACCCCTTGGCTAAAAGCCAAATTTTTTAACCCGAAAAATTTAGCTTTTAGCCCAGAAACATCTTTTCTGCTCCAACCCTTCTACCCTAAAATTTTAGCTCGGAATTATTAAAGAATGAAATTAGCCTAAATTTTTTTCTTAAATCATTTTTTTTAAAAAGTAAATATGTAGATTATTGTAAATTAATTTTATGAACATTTTAATCTAAAAAAATTTAAATTCCGATAAACATTTCGCATTTAGCCCGGGGGGAAAGCTGGGGGGTATTTGGCCCAGAAATAGCATTTGGCATTTAGCCTAAAATTTTAGCATGAGTTGGAGAGTGTTTGGGGGGGGTAATTTGGGGGGTAATTTAGCTTTTAGCCCAGAGTTGGAGATGGTCTTAGAAGCAATTTCAAACAAATCCTTACTCCCATTATCTTGTACGGTTGCCATTTTGTAATGCGAATTAATATAAGATTGGTGTTTCATGAATGGAGTTCGAATTTGGTTTATGGGAAATCACATTACATTCCACAATTTTATTTTGTGATAGAAAATCAAATTGTCTTTTCACTCTCGTTTAGTTGACAACGAGAGTTTTGTTAATAAATAGTTTAAATTATTAGGTATCGAGTTTGAATGACCGAGCTGACCTTAAGTCTACCTCGAGCTATTTTGTTAAAAAATTCAAGTTGCTCAAGAATTTACGAGTTGGACATATTAATGTTCAAATTTGGCTTGTTTCTTAATCGAGCCGAACTAAATTCGACTTGATTCTTTCAAGCCAAACTTAGAAGAGTCAAATGACTGACCGAACCCAGTGCAAATTCGAATTGTGTCGAAACGAACTACTTAGAAGGTGCCAAATACAAATATCATAAACCTCGGTGACGAAACTGCAATTTGCATAAAACGTACAACACGGAGAAGCAAGAGGAGAAGTTCATCTGCAATTCCCGCACTCTACAGATCTTAACAGTAATCCTTCGTCTACAGATCTCAACCCAGTCGATCATCAATTACGTGAACTCAAAGAAAATCAGACGACGTCGTAAATTCAATCCGAAAAGCACATTTCTGCTGCGTTCCGTACATGGCGTCATCCAGCAGGTTGGAATCTGTCGGAGACGATGAAGCTGAAGAGGAGGAGGTTCGCCATTATCCATTGCTTTGAATTCATCAATTTTTAATTTTTAATTGTTATTCTTTATTCGTGCTTAATTGAATTTCACGTCGTAATTTTCCTGAAATTTTTAACTTTAATTTTACTCCGAAGCCACTAATAAGAGCCAATTAAGCAAAAAGCTATGAACTTAATCTGAAGGAAAATAATATTGGTTGCAGGTTGAGCATTTTGATGATTTCACTGTCGCCTCTTCATGGGAAAGGTAATTCATATATGTGTGTGTATGTATATAATTATATATATCAGCTAATTTTTGTAAAGTTTTCGACTTTGTATACGTTGGGAACTGATTTGGATTGTAATTGTAATGTTTTTAGGTTTATTTCCGATATTGAAGCGGTTTGTAGGCAATGGTTGGCAGACGGTCCGAAAAATCTGCTGGTATGCTTGAAAAGCTTGTTCTGTTACTCAAATTGTTATGCAAATGAATGATTCGCGTCAGCTTGTGCATTTTGATTGCTACTTATATTTTTGCATGCCGAGTTTGATTTTTATTGCCATCGTGATGAAAATAGTAATACGATCATGTTGAGAGGAAAAATTTTAAGTTTTTGTTGTCCTTTGTCATGTTTGTCACTGCCAATATGGATTTTGTGTATTGTTTGGCTGTAGAA
This sequence comes from Malus sylvestris, assembly GCF_916048215.2. Lineage (NCBI taxonomy): Eukaryota > Viridiplantae > Streptophyta > Magnoliopsida > Rosales > Rosaceae > Malus > Malus sylvestris. Next base: position 5,444,793 of record NC_062270.1, on the reverse strand, counting down.
AAAGGATGCAAGGGAGGTTTCGGAGGATTTATACAAGGTCAAGTCCGAGTTGAAGTTTTCAGCAAAAACTTATTGCATGGAATACTATTTTGGAACAAAATATGACGGTAATAAGGAATTTCAATCGTAATTTTTCTTTTATTATATTTTTGTCATAAATTTGAATCAAAATGTTAATATTGGAGGCTAATGTTTTATTGTATCGTGGTGGTACAGGCAAAGTTATCGATTGGAATTCCACATTGCATGACTTGCAGTTGTGTTTTGGGGTCAAAGAATTTTTGGTATGCCTTAGCTTGGCACCTTTTGTTCTTTAGTGCTTTATTTATTTGTATTTTGGTTTCAAACTTGTTGATCATATTTCATCAGGTAATTGCTCCGCAAAGTGCCAGCGGTGTGGTTCTTGATGCACCTGAGGCTAGCAAGCTTTTAAGTGCAGTTGCAATTGCCTTATCAAATTGTTCAAGGTGGGAGGGATACCAACTTGAAACTTTTTCTTTGTAACTTTTGGTTCTTCTTAGACATGTGCCTTGGTCATGGTTCTTCTTAGACATGTGCCTTAGTCAATTGAAATTTCTGATATTAGATCAACATCCATGTAGTGTTCGTTGACAATCAGTGGCCTGTGGTTTATTAACTTTTTGTCATGGTGTTAGAGACTTTATCTAGTTCATTATTTGAGTTAAGTTATATCAACTGTATGATATTGTTCAAAACTTGGCTACACAGTTTGTGGCCTGCATTTGTTCCAGTACATGTTCCTGCTAGGAAAGCTTACATCGGTATCCAAAATATGGGAACAGTTTTTACTAGAAGATTTGAGGCTGATCATATTGGTAGCCAGGTTCCAGTAAAACTCATGCATTTGGAAGGATTGTATGAGTTGTTTGTTTCCAAATTTGTAAGTTTCTACCAAAAGTTAAATGTCCTTTTTTCTTTTTGATATAATCTTACAGTCTTGCTGTCACAAGTTGGTTATTCACTTACCTTTTGAGCTTACAGTTACCACTATAATAGTATGATTTGAGGCTTATAAGATCTTTAGGCTGTACTCTATGTCCCTGTTGTTTCCTTTTATTTTGTGTACCTCCTTTTCATTTCATAATGCTATAGGTAGGTTGAATAGTATAGTTTTGGTCACTCTGATTCATGCTATCGTCGTAGTTAGGTTTTCTTCAAGAGAGGTAAAACCTTTTAGTTTTGTAATTCCAAAAGTCTGTTTTTTCTCAAACAATGTCAGCAGGATTTTTATTTTTTGAATTATTAATTATATGTTCTTTGCTAACCATTCTTGTTCTGTATATTTCGCTATCCACTGAATTTGAAGTTCCTTAAAGTAGTATTGTTTTTAAAATTATATTTTGGTTTCCTGTTTCTCCAAACTCTAATTATTTTTCTTTTGATGGTGAAGGCCTACTCCACATTGGACTTTTCTACTCACAGTTTCAAAGTCCATTTCACAATGAAGCTAACCTATAGATCCCTTCCCCATGATGATGAGGTTCAAGGAGATGATCTAGATGTTACTGAATCTGAAATAGATATTGGTGGTGAAATTCACAATAGAACACAATGGGATGATGATTGTCCATGGAGTGAGTGGTATTCTGCCGAAGACCCTGTAAAAGGTAGTTTTATCCTGAATTGTTTCATTGTAATGGTTCCTCTTATAGGTTTTGTCCATAGCCGTGCTCGTTCTTTTAGGTATGATTGTGTGGGATAATGTCTTAGGTTTTCCCTCAAACAACATGCATGTTGTTTACCACAATTATCCTTGGCATGCTTGATAACTCAATATGGACTAAACATTTAATTTGATGTATGTATTGACTGCCCACAGGATTTGAATTGGTTGCCATGTGGTCAGAGAAATTGCTTGAGAGCTCTATGGAAATGGCTGAGCTGGAAAATTCTTCACCCCATGAAGCTCAAAAATGGATACTATCTCCAAATATGTCTTCGGCTTTGTGAGATACTTCTTTATTTAGATGACATTAACAATTTTTATCAAATAAACGCTATGCCTGTGATAGCTTTGTCCATGTGTAATTGCGTATTGAAGATTTTGGTCATTTTTCATTTATTCTTCCACGGTATATGTCACAAGAGGTTTTGCCCATAATTTATAGCTTATCCAAATTGTAGGGTTTTGGTGCTATATTATTCTGAATTCTAATCTCCCTCAACGAAAAAAGCTAAAACTGAACTTTATTTCGTTTTTTATTAATTGGTGCACATGATGGCTGTTGTTGTATAGTGTGCTTATTTTATAAGCTTTCTGATGACTACTTTTCTTCAGAACTGATTCTTCCAAAGGAAACAGAATTGGATTTTCTTCTCAACTGTGCCTATTACTTGACGCATTGAATATGTCCTTTGAGGCTCAATTTATGGAAGATTTTGTGTCAGGTTTGAATTTGACTTCTTATGCAACTTAGATTCATCAGCTATTTTTCGATAAATTGCTTGTTTTTGTTTCATGAGGTGGAGATGTCATTTTGGTTTTTTATTGAGATGGCCACTTTTTTTTTTTTTTTCTTTCTCTTTCTTTGGGTAGTTGAAAATCCAGGTTCAGATAATTTGAAGTCCTCAATGGTTATACCTCCACCTACAGTTATTGATCGCGTGCTTAAGGAACTCTTTCATGATGGTATTGCTCCCTTCCTGCAAGACATTTTCATGTAGCTATATGAAACAGACACTTTACAATATATTGTGGTGGTTGCTAATCATAAGCACCAATGATATCTGTAGGTGCACGATTCCTAGATGTTGCTGCTGCGGAGCATAAGACTTCTCGAGCTATTAAGGGCGCACCTCTTAAATCCCTTTTTGCACAGTTTTGTTTGCATTCTCTTTGGTTTGGAAACTGCAACATACGTGGTATGCATAGGAACCAAATTTCTAATATTTTCACAATCCTTTTAAAGAAGTTATTGAGTGTGTACACCATTCAGATGGTTGGATTCATTTCCTTAGTAGTGTTATTTTCTAAATTATGACCAGCCGTTTGTTTTTTTATATGTTTGATCAGCTATTGCTGTTATCTGGATAGAGTTTGTTCGTGAAGTCCGGTGGTGTTGGGAAGAGTCACAGCCACTGCCCCTAATGCCAGCCACTGGTTCAATTGACCTCTCCACGTGTTTAATTAATCAGAAACTTCACATGGTAATTATCTGTACAAATCTTCAAAGAGTTTGATGGAATTCGTTTCTGAAAAAAACAAATCATTATCGTTAAACAGATGTTTCTACAGACGTTAACAATTTGGTTTTTGAAAACTTTAACACCCTTGCACCTGCTTTCTTTTATAAGAACACATGTCTAAGCTTATGACTTTTGCTGTATGGCACCATGGTTGCTTGACAATATCCAAGATAGTAATGAACACACACATTATACAATTTTGTTGATCAAATTGAGATTAAACTAATATGCCGAACATGTTGATTTTATTTTTAAGATATGATGTGAACATGTCGTCATTTGACCTTTATCCTGTGATGATTCCTTTGATGCATATGAAACCAAGCCAAAAAACATTTTATCTTGATGCTTTTTGTTCAGCTTGCAATATGCATTGAGATGAAGCGTCAATTGAATGAAGACTTTCAAGATTGTGTTGGAAGCCAGGAGAATTCATCTCCTCAGACTGAGGTCAAACTGATTCTTTTTTATGCTTTATTTTGTATGTGATCTTACTGCTTATGTTCTAATCCTATGTACACCATAGTTCCTCCTCATGTCAGCATGACTGTAGTTGACTGAAAATGCAGGAAGATAGTCAAGATGAGGATTCCTGTATAATGCAAACACCTGGTGAAAACTTTGATGGGAAACATGACAGGTGAACTAAGCAAGTGAGATCTCCTTGGTTTTCTTCATTAACAAATTCTTTGGGATTATCTCTTCTTTTTTGTTTGAATTTAGATAAAAATTTGTTTAATTTTGCCGTTGGCAGATTAATTACTTATAATTCATATGTGTGTATATGTGTGCTTCCCATGTTTATGCACCAAGACTGCATTCTTCACTTTCTTTGCTTAGATGAAAGCATGAGGTGAGTTGTAATGTTAACATTGAGAAGCAAGGTTGTGGGTTCCCTCTTGTTTCACCATTAAGTCCTGTGCTGCAGATACATTCACGTAAAGAGTACTGCTATTGGTTAGCGTATGCTTTTCACATGCTTAGAGTGGGGTAGATACTTATAGATGCAAGATTGCTGGTCTGTTGTAAATTACTTCCATTTATATCTTCCCAACCCGGAACTTTGTGTAGCAATTCAACAGAATTAAAAATTTGAACGGTTAAACTTAATTATGTGCGGAATCAACATGTCCTAGGCTTGGGTACCCTATTAGGTGAATTTGGTCAGGTACCCAAAGTTCTGGCAATGATGGAAAAAATCTATTCTACTTTTTTGAGTACCTTTGTTAGCCTAGAAACATGTTTTAGTTTACTGGGCTGGCTGGTCTGTTGCTATGGAGTTTGACTTCAGTTGTTTAAAATTAAGATATATATTTTGAAGCGAAGGGAAATTATGGTGTATAGTCCTTTACCTTGAAGTCGATAGAGAGTTGGGGACTAGGGTAGATAATTTTCAAATTTACAGAAAGTTAATTTTCATTTGATTAATGCACTTTACTTTGGATGCTGCAGCCCTGTAACACCAGATAATTTACAACACTCTGAAAAAAGTTTATCGAGTGGTAGTACTAAGCCAGAAGCTGTGGTATCTGCTAATCTGAAATCTTCAGATTCTACCAGGAGGGGTTCAGCTGGTGTGGCAGGATCTATGAAGCAGGAAGATGTGGTATCTGCTAATCTGAAATCTTCAGATTCTATCAGGAGGGGTTCAGCTGGTGTGGCAGGATCTATGATGCTTCTGAAGTCGTATCAGAGCATGCATGCGCCATACACTCAGGTTGATGTAACATATAAAACCATTTAACAATCTCATCATAGTTTGTGCTCTTGCAAAGTCTGAAGAAATGGAAGTTGAACTTTTTACACTTTTTGTAGGAGTCACCACTTATGACAGAAGACATGCATGAAGAACGGCTTCATGCCGTTGAAGCCTTGGGCGACTCATTTGTAAGATTAAGACCATTGTTCAAAAATGTTCTTTGTATTAATTTGGCATCTCTGGCCATAAGTTTTCATACGATAATTAGCTCTAGTCATACCAATCTTTTGCATGCAGAAAGATTTTCATGTTTGGGTTAAGAAAACATTAGGTACTTAATGTTTCAATGGAATTAAAAAAGTTGGAAGTTCTCAAGGATTTTCTTTTTCCAGCCTCCCCCATCCATCACGCATTAATATGGACCATAGAATGCCCACTCTATACATTACTCCACAATATGGAAATTACAATTCATTCTTCATTACTTGATAGACAATGTTCTTTAGATGGTTTTCATGTGGTGTTAAGCATAACTTACTGCAATAATCTTATCAAATATTCTATTGCAGGACTTTTCTGCTCAGTTGGAGAGAGAGATCTTAACTTCAGGTGAAAACCTTTAAAAGATTGTTCTAAATATCTTTTGTAGCTACACTTGCACATTGAGAATAACTTTTAGTGGATTTGTGATGCTGTTTATACTGGACATGTCACTTATGAGTTGAATTTTGTTTAGACATGTCAGCGTTTAAAGCTGCAAATCCAGATGCTGTTTTTGAAGATTTTATTCGCTGGCATTCTCCCGGAGATTGGGAGAGCAATGACACAAAAGATACTGGATCATCCAACACTCCGGCAATAGAGGGTTCAAAGAATGACTGGCCTCCTCAAGGACGACTTTCAAAGAGAATGTCTGAGCATGGAAATTTATGGCGAAAGATTTGGAATGATGCACCTGCTTTGCCAGCTTATGAGCAGAAGCCGCTTCTGGATCCAAATAGAGAAGGAGAAAAGGTAAACTAACTTACCAGCAGTTATTTTGTAAAACATCACTGCTGCATAAGCCTATTCTCCTAAAAGTTCCACAGAAATCGGGATGTAGATGAAAAGGGCGGGGTCTGTTTTGGGGTTTTGTGCCACCTGACCTAAACTGGTTGGTTTCTATTTTGCCACCAGAAAGTTGAAACAGACTGATCTTAGGCATGAAATAGAACCTACCCAACCCAATCCAGCATTCCACTGCATTTAGTTGGTAGGTGATCCGTAGGACACTTGGGCATTCACCAATTAAGTTTCTTGCTCAGTGACCAAGAGAAATGGGATAAGCCCATATACATGAAATTGGATGCAACCTGAAGGAATTCCCATGGCCTCTTGTCAAAGCATAACCTCCTAATAAATAAAAGGAAGGGGGTTCTCTTTCTTCTAAGCGTGAGACTCATGGCTCTAATTATTCACTTTGAAATATGATCAAGAAAAAATTCTTATAATTCACTGGAGCCACAGTTTAAGCGGCATGGGATGGGTTTGGTGACGAGAGATCAACAACAACAACAACAACAACAAAGCCTTTTCCCACTAAGTGGGGTCGGCTATATGAATCCTAGAACGCCATTGCGCTCGGTTTTGTGTCATGTCCTCCGTTAGATCCAAGTACTCTAAGTCTTTTCTTAGAGTCTCTTCCAAAGTTGTCCTAGGTCTTCCTCTACCCCTTCGGCCCTGAACCTCTGTCCCGTAGTCACATCTTCGAACCGGAGCGTCAGTCGGCCTTCTTTGCACATGTTCAAAATCACCGGAGCCGATTTTCTCTCATATTTCCTACAATTTTGGCTACTCCTACTTTACCTCGGATATCCTCATTCCCAATCTTATCCTTTCTCGTGTGCCCACACATCCCACGAAGCATCCTCATCTCCGCTACACCCATTTTGTGTACGTGTTGATGCTTCACCACCCAACATTCTGTGCCATACAACATCGCTAGCCTTATTGCCGTCCTATAAAATTTTCCCTTGAGCTTCAGTGGCCTACGACGGTCACACAACACGCCGGATGCACTCTTTCCATCCAGCTCGTATTCTATGGTTGAGATCTCCATCTAATTCTCCGTTCTCTTGCAAGATAGATCCTAGGTAGCGAAAACGATCGCTTTTTGTGATCTTCGCTAGATTGCTCCGGTCATTAGTGTGGATAAGTATATAAATGGATAGAGATAGGAAAGCAAACACAAGATGTACGTGGTTCACCCAGATTGGCTACGTCCACGGAATAGAAGAGTTCTCATTAATTGTGAAGGGTTTACACAAGTACATAGGTTCAAGCTCTCATTTAGTGAGTACAAGTGAATGATTTAGTACAAATGACATTAGGAAATATTGTGGGAGAATGATCTCGTAATCACGAAACTTCTAAGTATCGGAGTGTGGTGTCGTCTTGACTTGCCTTATCTGTCTCATAGGTAGATGTGGCATCTTCTCTGGAAGTACTCTTCCTCCATCCAGGGGTGGTATCTTTAACTGGTGGAGATGCACAAGGTAATGTATCAATTTCACTTGAAGCTTACTTGTAGTTTCAGGCTTGGTCAAGCGCGATACAAACCATGTAGTAGGAGTCCCCCAAGTTGCCGAGCTAGGGGGTCTGCTGAAAGAGGTGACAGACAAGGTAAGCAATCAGAGCTCCGACTGATTGTTCACCTTCTCCCCATCTTGCAGCAGCATGAAGGATAAAGAGAAGAAAAATGAGAAGAGATGATATGAGATACTTTTGCTTTTGAAGAAGTAACTTTCCACAGGCTTATTCTTGAACTGAGCTGGAGGGTTTTCTGGTTTCCTCCAGAGTATAAGGCCGACTGAAGAATTTGAGGGTCAAAACAAGTCCATCAAATCTAGAGTACGTTCCACCCTGCTGATATGGGATACTTTTGCTTTTGACAGAGTAATGAATATATCGGCACGTGTGCTGTTACGCTTGTCTCCACATGCTTCCTTGTATCCTTCGCACTTGCCCTATCTGTTCCTCAAGCAGATGCGGAATCTTCCCTGGAAACATAAGATGTTGAAGATGAGTACTCGAGAGCAATGCCAGGTAAGTAATCAGGTAAGGGGTTCCAGGCAGTCAGTTCCTGGCTGGAAGCTTGATTCCAAGTGCTGACTGATTGCTCTCTTTCTCCTTGTCTTGCAGGTAAAAACAAGGCCAAAAGAAAAGACAGGGAAAAAGCATGATATGGGATACTCTTGCTTTTAACCCTGATGATATGAGATATTCTTGCTCTAGTATAGCTTGTTTGCAGAGGTATTATCGGGGGGAAAGAAAGCTGAATATTTCGAAAGGCTTCGTTGGGAGTGCCTTCTCAGATATGATGAAGGGTTGAGCATTTTTGCAGGTCTGCCTGTCCGTTGGGGATGGAGGTCGACATATATAGGAGTCTCCCTAACAACAAGTAGTAATGCTATTCCTTTACCCTGCTTGGTCATAGCACGGTAGTGGGAGCTGCCAGTTTCACATGTTTTAACTCTGTCAGAGCACTTTGAAAAAGTGGTCTGTGGTATCTGGCTCTCGAGATTCGGAGAACGATGCCTCTTCGATTTTTGAGAAAGCAATCATGCTGGGGGTATGACTCTCGAGATTCGGAGAGCAGTGTCTCTTCGATTTTTGAGGAAGTAATCATGTTGGGAGTCTGGCTCTCGAGATTTGGAGGGCGGTGCCTCTTCGATTTTGGAGCAAGCAATCTTGTTGGGAGTGTTGTCTCGAATATGAGTAAAGGTTGGGCATGTTTACTAGTCTACCTTGCCACGAAGCACAAAGGTTGACACACAGGGACTTTCCAATTATCCAGCAATGGTACTGTTCCTTTACCCTCTCTTCGATTTTGAGAAAGTAGTCATGTTGGGAGTCTGGCTCTCGAGATTCGGAGGACGGTGCCTCTTCGATTTTGGAGCAAGCAATCTTATTGGGAGTGTTTTCTCGAATGTGAGTAAAGGTTGGGCATGTTTGCTAGTCTACCTTGCCACGAAGCACAGAGGTTGACACACAGGGACTTTCCAATTATCCAGCAGTGGTACTGTTCCTTTACAGTTGTGGGTAATAATATGGTAGCTAGACCTTCAAAATTTATGTGTCTAAACTTTTGTTAGTGCTGTTTCTTTGCTATTCTTTTACCTTTCTTGGTCAGAGCGATGTAGTGGGAGCTGCAAGCTTCACGTGCTCAACTTTGGCAGAGAACTTTGGCAAAGTTATTTGTGGTACCCATGAGCTATTGTTGCGTGTGGGAAGTGGGTGATTGAACAGTAAGATTCATGTGCTTTCTACTTCACCAGAAGTCTTCGACAGAATGCCCATAATTTCTGCAAAGCTGAGTGTGCGTGTGACAGGTGCTGACAAGGCTAGAAAAGTAGGTGCCTCTTCGATTTCTGAGATCGGCCCTCGTGGTCTCTGAGCAGCCCAGCTTTTGAGAAAGCGAGCGCCTCTTCGATTGATTCGGAGAACGATGCCTCATCGATTTTTGAGAAAGCAATCATGCTGGGGGTGTCTCTTCGATTTTTGAGAAAGTAATCATGTTGGGAGTCTGGCTCTCGAGATTCGGAGGGCGGTGCCTCTTCGATTTTGGAGCAAGCAATCTTGTTGGGAGTGTTTTCTCGAATGTGAGTAAAGGTTGGGCATGTTTGCTAGTCTACCTTGCCACGAAGCACAGAGGTTGACACACAGAGACTTTCCAATTATCCAGCAATGGTACTGTTCCTTTACCCTCTATTCGATTTTTAAGAAAGTAGTCATGTTGGGAGTCTGGCTCTCGAGATTCGGAGGACGGTGCCTCTTCGATTTTGGAGCAAGCAATCTTATTGGGAGTGTTTTCTCGAATGTGAGTAAAGGTTGGGCATGTTTGCTAGTCTACCTTGCCACGAAGCACAGAGGTTGACACACAAGGACTTTCCAATTATCCAGCAGTGGTACTGTTCCTTTACCCTTGTGGGTAATAATATGGTAGCTAGACCTTCAAAATTTATGGGTCTAAACTTTGTTAGTGCTGTTTCTTTGCTATTCTTTTACCCTTCTTGGTCAGAACGATGTAGTGGGAGCTGCAAGCTTCACGTGCTCAACTTTGGCAGAGAACTTTGGCAAAGTTATCTGTGGTACCCATGAGCTATTGTTGCGTGTGGGAAGTGGGTGATTGAACAGTAAGATTCATGTGTTTTCTACTTCCCCAGAAGTCTTTGACAGAATGCCCATAATTTCCGCAAAACTGAGTGTGCGTGTGACAGGTGCTGACAAGGCTGGAAAAGGCTGGAAAAGTAGGTGCCTCTTCGATTTCTGAGATCGGCCCTCGTGGTCTCTGGGGAGCCCAGCTTTTGAGAAAGCGAGCGCCTCTTCGATTTTTGAGATCGGCCTTCGTGGTCTTTGAGCAGCCCAACTTTTGAGAAAGCAAACGCCTCTTCGATTTCTGAGATCAACCCTCGTGATCTCTAAGCAGCCCAGCTTTTGAGAAAGCAAACGCCTCTTCGATTTCTGAGTAGGCGCCTCTTCGATTTCTGAAGCTTCGTCGAGTGCAGATTTTTATAGGGGCTGGCATTAAGTTCCAAAGCACACTTGAATCTCCACCAGTAGAAGCTTCATTCTTGCACTTCTAAGATCTTGATTTGTCCGACCTCTTCTCTCTTCAACACCTTTGAAAATGTCTGGCCTCTCCGACCGTCGTTTTGACTTGAACCTTGTTGAAGAGGCAGCCCCGCCTTCTCCAGACAACATATGGCGCCCATCCTTCGTCTCCCCTACTGGTCCTCTTACCGTTGGGGATTCCGTGATGAAGAATGATATGACCGCTGCGGTGGTGGCCAGGAACCTTCTCACTCCCAAAGATAACAGACTACTTTCCAAACGGTCTGATGAGTTAGCTGTTAAGGATTCGCTGGCTCTCAGTGTTCAGTGTGCAGGTTCTGTGTCTAATATGGCCCAACGCCTATTTGCTCGAACCCGCCAAGTTGAATCATTGGCGGCTGAAGTGATGAGTCTCAAACAGGAGATTAGAGGGCTCAAGCATGAGAATAAACAGTTGCACCGGCTCGCACATGACTATGCTACAAACATGAAGAGGAAGCTTGACCAGATGAAGGAAACTGATGGTCAGGTTTTACTTGATCATCAGAGATTTGTGGGTTTGTTCCAAAAGCATTTATTGCCTTCGTCTTCTGGGGCTGTACCGCGTAATGAAGCTCCAAATGATCAACCTCTGATGCCTCCTCCTTCTAGGGTTCTGTCCAGTACTGAGGCTCCAAATGATCCCCCTCCGGTGCCTTCTCTTTCTGGGGCTCTACCGACTGCTGAGACTTCTCCTAAGCAACCTTTGTGAAGGCTCCCTCTTGTGTGCTTATTTTGACTCATGTATATGTACATATTTGTAGCTTATCGGGGATATCAATAAATAAGCTTTCCTTCATTTCAACGTATTGTGTTAAATACACCAAAGCCTTCTTCGCTAAGTTCTTTGAATTTTCTTTTGTTAAAGCTTGTATGTTGAAGCTTTCTGAGTGGAGCATGTAGGTTGGGGTAGTGTTCCCTTAATTTCCCGAGTGAGGAAAACTTCTCAGTTGGAGACTTGGAAAATCCAAGTCACTGAGTGGGATCGGCTATATGAATCTTAGAACGCCATTGTGCTTGATCCTGTGTCATGTCCTTCGTTAGATCTAAGTACTCTAAGTCTTTTCTTAGAGTCTCTTCCAAAGTTTTCCTAGGTCTTCCTCTACCCCTTCGGCCCTGAACCTCTGTCCCATAGTCGCATCTTCTAATCGGAACGTCAGTAGGCCTTCTTTGCACATGTCCAAACCACCGTAACCGATTTTCTCTCATCTTTCCTTCAATTTCGGCTACTCCTACTTTACCCCGGATATCCTCATTCCTAATCTTATCCTTTCTCGTGTGCCCACACATCCAACGAAGCATCCTCATCTCCGCTACACCCATTTTGTGTACGTGTTGATATTTCACCGCCCAACATTCTGTGCCATACAGCATCGCCGGCCTTATTGCCGTCCTATAAAATTTTCCCTTGAGCTTCAGTGGCATACGGCGGTCACACAACACGCCGGATGCACTCTTCCACTTCATCCATCCAGCTTGTATTCTATGGTTGAGATCTCCATCTAATTCTCCGTTCTTTTGCAAGATAGATCCTAGGTAACGAAAACGGTCGCTCTTTGGTATTTCTTGATCTCCGATCCTCACCCCTAACTCGTTTTGGCCTCCATTTGCACTGAACTTGCACTCCATATATTCTGTCTTTGATCGGCTTAGGCGAAGACCTTTAGATTCCAACACTTCTCTCCAAAGGTTAAGCTTTGCATTTACCCCTTCCTGAGTTTCATCTATCAACACTATATCGTCTGCGAAAATCATACACCAAGGAATATCATCTTGAATATGTCGTGTTAACTCATCCATTACCAACGCAAAAAGGTAAGGACTTAAGGATGAGCCTTGATGTAATCCTACAGTTATGGGAAAGCTTTCGGTTTGTCCTTCATGAGTTCTTACGGCAGTCTTTGCTCCTTCATACATATCCTTTATAGCTTGGATATATGCTACTCGTACTCCTTTCTTCTCTAAAATCCTCCAAAGAATGTCTCTTGGGACCCTATCATACGCTTTTTCCAAATCTATAAAGACCATGTGTAAATCCTTTTTCCCATCTCTATATCTTTCCATCAATCTTCGTAAGAGATAGATTGCCTCCATGGTTGAGCGCCCTGGCATGAACCCGAATAGGTTTTAAATCTGTGTAGGCAAAATAATTTATCTTTTGTTGGTTCCTGTATTTTACAGTGTCTTTGGAATCTCCTTAATGCTTTTCTAACGTTATGTTTCATAGATCCTTCATTACCTGGAAACGTTACGACCACATCAGTTGCTTGAGCAAATGATTTGTACTGCCTTCAGAGCATCAGCAGATACTTTGAACCAGACTAGCTATGGAGGCTTGAAGCAGATGGAAACCAAAATGGATCAACTTTACATTACTTTGGCGTCTGCATTGAGGCCTCTGCAAGGTTTCCTAATCTGTTTATTTTTAAAAGAAAAAAGCTGAATAAATAGTACATTAACTCTAGTTTTGCAGTGAGTATTTACAATTTCAGTTTCTATTCCAGCAAATCGTCTATCTGCTGGCAGTGAGACTATTGAAGACATAAGACGGCTCTGTGGTGTTTTTGAACATATCGAGAAGCTACTCACCATTGCAGCTTCCCTTCATCGCAAGTTCTTGCAAGCCCCACGCCTCTCTGAAGCCATTTTCTCCGATTGCTGCAGCTTTTATTTTCCTAGAATGGCAACAAGCTCATCAGGAGACAATGCTCCAAAGGTAAACTGCCTTTATGCCTGAAATCATTCCTAATACAGCAGTCCAGCAGATAACGTCCACAATGTCTTGAGTGATCGAAACATTCTGTTTTCATTCTTAGAGGATTTGATAGTGTTTATCCGAGCTAGTGTAGCAGTTGCACCACAGCGGCAAAGTTTTTTCATTAGCATTAAGCCTTACCCTTCAATTTTATATCATGTACCTCCCTTAACTTTGCAGGAGTTTGACAAGAAGCAACAAGTAAGGATGCACGAAAGACCCATCGTGTCAAATATGTTTACCCCTCCAACTGCTAATCAGTCGTGGAGGAAAGTTTTAAGCTTGGGTAATCTTCTCAACGGCCACGAACCAATCTTGAGGGAGATAATATTTTCCAAGCGGGATAGAGTGAGCGGAAATCACTACGCTGCCCACACATCCCAAATTACTCAAGAAGAAGTAGAAACATATAGAATGTATTCATGTGGAACCTCGAACGATCTTCGCGTAGCTCTTTCTGTCGTTTCGTGTGACTAGTAATATTCTCAGGATATTGTACAGAATTTAATAACAATCATTCTTTATGAAATTCTTTTTCCAGTAATTTCTTCATGTGGACCGAAATTGGATATCGAATGGAAATGAAAGTATTCGTCTTTTAATCTTGTGCTTTGGAAATGGAAATGGATTCTTGTTGCCAACTGGCAGATGATGAGATAATGATTTGCTGAGAATCAATGCTGGATGGTTGATTCAAAACTTTACAAACTATTTTCAGGCTTAAAGCTTCGAAAAATTAACGGGTAGCGATTTTGACACTCTTTCAAACGGATTCTTCGTAATTTTCTTTTTCTTTCACTCATACGAGTGCAAGAAGCTAAATAAAGGAGAGTGAAAATCAATGACAAACTAAATCCAAATCGAATTATATTTCTAATTCTTAATTTTGACGTTTTTTTATTTGTCACACACTCCAAACTGAATATTTACCGTTTATTAAGCCCTTATTATTTTAATATATATTATGAACTTATAAGAAGATTGCAAGAAGATAAAAATAAATGAGTGAAAAAAACTAGCCAAATTAATTCCAAACCAACAATTGTAATTATTTAACTAATTCTCCCATGTGAATCTGCTGTATTTTATATTGGTTTAAAGTTAGGCACTAAGCCATCAAGGGCATTTGGTCTAGTGGTATGATTCTCGCTTAGGGTGCGAGAGGTCCCGAGTTCAATTCTCGGAATGCCCCTTTCTAACAATTATTTTTTTCATTTCTTCTGGATTTGCGGAGCATGTTAGGGGAAGACAATGCTCAATTGCTCTTGTTTCCGTGAGGCATTGGATAATTTTTTATGGATATCATGAGTGCTGATTTTTTGTTACATTTACCGGAAACCCCATCAAAGATCATAGACATACATCTTCTCCAAATTTCACTGTTTGAAGTTTAAGGATCAAATAATCTGAACCACTTAAATTGAACCAGACAATCCCTATTAACTTATTTTGCTAGCCTACTTCACACGATCTAATGACTCTGATCTCATTTTTCCCACAAACCAAAATGCCGAATTTTCTGGTTCTTGAACTTCGAACAATAAAGTCTGAAAATGATCCAAAATTCTTGGTAAGTGTGTAAACTACCTTAAAGTCCCCCATTTGTACGGTTAAGTATGTGTGGGGTCAGCATCTCGATGAAGATTAGATTGCTTTTTAGAGTCAAGAAATGGACAAATGAAAGTAAGGCCTATACATTCATGAAAAATCTTAGATAAGTTTTGATTCTACAAGTCTATCTAACTTAGGAATAAACAACTAATGAAAACACAATTGGATAAAGGAGGATAAGAGAAAGAAACCCATCATTTTCCTAATAAATCTTTGTAATTAAAAAACTAATTAAAGGCCTTTCATCGAAAAATGCCTAATTATTGATCATAGTAGAATTCTCTCCCCTCCTATTACCATATCATTTCATCCCCTCCTCTTATACTCTTCTTTTTGTCTTATTATGTATATAAAAAATTCAAAACAAGATGTAGACGTGGCGCAATCGTAACCATTTAAATAGGAAGGAATTGAAGGGGAGAGAGATTAGGAGAAGAGATAATCATACTCCTTATTGATCTATGGGGTTAGTAACTAGTTGTGGGGCCATGGTAACAATCGTTGAGATGGTGAGAGTTTAATAGGGTTGGACATGACCTAGTTTCGAACTGTTTCACCATAAATTGTATACAATTACCGATGCGCTCCGATCTTTTGATATTATTTTTTAGCATAACTACTAGGTCACAAAGATATTTAATAAAATGTCTCAAAGAGATTGGGACACGAAAGGAAGTCAAGGCGAACCAGGCAATGTGGTGTGCGGACACCAACTAGGATGCCGAAAGAATTTTTGGGCTAATTGCTAATGTGATAACCCTCTAAATAAAAACACTTCAAACTTAATAATTTAAAGAAAGAGGAAAAAAAAAAGACTTTGTAAGAGTATTTAGAACAAAAAATCAATTAGAATGTGAAACGTGAATAAATAAAGAATTTTTTTTCTTTTATATAAGCTCTTAAATTGTTTTGTGTAAAACTTATAATTATCGAAATGTTTTTTCTAAATTAGTATTTTCTGTCCGAGTTCTTTTCTCTCTCCCCCCCCCCCCCTCTCCCCCTTTTTTTTGTTTTCTTTCTTGTTTTCCTTAGGGTTTATGCAAGTAGTCATAGAATCGCTTTCATGGCTTTTAAGTCAACATCACAAGAAAATAGACCTGCATAAGAATGAGAACACACGGCATGAAAGGTGGGTGGGAGGTAATAAATAAAGGAACCGGATCCCCACCGGATCCAATAATATTGAGCTTGCTGAGCAAATCATCTATGCTGTTGAAATTTGATCTAACAGCTACAAACAGAGACCGTCTAAAGTTATAATAATTGTAGCCGTTGGATCAAATTTCAACGGCCCAGATCCTTTGCTTAGCAGACTCAATTTATTTGGGTCTGGAGGGGATCCGGTTTCATAAATAAAACAAAGATGTGTGTACTATACGTATATAATAAGATGCCTATATGAACATTGAACAATGCTTTCGAATTTGAATCCTCTATGCATCTTAGTGTTCAAAATCTAATGATCAACAAATCCGAGTTCTTAGTTTGTGTGAAAGAGAATTGTAGTCCTCGGTTTGTGTGAGATGGGCCAATATAATGAAATGAGGAAAATTGTCAAATTCAATTTGAATAGTTCAAATTACTTAGCCCTTAGGCACTAGACAGTCCAGATCTCTGTCCAATGCTTCCGATAAGGATCATGCACCACCAATGCCATATACACACATATATTTTTTTACTTGTATCATGTCTGCGAGCCCAGATGCATTAGAAATTTGATAATTTCGTAGTTTTCCTTAGAAGTTTATTTATAATCTAAAATTAAAATCTCTTCAATTCAGCATATATAAAATAATATTTCATCTACTAAACTTTTATGTAATTAAATCTTTGATGATTACGACCCTTCAGTCCGTGAATTTTATCTTCTTCCCTGTTCTATTATTTCTTACCTGATCGACTAGTCTCAATCTTGACTTCATGGGATGGATAGCTTCATAGCTTGATAGCTCAATTTTTCTAATGGATGAAAAATTACATGTATTAACTTTTTAACTCTATACATGTTTGACAGTAAAATTATAATTGATCAAATGCTTAAGAGGACAACAAGTTTAGATTAATGAATAGGGCCATAAACTCTTCATGTTTTCTCTATTATTTTCCCTTAATTTCAAGCTTGATATCATTTACTCTTTTTTTGACAAAAAAAAAAAAAAAAAAAAAGAAGAAGAAGAAGAAGAAACCATTTACTTTTGCCAAAATCTAAAGTAAAAAACGTATTTCATGATAGCCGATTATATCATAAAGTAGAAACAGTGAAAATATGAAAGTTTATAAATTTGGTATTCAGTTGTTAGAGAAAAATTAATATACTTTATTGTCGAATCAGAATCTACTAAGACATAAATGAAGCTGAGCTTGAGTACATGAAAAACTACTATTCTTTTCCTAATAGTTTCGATTTTATAGCCATCTCTAATTAATTTTAGGAGCTCACCCTAGAAAGAAAGGGAAAGAAGAGTACTCATGTTGAGTCAATTTGGATAAGTCTTTGAGTATGATTGAGAGCTCTTGATCAAATACAACATTTTCTCATCCCATAATAAAGGCTCTCATCTTTAAAAACCCCGAATCTGTTTTGATGGGGAAAAATCCCTGATTATCTTTCTAAGGGCCAAACTTTGATCACAAGAGTATTTATACAACACCAAAAACCTTACCAAATTAATCATTTTTCACACGGAACTCCTTGTTGCAATCCTATTGGAATAGGAATATGATTATATAAATCCTAGTAGATATGAGAATGTATCTTATATTCATATTAGGAGTAGATTACCTATCAAATGTTGTAATCCTAAAGGGGAAGGTTTTTACCTATCTAACTACTATAAATAAAGGCACAATGGGGTGGAATAACACACACTCACAATTACACATCTCTCTTCTTCTTCTCTATGCCGCACTCTCTCTCTCTATGGTCTCCATAATTGTTCAGTAAATTATGCCTACAACACGTTATCAGCACACTCTTGACGCTGTGCTAAAGAGAGTTTATTCTTCAATCATGGGAGTATTACGTTTTAATCATTCTTTTTGTGTTTAATTTATTGTTTTGAATTGATCTACATGATATTGGTTCAATTTAATTTTTCTGTGTTGAACGTGATACAACGCATTGGAGATGAAATTCCGGTTTACCGAGAAGGATCTTCTACAAATTCAAAGGCTTTTGTTGTTTTCTGCCAATCAGGTACGCTTACAATAAAGTAAGATATTTGAAACGATCTTGAAGCATGAAAACATTCTCCATGATGCATGAACCCCCCTATGTTTATATATTGTATATGTTTCATATATTTGTCAATATATATATTTGTTTCATGCATTACACAATTAAATCGCTATGTGGAATTTGTGAGTCAAAGAATTGAAAGAAATTAGAAGCAATTAGGGTTTTTCAAACCCTAGAAATTTTGAAAACGAGAAAAAAAATTTATGGGATTTTTTTTTGGCTAAGGGCACGACCTGTATGGGTCATTGACCGTTGCTGGACCCGCATGCTTGGGTTCCACATATTGGGCATGCAACCTCAATCCATGCCTCAACCCATCTCACCAAAAGCTAGCCTTGCTAAGCTTCCTGGCCTAATACTCGAAGCCAGCAATGCTGGGCTTCATCCATATCGAGCCGCACCAAGCCAGTAGCTTGTGCAAGCGCCACAAACTGGGTTTGTGAAAGTTGCTGGGCTCGCAACACTTCAAGCAACATACCAGCATAGGGTTTTTCCCATCTCCTCGGCTCAATATGCAGCAAGCATACAGCTTGCACTGCAGCGAACTGGGTTGCTTTGCAGCCATTTCCCTGAGGCCCAACAGGCATGCAGCCTTGTCCCATGTACTGCATTTGCAGCCATTTCCCTGAGGCCCAACAGGCATGTAGCCTTGTCCTATGTATTGTATCCAACCTAAGTATGATGGGTTGCATCCCTTTTTCGACCCAATAATAATAATAATATTATTATTTTGCTTCTATAATCGACCTCGAATGGTTTTGATTTATTGAATTAATTAAAAGTGACATGCAGTCCATTAATTTGATAATGAATCCAAAATTATTGACCTGAAGATCACTTTTGGACATTAACGATTCAATAATTTATTTTTATACTTTGAACCGTTGACTTACTTTCGTAGTCCCGAAACACTCACACTTGAGTTCCCGAAGAACCTCAAATCCACTACACTTAGTTGTATATTGCATTATGTGTTTTTGTAGGAACCTCTCTTTTATGCACTAAATGTTCATAAACTAAATTGCAACTGTAGTTTCAAATTTAGTGCCTTTGAAACTCGAAGATTTCATAAAACAATACACCCATGAAAACCCGACGTTTTTCATGAAAACCATGTCTTAGAACTTGAATGTTCTAACTTTGATGCTTATGGATGATTCCTTCCCATAGCACCAATCACAATCCTATTCCCTCCATTCAGTGGATTGTCGTACCGTCACAAGTTCGATTTTCCTGATTTGGACGTTTCTAAGAGAAACCACTTTATGTGGGGTATAAGACGTGAATCTCCACTTGACTATCAAGAAGCTGAGACATCATTGAAACCAACAATAGCATGGAAGAGCTGAATAAGCCTCCACCATGATCTTCACTCGAAGACTTATGCCCAAAGCATTACCAACGGAAATACCTCCTGAACGAGGATTCCATGGCTCTTTGGCTCACTCCTACGGACTGTCTAATCATGAAAGACATTTCTTGAAGCACACCATGATTACATCCATGAATGAGTACAATTCTGAAGTTTATAAATC
This sequence comes from Malus sylvestris, assembly GCF_916048215.2. Taxonomy (NCBI): domain Eukaryota; kingdom Viridiplantae; phylum Streptophyta; class Magnoliopsida; order Rosales; family Rosaceae; genus Malus; species Malus sylvestris. The sequence continues at coordinate 5,425,117 of NC_062270.1, read as the reverse complement.
CGATCAAATTTTGACTGGAGAATACTTTTCTCGTCCTTCCTTGTTTCTAACTCGCCCCTGAAGTAGCAATGTAGATAGCAGAAGTTTACCAAATTCTCGGATTTGATTATTACCACAAACATATGGTAGAATCAGGGCCTGCCAAGGTGTGGCATCATGCCCGAAGCATAATCCTTGGCACCTAAGACCTAAAACTTCAAGAATAAGGGAAAATATTCCCGAACCTTAACCCTGCATAATTTATTTCCGTCTCGATGGAATATACCATTGGTTATGCACCTATTCATGCCCCTACCAATGTTGTTAAGGAGTATCATTCTAGTAGTCAATACGTGAGACTAATTTTGCTCTACCAAACACCGTTGGAAGAGCATAATTTTGACATGGATGGCTTTGTTGGCCGAATCTCCTTAGTAAACAATTTACTTTGTGAACATTTTTTCATGTTCTTGGATTCAAGTTTGGTGTATGTTTTACTTATGGATAATCTTATTGATATTGTCCTCGAAATATGAGTTAATTGAATCATGTTTCTTAATACATGTGACCGATTCAATTAAACACGTGATTATGTTGGAATGTGGGAAAGTTAGTTGTCTCGATGAATGGGTACCATGCACACTAACTTTACACCTAAATCACATCTCTAACAATGACTTAAGGTTTATCCAACCTAATTAAGAGCACTGGCACGCTCCTTGTTGTATGAATGGTACTAAATCACCATTTAAGGGACCTAAAATTCCCGACGTCGAGTTTTTAAGGATATTTGAGATGACAATGATCATAAATGAACCATTGAAGAAAATGGAGTGAAATATCTTTACACCACCTCCAAAAATGAGCCCGAAGCTTTGATTGGGGGCCAATGGGTTGTCTCCCAACTGGGACCACACCATATGTGGCCGACCTGGAGCCAGGTGATTCGAGCAGTTTACTTGTTTTGGTATGACCTTTTGGGACACTTAGGTCGAACAATGATGCTACGATGCATCTCCTTATCCGAAGTAAGGATCTTGTGCCTACAAGCACACTTTGCCAAAACCCTCTCATTTTGGGAAATTTGATTTCTAAATCATCCCTACCATAGATACAAAAATGACTTTCTTTTCACAATGGATTCAAGGGATATATATGGACTTATCCAACCAAAATGCGGACCATATAAATACTTATGGTTTTGGTTGATAAATCGACAAACTAGTCACATGTTTGTCCACACACATTGCTACTAAACCTCATGGCCGATTAAGAGTTCACCACCCTACTTATCCCTTAAGGTCCGAGAGATTGGATAATGCCGGAGAGTTTATATCGACAGTTTTCGATAAAGTATTGCATGTATTTTGGGTTTATAATTGAACATTGAATTCCCATGTTCACCCCAAATAGCCTCGCCTAGTGATCATAAAGTGCAATACATGATCGCCCAAATTTTGGTAAACGCACCAAGTTTTCGGTTTCTACCTAGAGTTATGCAATCTTTGTATGCAGTTATGTTGGTCCGCCTTGAGGCCCATTGCCACCCAACCTATATGACGTTACAATTGGTTACTGGGTACGAACCTGACGATTTTTGTATTTACACATTTGGGTGTGCATTCCATGTGCCAAGTTGCGCCGCCGCAACGTACCACCATGGGTCCTCAAAGAAGGATGTGTATCTTTTGTCGATCATGATTATCCTTCACACTAGCTCTCTTCGAGCCCTTGCATACGATCTCTTTACCACTCATTTTCAGGTTGTCACTTTAATGAGACAATCTTCCCGCCGTAAGGGAAAGATAAAAACGTCAACGTTCCTGTAGAACGACACGAAGTTGCGTGGACGTTGCCCATTATGTCTCATCTCGATCCCTATACCGTACAAATGTGATAAGCAAGTGTGATGAATTCTAGTTTTCAGAATGTTGCTCCAGACGCATTCCTCTGATCTAGCTATATTGACGAGATCATATACCAGCTGCAAACATGCATGCAAGGATAGACGTACTTAACGGACGTCGAGTCAACATCCTTAGAGGGTATGCCGCCCCTGTTGGACGGTTTGGACGCCCCTGTTGGACGGTCGGGTACAACGATGGATAACCAATCAATCTGTTTTGGCCTGGAGCATGACAGATCATTCGGTTCGCAGGATTCACTTCCCTAGAAGAGGAAGGCACGACACAAAATGAATCTACACTTGATCGCTGTCTCAAATCATTTCCATCTCATGAGATTAATCTAGATTTCTCCCGAGACTTAAAGTTCTTGGTCCAGTATACTAGTTTGGATGAGCTAAATGGATTTGAAATGAGATTATCATCAATGATATTTTCACTTATATGGTAGCTACCGACATAAATGAAAAGCCACGATATCGAACCGTGTTCCATTGATTAAGTGACAACGTAAAACTAATTAAACAACTGAAATTACAATCCAGGTCAAATTCCTTACCAAAGTGTGTATTGGACCTGTTGTCCTTACACTGCCCAAGATAACCCTGTTGTGTTACAAGTAGTGTGATATGATGCACGCCTTACGGCGTAATGTTTTTCTCAAAACGTCCTGTGATTGATAACAACATTATGAAATGTGGTTAGTGTTTTCTCCATGGGGATATAGATACATAGATTTACTTGTAAGTTCCTAAAGAATTACATGGACTGGTTCAAATAGTTCCTAAAACCACGGAACACCCTCTTAACTTGTTTGAGGCGTTCGCTTATGGATTGAAAAATCCGATGGATGTGGTATACCCGTCTAAGTGATTATTTGATCAGTCAGGGATATGAATTATGCCATTGCATGTTAAACTATGAAGTCTTATTCCAAATTGCTAGAGTTACAGTTTATGTCGTTGACATGAATCTCATTAAGACTCCGGAAGAGCTTGAGAAAACTGCCTCGCACCTGAAGACGGAATTTGAGATAAAGGATCTTGGGAAAACTTGTTTATGCCTTAACCTAAAGTTGAAGCATTGTTCTGACGGTATTTTGGCCTACTAGTCGAACTACACCCTAAAGGTGTCACTTTTGAGTATACCTTTGATCGTCCATACGTTATGTGCAAATGAGACCTTTGAAAAGGTTATGGAATCCGAAATTCCATATCTAAGTTCAACTTTGCGCTTCGTTGTACTTAGCTCATTGTATTTAGACAGGACATCTCATTCACTGTTGATTTTAGTAAAGATGCAGCACCGCACCTACATGCATCCATTGAATTGGTATTAAAGACATACCCTGATGGTACTACATGGGCAAATCCCAACGCATCTCAATGGATGCAACCCCTTTGATCCTCGAAATGATGATTGCCTTGTTTGTTATGCTGACGCAGGTTACTTATCAAACCCGCACAAAGCAAAATCCCAAAATGGTTATGTCTTTACCGTTAGGGATATCGTAATATCTTGGAGGTCCATGATATAACCTTAGTTGCGAAATCTTCGAATTGTTCTAAGACTCACCCTACTTCACTACGCCACAAGTGAGACATGGTTAGGAGTTCTTGTTAAGCATATTCGAAGTACTTGCTATGTTTTCATCTATCGTTGAGTCTTGACAACGATCCATGAAGATTATGCCGCATGTATCAACCCGACCAAGCCATGATACATCAACGAAGTCAACACCAAGACATATTACGTCTACATCTACATCAGCAAAGTATCAAGAGATTAAAGTCATGCAAGCCAATCCCAGACAACCTTGCTGACCTCTACACGACGTCATTGCCGAAGTCAACCTTCCAGATGCTTATCCGAGGAATTGGTATGCCTAACTATTCATATGAAATGATTGTAGTTCTTATTTGGAAGTTATTTCAAAATCAGGGGGAGTATCCAGAAGTATACTCACTTGATCTTAATGTACTATTTTTCCCTACGATTAGGAGCATTTTTCCTACTAGGTTTTAACGAGGCACCCATCCTGGGCTGATCATACCCTTGTGAGCTCTTTTACTTGCGTCCAAAAGACGTATAGTTTTGATTTAATGCAACTTCTCACGTTTCTCCTTAGACTATGGGTTTTTCTCCCACCTTGGGTTTTACCATAACGAGGTTTTGTGAGTTTTACTTTTTATACATTCTTTCGCTGATTTGAGACTCGCATTCGCTCATTATGCCGATGACTTCATCAACTATACTTGCTTCATTATTGAAGACCTGATGCGCCATTTACTTGAGTATTTACACACTCAAGGGGGAGTGTTGCAGTCCTATTGGAATATGAATGTGATTGTGTAAATCCTAGTAGATATGAGAATGTATCTTATATTCCTATTAGGAGTAGATTACCTAATAAATGTTGTAATCCTAAAGGGAAAGATTTTTACCTATCATACTACTATAAATAAAGGCACAATAGGATGGAATAACACACACCCATAATTACACATCTCTCTTCTTCTCTATGCCGAACTCTCTCCCTCTCTCTATGGCCTCCATAATTGTTCAGTAAATTATGCCTACAACACTCCTCTCTTTTTCTTTTTCTTTTTGGTTGAAAACAGGGCTAAAAGCTTGAGTCCAAACAAATCTACTCAATAATAAATTTAAACCGGGACATTACAAGTTGACTTCACGAATAAAATTAACTGAACAAGAAGGAGGATTATCAAAATAAAAATTGTTTAAACCTAAATCAAGACTATAGGTTGCTAAATTGTCCGCCACAAAATTCTTTTCTCTATAGACATGTTGAAGTTCGCATTGCCAACATCTTGAAATGCCAAAACAAGGGGACTCAAAGAATGATTATTGTCTACAGCTTGCAATACCAAATAAACTATAACTATCTGATTTCACTAGTAATTTATCACTCCGAAATTTTCATACCAATTGTGAGCCAAGTAAATTTCTATCATTTTCATTTCCCAAATTCCCACCTTCATACAAAGTTCTTTTGTTTTTTGTTTTTGTTTTTGTTTTTTTAATTTTTCCTAAACCATATCTGCTATTATTGCTCTTGCTTTTGTTAGATTTCTTCTGACATATGGAATCCCACTGCTGAAAGCCAAATGACACGACTGGTCCCCCATTTGAAATCACTGGCCAATCAGGCAGGCAACCCAGATGTGTTATTCTCTTCGTCACGTTAGGGTTCCAACAGGGACGTGTGTATGTTGCTTCATAAGAGAAGAGCCGTGCATGTATTGCATGTAAATTTTTAGGGAAAAATATACATAATAGCATTTTTTTTCAAAATTGAATTGCAAAACTAACATTGTTTTGAAAATTTTCAGAAGTTAACGACGTTCGGTATGTTGTAAAATATGTTCTACCAGAATAGACTACTTGAACGGGTTTAACCCTAGATCATTTATAAGTTTTTTTATTAAACGGATGAGGATATATAAGAATGAAAACCCTTAGACCTCATTTAATGACTCTAAATTAGATTGGAACGAATAACTCGTTAGATGCAAGTTTGGAAGAAAAAATGAAAAAGTGATATTTCAATTTGAAGGTAAAAGAGAAATTAGGGTTTCAAATGATAAGTTTTCTTTAAAGCCTATACCTTGAATATAATGACGTATTTGTTTCAATCCAATCCTAGCGATGTCCAATGACAAGACAAGACGTTACAGTATCTATAAATAGTAATCAAATGAGTTTTCTTCTGTTTAAAATTCTGACCTAGAACTAGATCACTGTAAGTGTGGCATAGTAGCACTATCCAACATTCCAACATGTGTATGATAAAAGGAGTTTTCTATTGATTTATAACAAAACCATAAAAGAAAAAGAAAAAAGAAATAGAGTTTTCCATGCCATACATTTGTGAGTCATTACACACAAAAAAAATCACTCCAAAATACGATATGGATAGCATGGATGCTGCTGATAAATTACTACCCACACCAACTGGTCAGAATTTGTTTCATAAGAATTAAATTTTGTAGAAACGAGGTCAGGACTCAGCACGGCCATACATTATATAACTACATATATATTTGCACTGTAGAATCGTCTTGTGATTTTTTTTTAATTTTTTAAAGTCCATCTGTTTTCTTTAAAAATTAAAAGATACTCAAAAGGACTTGTGAACAAATAAATTAAAGTGATCATCAAATTGTGTCTGGTAATTCTTATATAGGATTCTAGAAATGCATCACGGGGGGATCATCCATAAATATGATGCCCCACCATCAACAGATTATGATATATAATCACAATTATCTCAACTTGTAATCACATTTAAGAATCTTAAGTCAAATTTGGTCTCATAAATAGATTAATCGATGCCCTGCATATGATCCTTTAGACCCTTTTCTTCATCTGTGATCCATCCAATTCACGGATTAAACCCAAAATGCACAAGTATCATATTAAGATCAGATTTTGCAGATCTTATTCTACCATTCTTTTCCGTTTCTTTATTTCTCCTTTTTTTTTTTATATAATATCTTTTATCCGAGAGTCTAGCGTTTGAAATGTAAGTCTTGCTCTTATTCAAAGAATATGTAGCTGTTTACCATTCACCTGGAATCGTTACATATTTCGTTCTAAATCTTTTAGTGAGGCATCACAAGATATTTCATTTTTTTTTAACAAGCTTCAATTACAACGAGGTTCCTCTACAAATTTTTAGAGACATTTAGTGATAGTACGTGTACCTTGTAAACAGACTAGAAAAATGTGTACAATTATGATGGTACCGAAGTTTAGTGCATTAGTTATTATGTTGGCTTCTCAAAAGATATGTGTGAGCAATATATATGAGAACTTGCTTCAAAAGTAGATGGACATAAATTCTCTACGGAAGTTGTGCTTTGCTGTTATTGATGTTAATGAAGATATGTGCCTTCCACCTTAACACAAATCAGACCCAACCTTGATAGCCAAAGAAGGCTTTAAGGTCTGCAATTTTGCTCGTATAGGACTGAATATTTCATTATTATATAAGTAATTTTTTTGTTTATGAAAATAAAAATAAAATCTTTAATAACACATAAAAAAAAGTGTATAAATCTCAATAAAATTATAAAAGCAACAACTTGAAAAGACCAAACAAAAGGCGTACAAATTTCACATCACTAATATCTAGCATGATCTATATTTAAGCCCATACAACCAAAATAATCGAAGTTCTAATCACGACTATAACCACAAATCGAAATCGTTTTGGTATACAACAACTACATATAACTAAGGTAACTTCTAGAACTATAGAAGAAACTGAGAAAGATTCAGTCTCTAGTTATTTATCTATGGATAAAAACGAATAAGAGTCGCTAATAGTGAGTCATGCGTGCTAATGATAATGATGTTAATGATAATTTTGGTTAATCAGGATGTTATAATAGTTTATTTTAGTGACATTCAATCTCCACTTAATGAGAAAAATACTTGAGTTTCAATCTTACAAAGACAATTTATATACCAGAAAGAAAAGCAAGAAAACACGATGCATGTCGCTTGACACATTGAATGAGTTGCAGGTGTCTTCCTTTTTAGAATGTTTGCATATCCTCAGTGGCGGAACCTACTTGTTCCTCCGTTCCGATTAATAAACTTTTACCGTTCGAACATCATAATCGGAGTTGCTCATTCTTTTTATCTTCATCTAAAGATCATATTTGCAAAAAATTATTCAATTTGAAGATTGTTTAGTCATCCATACGTGTCAAACTAATCAACGATTTTGGTAACAAATAGCATGTTTATGATGAACCGTACGTCCATTTATTTTATGCCTATGAATGGCTAAAAGATCTCTAAATTAAATAATATTTATATGATCTTTATATGCTGATAAAAAGAATGAGAGGTTCCAATTACGATGTTCAAACAGTCAATATTTGTTAAGGGATATTTTGGATGCGGTCCCTAATCCTTGACATTCTTTGATTAAAACCTTAATAATACTCAAAGTTTGATCAAAGTCCCTTGACTTTGTACACCTCATTATATTACTATTAATATTAATATTTTTATAGTTTTACATTAATTGTTTGATATTTTATGATATTTATAATCTTATAAATTTAAAATCCCTCATTATAATATTATTAGAAACGGTTACAATAAAAAAATTCAAACATTTTGATTTAATAAATGGATAAAAACTATGTAAAAATAATAAATAATAAATGGCAAAAGAATGTATCCATAGTGTTAAAAGAATTGGTAAATTTTACAAAAAAATAGGTACATTTCACATATAACAAAGTGGTACATTAACAAAGAAGAATGGGTACATTATAAATAAATTAGGGTACAGATAAAAGATTAAAAAATTATGAGTACAAATGAATTTTTAAAAAATATAGGTGCTAAAAGAAATTAATACATGGGTACAAAATAAAACTAAAAAGAAAATACTAGAAATTTAAAAAAAAATGTTGCAAATTAAAAGTGGGTACAAAGTAAAAAAATAAATATATGATACAAAGTTTAGGCATAAAACATAAATATACCATATGTAATTTTTCTATCATTGATTAAATATACAATGTCATGTGACGGTATACACATGGGTACAAACACAAATAAAACTTTAAAAAATTGGGCACAAAAAGAAACTAATATATGGGTACAAATTAAAAATGAAAAGAAAATTGGTACAAATTAAAAAATATTTACAATTAAAAATAGGTACAAACTAAAAACAAAAATATATGATAAAAAATTTAGTCATAAATATAAATATACTAATTGTGTTGATGCACAAAATCAGCGAGGATTTTGTGTCAACATAAAGTGTTAAGTTTGTGACCTTCGCTAGATTGCTCCGGTCACTAGTGTGGATACGTAAGTAAATGGATAGGGACAGGGAAGCGAACACAAGATGTACGTGGTTCACCTAGATTGGCTACGTCCACGGAGTAGAGGAGTTCTCATTAATTGTGAAGGGTTTACACAAGTACATAGGTTCAAGCTCTCCTTTAGTGAGTACTAGTAAATGATTTAATACAAATGACATTAGGAAATATTGTGAGAGAATGATTTGTATTTATAGAAGATAGTTTCTAGTTTCATTCTGACATTGACACGTGTCATGTTGTGATTGGCTTCTGATGTTAACACGTGTCGTGCTATGATTGGCTTCTGATGTCGACATGTGTCACGCTGTGATTGGGCTCCTGGTTGGAAGGAAACTCTTCTGGGTCCTTGACGGTATAACGTTGACCGGTGCTCAGTAGTTTCGGGATTGGTCAAGTATGGTACAAGCAGTGCTCCCCTAAGTTCCCGAGTGAGGGAAGCTTCTCGGTTGGGTACTTGCAAGATCCAAGCCATTGAGTAATAATGAAACTTCTAAGTACCGAAGTGCAGTATCATTTTCACTTGCTTATCTGTCTCATATGTAGATGTGGCATCTTCTCTGGAAGTACTTTTCCTCCATCCAGGGTTGGTATCTTTAACCGATGAAGATGCACAAGGTAATGTATCAATTTCACTTAAAGCTTACTTGTAGTTTCGGCTTGGTCAAGTGCGATATAACCCCTATAGTAGGAGTCCCCTAAGTCGCCGAGCTAAGAGATTTGTCGAAGGAAGTAACAGACAAGGTAAGCAATCAGACTTCCAAGCAAACAACCTGGATCGGAGGTTCGACTTCGGCTTTCGGTTGGTTGTTCTCCTTCTCCTTGTGTCGTAAACAGCAACAAGGATAAGGAGAATCAAATGGAGAAGAGATTATATGAGATACTTTTGCTTTTGAAGAAGTAACTTTCCACAGGCTTATTCTTGAACTAGGCTGGAGGGTTTTCTGGTTTCCTCCAGAGTATAAGGCCGACTTAAGAATTTGAGGGTCAAAACAAGTCCATCAAATCTAGAGTACGTTCGACCATGATGATACGGGATACTTTTGCTGTTGACAAAGTAGTGGATGTATCGGCATGTGTTCTGTTACGTTGGTCTCCACATGCTTCCTTGTATCCTTTTCACTTGCCCTATCTATTCCTCAGGCAGATGTGGTATCTTTTCTGGAAGCATAAGATGTTGAAGATGAGTACTCGAGAGCAATGCTAGATAAGTAATCAGGCAAGAGGTTCCAGGCAGTCAGTTCTTGACTGGAAGCTTGATTCCAAGTGCTGACTTATTACTCTCTTTCTCCTTGTCTTGCAGGTAAGAACAAGGGCAAAGGAAAAGACAGGGAAAAAACATGATATGGGATACTCTTGCTTTGGTGTGGCTGGTTTACATAGGTATTATTGGGGGGGAAGAAAGCTGAGTATTTCGAGAGGCTTTGTTAGGAGTGCCCTCTCAGATATAAGGAAGGGTTGAGCATTTTTGCAGGTCTACCTGTCTGTGAAGGATAGAGGTCGACATATATAGGAGTAGAGGAGTTCTCATTAATTGTGAAGGGTTTACACAAGTACATAGGTTCAAGCTCTCCTTTAGTGAGTACTAGTAAATGATTTAATACAAATGACATTAGGAAATATTGTGAGAGAATGATTTGTATTTATAGAAGATAGTTTCTAGTTTCATTCTGACATTGAAACGTGTCGTGTTGTGATTGGCTTCTGATGTTAACACGTGTCGTGCTATGATTGGCTTCTGATGTTGACATGTGATTGGGCTCCTGGTTGGAAGAAAACTCTTCTGGGTCCTTGACGGTATAACGTTGACCGGTGCTCAGTAGTTTCGGGATTGGTCAAGTATGGTACAAGCAGTGCTCCCCTAAGTTCCCGAGTGAGGGAAGCTCCTAGGTTAGGGACTTGCAAGATCCAAGCCATTGAGTAATAATGAAACTTCTAAGTACCGAAGTGCAGTATCATTTTCACTTACCTTATCTGTCTCATATGTAGATGTGGCATCTTCTCTGGAAGTACTTTTCCTCCATCAAGGGGTGGTATCTTTAACCGATGAAGATGCACAAGGTAATGTATCAATTTCACTTAAAGCTTACTTGTAGTTTCGGCTTGGTCAAGTGCGATATAACCCCTATAGTAGGAGTCTCCCAAGTCGCTGAGCTAAGATATTTGTCGAATGAGGTAACAGACAAGGTAAGCAATCAGACTTCCAAGCAAGCAACCTGGATCGAAGGTTCGACTTTGGCTTTCGGTTGATTGTTCTCCTTCTCCTTGTGTCGTAAACAGCAATAAGGATAAGGAGAAGCAAATGGAGAAGAGATTATATGAGATACTTTTGCTTTTGAAGAAGTAACTTTCCACAGGCTTATTCTTGAACTAGGCTGGAGGGTTTTCTGGTTTCCTCCAGAGTATAAGGCCGACTTAAGAATTTGAGGGTTAAAACAAGTCCATCAAATCTAGAGTACGTTCGACCATGATGATATGGGATACTTTTGCTGTTGACAAAGTAGTGGATGTATCGGCATGTGTTTTGTTACGTTGGTCTCCACATGCTTCCTTGTATCCTTCTCACTTGCCCTATCTATTCCTCAGGCAGATGTGGTATCTTTTCTGGAAGCATAAGATGTTGAAGATGAGTACTCGAGAGCAATGCCAGATAAGTAATCAGGCAAGAGGTTCTAGGCAGTCAGTTCTTGACTGTAAGCTTGATTCCAAGTGCTGACTTATTACTTTCTTTCTCCTTGTCTTGCAGGTAAGAACAAGGGAAAAGGAAAAGACAGGGAAAAAGCATGATATGGGATACTCTTGCTTTGGTGTGGCTGGTTTACATAGGTATTATTGGGGGGGGGGGGAAGAAAGCTGAGTATTTCGAGAGGCTTCGTTAGGAATGCCCTCTCAGATATAAGGAAGGGTTGAGCATTTTTGCAGGTCTACCTGTCAGTGAAGGATAGTGGTCGACATATATAGGAGTCTCCCTAACAACAAGTAGTAATGTTATTCCTTTACCCTTCTTGGTCATAGCAATGTAGTGGGAGCGACAAGCTTCACATGTTTTAACTTTGTTAGAGCACTTTGAAAAAATGGTCTGTGCTATCTGGAAAGCTAATGTTGCGTGTGAAGATTGCAGACAAGCTTTATCCAAGGAAATATGGCTCTCGAAGTTCGGAGAGCGGTGCCTCTTCGGTTTTCGAACAAGCAATTCTGTCGGGGATCTGGCTCTCGAGATTCGGAGAACAATGCCTCTTCGATATTTGAGAAAGCAATCCTATGGGGAGTCTGGCTCTTGAGATTCAGATTAGGGCTGGGCACGGGCCGGGCCGGGCCCATTTTTAAAGGGACCGGACCGGACCCAAAATTAAAGGAGACGGGGCAGGTAGGGCCGGGCATTACAATTCTGAAAATAGGAACCGGACCTTACCCGGTCCGGTTGAAACGGGCCGGTTCGGTCTGGGTACACGGGTCCTTTTTTTAAAAAAAAAAATTCAATACATTCCAATTCAAAGGATATCAACGGACAAGAAACATCCAGTATGATGTGTATCTACCCGTCCTTTTCATCTAATTAAGGAAATTAAAAGCTGAACAAACTAAACAATATCGTGAATTCTAAATTTACAAATTCATGGTTTCATTCTGAATCTTGCAATTACAGTTCACTACATGGCATGCAAAGCCTTGATGTAAAAAATTTAAATTTTCACGATTGCCTGCACTATAAATGCGATTCACATCTTAAATCTACAGACCGTGTTTCCACAATAGTTTCTATTTTACTCCAAAAAAAAAAATTGATCGCATACAAAACACAAATTAATCACACAATTCATCCAAATATACTCGAAAATTGTCAGATGATGAATCGGAAACAACAGTCACCCGAGGTCGAATCCTATCCTAACATTCCTCAACATTGAATTACATGCATAACTCACATGTTAAAACTATTTATGTACGAGTATCGCGTTTATAGCTAAAACTAGAGCTCAAAAATTAGCAAATACAAAAACATACCCAGGTTTCGATGCGGTCGAAGCTGCAGCGCCATCAGCTTTGGTCTAAAAAAAATTAAACACCCAACAACTAAATTCAGAACTCCAGGCATTACAAATAACAACAAAATCCGAAATCAATTTCAAAAGTTAAAGAGAGAAAGGAAAAGGAGATGATTAACTGCAACAACATTGGTAATCAGCTGATCAGCCCGGCGAGCCTTCGAATTCGAACCCGAGCTAACCCTGGTGTCAGATCTGACAACAAAGAAGCTCGCTTTCCTCCCTGAATCAAATCAAAACACAAAAATTAGCAAAATTTTAAAAAGAAAAATCAACGGAGAGGGATAGGGAGAGGGATTCGAGGGAGAGGGATAGGGAGAGGGACTCAGGGAGATGGAGTCGAGGGAGAGTCTGAGAATTCAAGAGACTGAGGTTTGAGGCTGCTGCGGCTGATGATGCTTCTGGAACTCGGGACTCGGGGAAGGTTGGCTAGGGTTGAAAGTTGAAAACTTGAACTGACGGTTGAGATTGGATGGAGAGATGATATTAAATCTCGTCCGTCAAATCTAGCACAAACGGGCCGGTCCGGGTACCCGCGGATCCTATAATTTTGGAACCGACCCGCCCCTAAAACTTCAATTACCCAGCCCGTCCCGCCCCGATCTACTTTTACAAAACTAAGAACCGGCCCGTACCCGCCCCGCACCCGTATTACCCGCCCCTACCCGCGGGTCCATGACCCGTTTGCCCAGCCCTAATTCAGATAGCGGTGTCTCTTCGATTTTTGAGAAAGTAATCCTGTTGGGAGTCTAGCTCTCGAGATTCGGAGGGTGGTGCCTCTTCAATTTTTGAGAAACTAATCATGTTGGGAATTTGGCTCTCGAGATTCGGAGAGCGGTGCCTCTTCGATTTTTGAGCAAGTAATCTTGTTGGGAGTTTGACTCTCGAGATTCGAAGAGCGATGCCTCTTTGATTTTTGAGCAAGCAATCTTGTTGGGAGTGTTTTCTCGAATGTGAGTAGAGGTTGGGCATTTTTGCCAGTCTGCCTTGACACACATAGGGACTTTCCAGTTATCAAGCAGTGATGTTGTTCCTTTACCCTTGTGGGTAATAGTAGGGTAGCTGGACTTTCAAAATTTATGTGTTTAAACTTTGTCAGAGATCTTTGGCAAAGTTATTTCTGGTACCCAAGGAGCTGATGTTACGTGTGGAAAGTGGAACCTCTTCGGAATCTGGAAAGTGGTGCCTCTTCGATTTTTGAACCAACGACTCTATTGCCATTTCTTTTATAAGGGCATCAATTGTGTGCAAGAAGTACATTCAGAGAGTTACTGCTTGTAAGAATTTTCCCTTTACTTCAGAGATTTATTGCACCTTATTTCTCTTTCATCATTTATAAGAATGTCTGGCTCATCCGACCGTCGTTCTGACTTGAACTTTGGTGAAGAGGCAGCCATGCCTTCTCAAGACAACATATGGCGCCCATCTTTCTTATCCCTTACTGGTCCTCTTACCGTTGGGGACTCTGTGATGTAGAATGATATGACCGCTGCGGTGGTGGCCAGAAACCTTCTCACTCCCAAAGATAACAGACTACTTTCCAAACAGTCTGATGAGTTGGCTGTTAAGAATTCTCTGGCTCTCAGTGTTTAGTGTGCAGGTTCTGTGTCTAATATGGCCCAATGCCTATTTGCTCGAACTCGCCAAGTTGAATCATTGGCGGCTGAAGTGATAAGTCTTAAACATGAGATCAAAAGGCTCAAACATGAGAATAAACAGTTGCACAGGCTCGCACATGACTATGCTACAAACATAAAGATGAAGCTCGACTAGCTACAGGAATCTGATGGTCAGATTTTACTTGATCATCAGAGGTTTGTGGGTTTGTTCCAAAGGCATTTATTGCCTTCGTCTTCTGGGGTTGTACTGCGTAATGAAGCTCCAAATGATTAACCTTCGATGCCTCATCCTTTTGGGGTTCTGCCTAATACTGAGGCTCCGAATAATCACCCTCTGGTGCATTCTCTTTCTGGGGCTCTGCCGACTGCTAAGACTTCTCTTGAGCAACCTTTGTGAAAGCTCCCTCTTGTTTGTTTATTTTGATTCATGTGTATGTACATATTTGTAACTTATCGGAGATATCAATAAACAAGTTTTGCTTCATTTCAACGTGTTGTGTTGAATACACCAAGACCTTATTCACTAAGTTCTTTGAATTTTTCCTTTTGTTGAAGCTTGTATGTTGAAGTTTTGTGAGTAAAACATGTAGGTTGAGGTAGTGCTCCCTTAATTTCCTGAGTGAGGAAAACTTCTCGGTTGGAGACTTGAAAAAATCCAAGTCACTGAGTGGTCGTGAGACTTATGAGTATCAAGGTGCAGTAGCACATGGTAGGAGTTCCCCAAGTCTCCGGTTGAGGGAGTTGACGAAGGATGTGTCTTGCTAGTAGCCAAGTTTCCAAAGTAACAAAACTTCACCATTTTCCTTTCTAAGTGGTAACCCAAAACTCCTCATTCATATATATTTGTTATGAAAGTTGTTAGGCCCAAAGAAGAGGAGGCCTAGGCAATTTTTTTTTTTTGAATTTTCAAATTTTCTTATTTTTGAATTTTTGAATTTTTGAATTTTCGAATTTCTGAAAAAAAAAAAAATATATATATATATATATATATATATATATATATATATTAAGTTTTATAGGTGAAGATTTGTTGGTGAAGCTTTGAGGTTGAAGCTTTGTTGGGTACCAGGAATTGATTTTGCTTCACACTATCTTGATCAAGATAATGTGAAGCTTTTGAGAATTTGTAGTTGTCCTCCATTGATGAAGTTTTGTTGAATTTCCTTTTTATTTTTTATTTTTTTGAGAAACTAGAAATTTGAAAATGTGGGAGAGACAACATATACAAATTTTGCTTCCACACTTTGAGCAAGAGATTGTGATGCAAGCCACACCTTGTAGTAGTCGAAGGTTTGGATGAACCATATAAATTGAATTTGCTTCGAACAGTCTTGAATTTGCCTCGAAGTTTTGAGAATTG
Source organism: Malus sylvestris (assembly GCF_916048215.2). NCBI lineage: Eukaryota > Viridiplantae > Streptophyta > Magnoliopsida > Rosales > Rosaceae > Malus > Malus sylvestris. Next base: position 5,409,334 of record NC_062270.1, on the reverse strand, counting down.
TAGTTGCCCTCCATTGATGAAACTTTTGTTGGCACCATAAATTGGTTTTGCTTTACACTGTCTTGATCAAGAGTGTGTGAAACTTTTGAGAATTATGGTTGCCCTCCATTGATGAAGGTCTTGTTGGCACCATAAATTGGTTTTGCTTCACACTGTCTTGATCAAGAGTGTGTGAAGCTTTTGAGAATTGTGGTTGAACTCCTTTGATGAAGCTTTTGTTGGCACCATAAATTGGTTTTGCTTCACATTATCTTGATCAAGAGTGTGTGAAGCTTTTGAGAATTGTGGTTGCCTTCCATTGATGAAGCTCTTATTGGCACCATAAATTGGTTTTGCTTCACACTGTCTTGATCAAAAGTGTGTGAAGCTTTTAAGAATTATGGTTGAACTCATTTGATGATGCTTTTGTTGGCACCATAATTTGGTTTTGCTTCACATTGTCTTGATCAAGAGTGTGTGAAGCTTTTGAGAATTGTGGTTGCCCTCATTTGATGAAGCTCTTGTTGGCACCATAAATTGGTTTTGCTTCATACTGTCTTGATCAAGAGTGTGTGAAGCTTTTGAGAATTGTGGTTGAACTCTTTTGATGAAGTTCTTGTTGGCACCATAAATTGGTTTTGCTTCACACTATCTTGATCAAGAGTGTGAAGCTTTCTACAAGTTGTAGTGTTTGCATTGTTATAGAGGGGAAATGTCTGAAGCAGATGCAAGAGGGTTAAATAGCTTGATCTTCGTATGCCATGCACTGAAGTTGTTGGCTTGCAATAAGACTTTGTTGGTGACTATAACTCTTGTTGGGCATAAGTGCTCCCCTAGTTGAGTTGTCAAGCTCAAAGGTTTTTTATTACTTGTGAATGTTAGGAGTTCACATGTACAAGTTGTACCACTCGTCTTTTGGTAGGTGGAATGAATGGTGAGTTACTTTCATCACTTGGTTGGTGGTACGAAGGTGAGTTCCTTCATCACCTTTTATCACATTTCATCACCTGGTTGGTGGCACGAGGATGAGTTCCTTCTTCACCTGGTTGGTGGCATGAATGACAAGTTGCCAAATGATATTAGAGTACGGGTTGTACATTTCATCACCTGGTTAGTGGCATGAAGATGAGTTTATTCTTCACCTGGTTGGTGGCATGAGTGGCAAGTTGCCAAATGATATTAGAGTACTGGTTGTACATTTCATCACCTGGTTGGTGGCATGAGTGGCAAGTTGCCAAATAATATTAGAGTACGGGTTGTACATTTCATCACCTGGTTAGTGGCATGAACGAGAGTACGGGTTGTACATTTCATCACCTGGTTGGTGGCATGAAGGAGAGTACGGGTTGTACATTTCATCACCTGGTTGGTGGCATGAAGATGAGTTCCTTTTTCACCTGGTTGGTGGCATGAATGGCAAGTTGCCAAATGATATTAGAGTACGGGTTGTACATTTCATCGCCTGGTTGGTGGCATGAATGAGAATACGGGTTTTACATTTCATCACCTGGTTGGTGGTATGAGTGGCAAGTTGCCAAATGATATTAGAGTACGGGTTGTACATTTCATCACCTGGTTTGTGGCATGAAGATGAGTTCCTTATTTACATTTCATCACCTGGTTGGTGAGAATAAGGGCAAGGTGTCGAGGCACATTGTAGCAAATGTCAAAGACACAAAGTATGTTGAACCCTTTCGAAGCACAATTGGCTTATGTATGGATGTGTTGGAATGTATGATGTTTATGTATGAATGTGTTAGAATTTATGATGTTTATGTATGAATGTGTTGGAATGTATAATGTTTATGTTGATTGATATGAGTAATGCTTATGAATGTTTTGCTATGCATGAAGGGACCTATGTTTTTGATATGTGAACCATGTTGGTTGTAAAACTTAGTATCACATACTTTGTGTCAAAGTACGCATATTGAAGCTTTGAGTTGGAGTATAAGGGTAGGTCAGCATAGACCAAGTGTTCTAGTGCTAGGAACGCAAAAGACTCAGAAGAAGTTGTCTGAATTCTCTCTTCTTTAAATATTTGCCGAATGGCTTGTGTGACAAAAGATCTCAAGCGGTTGAGAGTAAAAACATTTGTAATGTGTATGCCTTCTTATAATAGCATTTCCTTCAGTACCTAGTCCTCCACTTTGAAAGAGTAAGGCTTGGCCTCATAGTCATAATAGTCGACGGTACGTTCACCCCTGGTTGTCTTGATACGAACTTTTATCCTTCTTGTTGTAATGAGCTTGCTGAGAGTAAAAATCCTTCCTCTTACCAAGAGACAGATACGTTTGGTGACTTAGCGAGTAGCTAAATGAGGTAGGAGATGATGCAATGGGTGTCTGAATGGCCAATATCTCCTCACTTGGTAGAACTTGACTTCAATTTCCCATTTGTTGATAGGGGTTAACCATATGGGGGTAGGGTTGGGTTCGGTTCTTATCGGTTTGGTTTTTTGCCAAAACCGAAACCAAACCGAAATTTCGGTTCGGCCCATATTTTTTTCGGTTTTTTTCGGTTCGGTTTTTTTTTCGGTTCGGGTTCGGTTTTTTTTCGGTTTTTTTTTTTTTTTTTTCCTCCAAGAAAGTCTTGGAAATCAACATAAGCACAAGAACTAACAAATTAGAATCAAGGCAGATATGGATTATTTTACGTCAATGGGACAATCCCATTCAAATATGCAACTAAAAGAAGAAAAAAGTCGAAGTGTCCGAATAGAATATTGGGCTCAATAACTGTAAAACCCACAGAAGCAGCTTCTGCATCATTAACATATCTATCTTAACAATGGCATTATTCAAAACTTCAGCTGCTTTTCTCACACATTGCAGGGAGGCCAACTTACAACCACACCAAGGAAAGGCCAAGAGCATCTAAGAGAGGCAAGAGTATGCCAAAGCTTTCTCCTCACTGAGCTCCTCTGCAGTTGCATCCAACTTCTTCCTCGAGAACTCGTCAATAGAGAGTCCTATACAATTGTGAAACAAATGTGTATTAGAACTTTGAATGTTCACATTCTATTCAATTGTTGAGAAATGCAGAGACTACAGACTCTTACCTTGAACAATCTTCCACCAATTGAACTATTTTCATATCCACCAACTTAAGCTTTTATCTGCCATCTTAACTAGTTATACATCATTGCTTTACATCACCATTTAAATGCTACAAAATTTCGCAAAGTTTATTTTCTTTTCAAACTGACTTCTACTCATTTATTTACTATCGAAATGATTTCAACTATGCATGTCAATCTCTAACAAAAGCTATTGAAGAAAAACAGATCTCAACCTCATGGCTTGTCTTTAAAACAGTAATGTACCCAAAATTTGAGGAGCTTTTCTTTCTCAAACTCGTACTCTATCTTATGGTTGTCCAACTGCACAATTGAATGAGAAATTACAGTCAGTTACATAAGAAAACTCAGAGAAGAAAAAATTTGCATGTAACGGAAAGTGAAGAAAAACATATCTCAACCTCATGGCTTGTCTTTAATTCCACATAAAACCTCCTTCCATCATCAGTTGAATCACAGCAATCCATTTCAGCACCCATCAGAATACGATGAGCCCTTAATTTTGTTTTGATCACAGAACAGTATTCAACATTGGCATCAACATTATGTATCGGTCCATCGCCTCTTCCTGGATCTCTCACCCAAGCTATCTGATAATCAACAAACAAACAGACGAAAGCTCACATTTTTCTTTCTGTTTATCTATTTTCTCAGCAACAAAAGAGAACCCAGAAAATTCACGAGAGAAATTACGGAGAGGAGTCAATACCGGGAGGACTTTGGGGCCGAGAAGGTGAGAGGACTTTCGGAGGGTATGCGGGTCGGGCAAGGACCTGGAGGAGATGGATTTGAGGTCCATGTTGGTGAGCTCCACTTGGATCAGGATCATCGCCTTCACTTGTTCGAGGTCGCCGAAGCACACGGCGAGGGCGAGGTGTGAGAGATTGAGAGTGAGAAGGGTCGCGCCGTCGCGGGTCGCCTGGGATTCAAGACCAAGAGAGACATAGAGTTTGAGAAAGACAGAGAGGAGGCTCGGCTGCGCGAGAATGTTACTGGGTTAGTTAGGGTTACACTGGAGGCAGGGAAGGGAACGAGAGAGAGAAGAGGGGAATGAATAAAAGGTGTGGCTGCTAGGGTTAACTTAAAGGGGATTTCTCAAAAAAATTAAAAAACGTTTCTGAAATGTTGGAGGCATGAGGGTTCGAACCCTTGCGCTGCAACTTGAAAATTTTCCCTGAAACCAACTTGGCAACAGGTTTTGTTTTGTTATGATTGTATGAATAAACTATTTATAATATTGAAAAAAATAATTAAATATATATAATTCGGTTCGGTTCGGTTTGGTTCGGTTTTCGAACCTCAAAAACCGAAACCGAACTGACCAGATTCGGTTCGGTTCGGTTTGACAGTTTCGGTTCAGTTTTTTTTCGGTTCGGTTTTTTTCGGCCTCGGTCCGGTTTGGTTTTCGGTTTTTTTCGATTTTCGGTTTTTTGAACCCACCCCTATATGGGGGTTCCCTTGGTATGTCCTTACTTCGGCGGAGACGTGGTTGTAAACATGTGTCATCATCTCAGAGTAAGTCTTCCAAGTGTTGGCATTGATCATGTACTTGAAGAAACAATCACGTAGGCCTTGAGGGCAGTCTTGTCATCTACCTCAGCGCAGCGAGAATACTCATAGCTGAAGCGACCGACATACTCTCGTAGTGACTCATCCTGCTTCTGGCGAATAATGTACTGCAAAATGCAAGTGATCGGTCTGGAAGATGTGTTGAGAGACAAACAGTTTCCTCAATTCCTCAAATGAGTCTACTGTCTCAGGTGGAAGACGGCAATACCAGTTTAGAGCTCCGCCAGAGAGAGTGGGTATGCATCTGATATGCCATGGTGGACTCAAAGAGGTTAATGTGTTCAATTGGGTCTTCCCTTCCAGTATAGAGTTGTAAACCAAGCTTTTGTTTTGTCTTCGCTTGAATGGGGTGTCGAGGATCCTTCTTATGAGAGGGGCAGGCCTAGGTTGGTTCCAGTCAGGTATCTCGGCCTTCAACTTGTTTACTTCCTCAAAAAGTTGTAGGATAAGGAGGTCCTAAGTGGAGTCATGTACCACTAAAATTTTCTTTCGTAAGTCTCCATCGTCTTTTGGAAGTAGGAAATTTTAAGCAAAGGCGTGTGATTTTTTCTTGGACTCGCTGTACTGACTTCTAAGGCGAGTCTGTCGGAATACCTCAGAGTCCCCCGTACCTTCATGTTCCTCTGGGACCTGTCGTTCTTTCCCTAGATTGACAGTTGGCCTAGGTCGTGAGAGGGGACCGAGTATTTCAGAAACCCTTGGGTCATTGATCTTCGAGCATGTGTGGAGGGGATTCTCTCGACGTTGCTTTAGGAAGTCTCGGGAGTCACGATAAACGGCTTTTGATCATTCCAACCCTTATGCAAGGAGGTGTCTTCTTCCACTTCTTCTACTTCGGGTCGAAGTATCTGGGTTGAGAGAAGTCTCATGTTGATCAATGTTTTGATGATTAGCTCGCTCTTCATCAGAGATACCCATGTCGAATGAGGGTGACCCTCCGTGTTGGGGGGCACCCAAATGATGGTTGATGTCCACAGGGGCAACGAGCTCGCGTGTTTGAGTACGCCTAGTTTCGTGGAGCATCTCAAAGAGTTTCTCATACTGCTCCTGGAGGACCACATTCTTTATTGCTATCTTGTTTTTATGAGCTTCTAGCTCATGGACTTTAGCTTGAAGAGCAACCCTCTTTCCTTCCTTCTTTCGTTGCTTCGCACTAGGTGCAAAATGGGTGTCATTCTGTGTGTTGTGGCTTCCTTCGCTCCCCATGTCGGAGAGGGATGCCTGGTCAAAAGAGAGTGTAGGAATGGTGGAAACCAGCTTGGCAAAGCTGAAGAGAGTGGGAATAAGTGTCGTTCCCATAGACGGCGCCAAATGTTGATGCACAAAATCAGCAAGGACTTTGTGTCAACAGAAAGTGTTAAGTTTGTGACCTTCGCTAGATTGCTCCGGTCACGAGTGTGGATAAGTAAGTAAATGGATAGGGACAGGGAAGCGAACACAAGATGTACGTGGTTCACCCAGATTGGCTACGTCCACGGAGTATAGGAGTTCTCATTAATTGTGAAGGGTTTACACAAGTACATAGGTTCAAGCTCTCCTTTATTGAGTACTAGAAAATGATTTAGTACAAATGACATTAGGAAATATTGTGAGAGAATGATCTCTATTTATATAAGAGAGTTTCTAGTTTCATTCTGACATTGACACGTGTCATGTTGTGATTGACTTCTGATGTTGACACGTGTCGCGCTATGATTGGCTTCTAATGTCGACACGTGTCGCGCTGTGATTGGCCTCCTGGTTGGAAGGAAACTCTTCTAGGTCCTTGACGGTATAACATTGACCGGTGCTCAGTAGTTTCGGGATTGGTCAAGTATGGTACAAACAAATTGTAACATTTTTAACACTAATGAATATATTTAAAAATAAAAATATTTTATTATTCAAATAATTAATGATGTTATCAATACCCAAGGACCTTGATCAAAATTGAAAATGAATATGATTTTAATTAATGGAGTAACAAAAAAAAATAATGTGAACTTAATTTTCCCATTTGTTAATCTTACCGTGGGGGACAAGTAGGTTCCCCATGAAAGGAACACAAGCATTTTCCGAAAGGAGCTTAATTATCATCATAAAATAATCATTTTATGAACCCTTGAGATACTTTGAGACGCATGTATAATCAGCAATTGGTCAGCTGCAATGAATGTTTTCTTGGTAATGCTTACCCTAACAAATTTGAAAACCAAATAAATTAAACTGAAATACAAACAAGGAAAATATAATTTCTTTATAGAACAAAAATATTAATACATGAAATGGACAATTTTTCATTACAAGAAATGCAGCTGGTCAGGATTTTTGTCCTTGTGACAAGTCCATCATGTTCATTGTACGAGAGAGTGTTCGACACGATTCCTACAACCCACGAATACAATTTTCTCATGAACAAATACAGATCAAATTAGAGGAGCTCAAGTGATTGTCACTTTGTTACTATATTTGGATAGGCACAGACCTCAGAGTGATAGAGAATTGGATTGGAGATGAAAACTTGTCAATCGAGTCATTTCAGAATATACATGTCAATTTACCAGGGTGTGTATATAAATTATAATGTATTCGGATTCTTTCCCTCTCATTTTTTTCTTCCATCTTGTCTTCTCCTATTTGAACTCTCATAATTAAACGACGTTAATATTTTTTGTTGTCTTCATTGTAGAGTGAGAAAGTAAAAGAGGAAAGAGAGAGAGGAGGGGACCCTAGGGAAGAAGAATAAGGGAGAAGAGAATTCTACTCCGTATATAATAGGCACATTTGCACACTCCTATTTCTTAATGTGTTATGACAAAATCAAGGACCACTGCAACACAATATAGCCATGAAAAACATGAAAGATGAAAGAAGTTGTTGGAATATGATATGTGGATTAGATGACCTTGATTGGCATTTTTTTTAACAAACGATATTATTTACACTAAAGGAGAGAGGGCGAGCTTAGCCTCATATTGAGCTAGCAATAATGTGATTCAAATTCGCATTTGGCAAGAATATCGAATGGCAAGAATATTGAACCTAAGACCTCCCACTCACAATTGAAAAATATTATCACTAGATTGTAATACTAAGTGGCGACCTTAATTGACATTGAACCTTAATTAATTAATTAATTTATTATTGGTTTCTAAAGAAAAATTTTACGGTACCTTTTAAAGGTAGAGGATGTAATGTGTGAATGTGATTACATTACAAAATATCTTCTGATTAGAAAATACTAGTACTATAAATATGATGAAACGGTAAGTATGTTGAATGAAAATGGAAGATACTCCCAAAGAATAAAAACTAGTTGGTAACGGCTACTAAATAATTTTTAAGGTGGTTATTTTCTTCTTACATTCATCCTAGTTTTTATCATTCCTTCATGCTATCAATCATGACTCAGCAATTAACTTTCGGATCATTTTGATTATGGTCCCTGGTATATCTAATTGTAAGACCAAAACTTTCTTTGCTTAAATAGTTTGAAAAATACTAAAATGATTAAAGTTTTTCAATTTTAAAATTGATATATGCTGACATGTAAATAATTTAATATTAAAATAATGATGTGAACAAAAGTCGAAGAACCTTGATCAAAGATGAAAGAGAAATAAATTTTTAATTTTTTGTTTTAAACAAATGATATTATCTACACTAGGTAGTGGGAGAATGGATTAAGCCTCACTATGAGCTAGCAATAATATGGTTCAAATGTCTTTTAGTGAGAATCGAACCTAAGACTTTTCACTTGCAAGTGAAGAAGAATATCACTAGACTGTAGTACTAAATGACAATAAATTTTCAAATTAATGAAAAAGAAAAATAAGGAATGAAAACCTAATTTATCATTAGCTTTCTACAAACCCATTATTAATAACATATTGTTAGGGCGCGTGAGAATTCGTAACCTACAATTCTAATGGACCATTGTAACAAGCTAGGCAAAGTTGTAAGGCTTTACAACATGAAAACTAAGTTGAAGTCACATTTAAAGTAAGCTCAAAACAAATTTATCATCTAGAATGTCTTCTCATTTTTACCATGTTCATCTCAAGCATAATCAACATTAACACAATAGTACTCCATTCAATGTTCAAAATTGTCATTCTATTGTTGACTAACATTTTCTAAAAATTACAAGATAAAGTTAGAGCTAGATTGAAATTACTACTCTATAGAATATTCATACTCTTAAGTGCGTTGATAGAAGTGTTTTTTTTTAGAAACACGAAGCACTTTCAAATTCTTTCTGATCCTAAATCAATTTTAAACTTTTTCTTTTGTACTCAAATATATGCAGTCAAAAATATTTGTTGTAAAAAACAACTTTAACCTTTTTTGAACAATCTCAAACATGCTCTTAATGATTTTTACTACTCACCTTCAATTTACTTTTAACATAATAATTCAAGGTATATACAATGTTCAAAATATTCATGAAATTGTCAATATTTCAGTTGGACTATCCGAAAAATCAATAATTGATATAGAAAGAGGGGGTGAAACACAAATTTAACCCTATCGGCAAGAGATAGGAAAATTAATGATATCAATGATATTTGTTAGGAATATAATATCAATGGCTGTGATATTGACAAGTGTCATTAGATTACATATGCAATTATAAACTGTTGTAATAATTATAGTTTAACTTGTAAGCTGTTATAGGTACATATACTAAGGTTCTAAAGGTGTGGCAGTTGGTCGAAATGAAACACTTCCTTTCTTTCTTCTTCTCTAAGAAATCTCTCTCTCTCTCTCTCTCTCTCTCTCTCTCTCTCTCTGTAGTTCATCTTCTCTCTGATTTCTACATTCTGTGATTGATTAATCTTGGTTTACAAAACTTACCACTTCACTACTGAAATTTATTGTAAATTTTGAACTTTTGAACATTTTTTGAGATTTTTTTTCTCTAATATTGACTAAATCTGAATGAGATTATATACACACCTCATTGCAAATTTTCATAATTTCCGTCAAAAACAACATATAGAGATATCGATATATCCATTAATATTTCTATAAATTTGTATATCAATATTTCCACCGAATTTTAAACACTGGATATATATGAATGTTTGAAAGCAGCTGCATGGATTATACGTACACTCCTGAGTGAACCAAAGATTAAGCACTTTCATGGGCAATCGTATAAGCTCCTTAAGTGGGTTTTTGTTTTTTCCCTTCCTGTCCTTATATGGCCTGAAGATGTTTGACCTTACCGGGACCCAATTCATTGCCATCCACTTCAAGCCAACGCTTATCCCACGCACCAACATTTGATGTTGCAGACACGCAATAATATATATTTATTTATGTTTTTATACTCTAGCATTAGTATTTTATGAGCTTTACAACATTACATTGGCCTTTTACCCCTAAGCATAATAATGAGAAAATGTTATATTCATGAAGTTGCCATTTATATATTTTGTATAAATTTTTCTTTGACATTTCCAACTAAGAGAGATTTTTCAATGTACGTAAAACATAGAGCGATATCACACATATAATGATACAATGGAGAGACACTTAAAAAAATCTTTCAAAGGTAAAATAGTATCTCATTAAAATTTTGTATGGTGACTAGGAACTAGGTGGGGCTCGGACAGATCTGAAAGGATTAGGAACGTTTTGTTGGCTTAATCGATTATTGTGGGTGGGTTATTTAAAGAAAAACCTAGGGTTTGTTTGTATGAGTTTCAGCCGCATATCGATTGATTGATTATCTTGCAACTCAATCGATTGTTTAACCTTTAGAGTTTTTGCTTAGGGGCATAGATAATTGAAATAGTGGTGGAGTTTGGTTGGAGAGGTTCCACGACTGGAGATTTCATTGGTGGTTTTTTATTTTGAGAATTTAAGGTGTGCCATATGGACGCCACACATGCACTTTTAAATACACATCAGCATATTTGACAATTTTTGTGACAAAATAAATGTAATCAAAGTAAAATGGAGCAAATTTTGAGTTTCAAAGAGTAAAGTGACGACTTTTGAGTTCTAAAAAGAAAATTGAGATCAAAATCGAGTTTCATAGACCATAGCAAAAAAACAACCTTAGATTTTATATCTCTTACGGAAAACTGATCTCATGATCAGTATCAACGTTTTATTGCTTAGTTTTGTGTCACTCTAAATCAAGAAGATAGTAACTCTTTGACCTGATGACATGTAGTGAACTGTTAGATCTTTAACCATTTAATACCATCTTAGGGATATTGTAATCCTTATTACTGTTAAATGCACTTGAAAATGGGTGATTCTTATTTTTTTTTAAACAATATTATCTACACTAAGAGGGTGAGAGTTGAGTTTAGCCTCACAATGGGCTAGCAGTTATTGTGGTTCAAATTTGTTTTTTGGCGAGAATCGAAATTGAGACTTCTCACTTACAAGTCAAGAGGAATACCACTGGACCGGTTATAAGTGGCATAAATTTTGAAATTTTTGGTATAAATTTGTTTGTTTTCTAAAAGTTTAAGGAGAGGCGAGGCCATGACATACTACAAGTCTTTTTGAGGACTTACAAAGAGGATTTAGACATTTTCTTGGTTTTTACAAATCATTCACCAAGAAGGATTGTCGGCAACATGACTCGAACCTAGGCCTCGATCTAGCAAAGAGAACGATTTTTATCAACTCAATCAACCCTTGTTGGCAATTTTTTTTAAGGAAAACTAATGAAAAGGGCTTGAAAACTTTGAGTTTTAATGATAAGGACAAAATAAAGAGTAAAGTGAATAGTACCAGGATTGACTTTTTAGTGTAAAAATATGGTTTTTCGTTAAAGTGAACATTACCGGGTGCTTTTCGTTAAAGTTCCCTTTTTTATTATAAATTTCAAATTTTTTTAAAATAAATTTCATACACATTTTACGCTTTAAAATGTTTATTCTTGTAGTATAAAAGAAAAACTAATGCTAGAGAGACCAAATTTAGAGTAATGCTAGGGAAACTAAGTTTGGAGACTAAATTTTGAAAACTAAATGATATGTAAGTTGATGATTTATTTATTACTTAAGTGTTGATAGACGTGCTCATTTGTATTAGTAACACATCATTTCGTTTGCAATTTTAGTCTCCAAATTTAGTCTTCATAGTATTACTCCCAAATTTATAGATAAAATTTGCTTAACTAAATAACATGAAAGTTATGATTGGACTATTACTTAAGTGTTGACAAATGTGCTCATTTTTATATGTGACACATCATTTAATTTGCAAATTTCGTCTATAAATTTCGTCTTTCTAGCATTAGCCTAAAAAAAAGGTAATGCTAGAGAAACTAAATGTGTAGATTAAATTTTGTAAACCAAATGATATGGAAGTTAACGATTAAATTATTACTAAATGATTGATTAACGTGCCTATTTCTTATTAATGATACATCACTTAATTTGTAAATTTAATCTCTCTAATATTACTAAAAAAAATAAACAAAATAGGTGTTTGTGTTTACAAGCGCCTTATGCGTGCGTATAAATGGAAAATGGGTATTGGGTTGGTGCAGACAGAAAAGATTATATAAGGGGAAGAGTGGAGCGGCCAGCAGAAGGCAGGAGGAAGGAATAGTAAACATATCACTTCCAAAGGGGCCACCCCATGTGAATTCTCCCTTCTGATTACTACCACCATACACACACACCCCATTTCCTCCCTTCTCTCTTCTTCTCTCTCCTCCCTTCTCTCTTCTTCTCTCTCTATCTTCTACATCGCTCTTTCTCTCTCTCTCTCTCATTTCCATACTTTTTACGTCCCATCACCAAACGCTCCTCTCTCTCTCTCTCTCTCTCTCTCTCTTCCCCACCTTCCCCCCCCCCCCCACCTCCCTCTAAAACCCTCTTCCTTTTCTCACTCACCCAAACAAAAAACAATAACCCCCCCCCCCCCCCCAAAAAAAAAACCAAGGAAATTCCCGTGAAAAGAGTTTCGCAGCATACTAACACCACCATTCTCTGAACCCGATCACCCCAAATATTCAACCCTCACATGGAGGAGGGCAGAGAGAGAGGGACAGAAACAACCCACAATTCAAAGGTTCAGCTTAGAAACTAGAGAGAGAGAAGAAGAAGAAGAAAAAACCAAGAAACCTGTATATATTAAACACCCAGTTGAAAAGTATTTAGCAGAAGAGCCAAAACAATTAGACAAAGAGAGAGTAATTTTATTACACATGGATTCTGCTTCAGGTGGAGCCGGACTGCCCGACCCGAACGTCAGCAGCGGCGAGGGTCCGTCGTCTGCGTCAAGGTCGGCAGCCCCGGGGGCTACCGCTGAGCCCCCGTCAGCACCTCCGGCCCCGCCAAGTCGCTACGAGTCGCAGAAGCGGCGGGACTGGAATACCTTCCTGCAGTACCTCAAGAACCACAAGCCTCCGCTCACGCTGGCCCGCTGCAGTGGGGCCCACGTCATCGAGTTCCTCAAGTACCTCGACCAGTTCGGGAAGACCAAAGTCCACGCCACCGGCTGCCCTTACTTTGGACACCCCAACCCTCCCGCCCCGTGCGCCTGCCCGCTCAAGCAGGCATGGGGCAGCCTAGACGCGCTCATCGGACGGTTGAGGGCCGCGTACGAGGAGAACGGGGGACGGCCCGAGTCAAATCCCTTCGGTGCTCGAGCGGTGCGGATTTATTTGAGGGAGGTGAGGGAGGGACAGGCTAAGGCCAGAGGAATTCCCTACGAGAAAAAGAAACGGAAACGGTCGACCGTCACTGCCACTGCGGTTGTAGGGAATGTGTCGGTGGCGTCCACTCAAGGCGTCGGTGGTGATGGTGATGGCGGTGGCGGTGTTGATGGTGGCGGTTCAAGTAACACCGCTGCTGCTACTAGTACTGCAGTATAGGTTTCTCTCATCACTAATTTCCATCTCTCTTTTGTTTTCAACTTTTTTTTTTAATCCTTCTATATTTATATCTTCTCTCTTTTTAATTGTGATTATGAGCCATGTATATCAGGTGATTCCCTTATAATTGGATCGACCAACCCCATGAACAAAATATTTAGGAATTTCCATCTCTTACTAGTTAATTCCCAAGCATATCTATTGATCTTCGTCATCATCTGCAGAAAGTGTTGTCCCATATCACAAAGTGAGAGTCTGCATGCTCACAGTCGTCCTCATTTTAATTTTGTTTTGTTAAATCATAAACATAGTTATAAAGAATATGCAAACTATTGCAAAAACAATCCCAACTATTATTGTGACTTGGATTTTATGATCATTGCTGTTTTGCAAATGATCATAGGGATAAACAATTAACTAGTCCAATGTTTAACAATATTATTTATTTGGGTTTTCATAATCTTGTGGATATTTATGTTTGCTTTGATTAAAAAACAAGTACTACTGTGAAGGTCACAAGTCATGGATTTTTTATATAACGGCGTATTGTGTATGATTTTTGGTCGTTGAACTGTTGCTTCGGTGCCTGCCATAACACCGGAGTACAGTCGAATTTTCGCACGTCATATGGAAACCAGGTAATAGGGCAAATGCATATCTGGTACTGGCAGTCCCGGCTTCTTTGTATTGATCCGCTGGGATTCAAACTCAATTAATCGTTCTATATATCTGTCTCTGTATATATCTGATTCTATGTGTCATCGTGCCCACGTGCGTTTCTGATTCACTCATTTTTTGCACTTTCAGTTTCAGGTGTTTTCTTCCCCTTTATATCTTTTTCTTCAATCTAAGATTTTGCTTTCAGATTTTTAAGATTAATATTTAGGGTTTTTTTTGGTATTTAACTCTCTCTCGTATGAAAACAACATTTCTTTCTGTGATGAAAGCAAACAACAAAATGATACAGGCTACAAACTTACAAGCACCAATAAGAAGAAAAAAATGGTAAATAAACAATACATTGTGATTGCTGCTGTTATTTTATTTGGAGTAACCTCCACCTTGTTATGAAAACGACCACTAGCCAAACACTTTTGCTTCTCATTTTATTTGATATATATATACATCTTACTATATCTCTTACAAATTATATATTATATATTATATATATGTATATGTACAATATATTTTTATATTGGTTTATATTTTGTTATAATAGCAGTAGACCCACCAATCACTAAAAAACAAAAGCCATTTCTGAATTTCACCCCATATTCCATATCCAATGGCAAGGTCATGATGCTACATTATTGTCCAATTGTGATGGTGCTAAAATTATTTTCTACTGTTTTTAAACTTTGTTTGGTTCTCTTTTCCCTTGCTTTATTTTTTCTTATTTATAAACAAGATTGATCCTTATGCACTCAGCAGGTGCTTTTCACTTTCTGGCTTTTTGAAGAATCGCAATTGCGATTGTCCCCTCTTCTTTATTTTTCACTTTCTGTTCGCCCGTTTGCTCACTCTTTTACTTCCCCTCTTCACACGTTGGAAGCAATTTGATCCATTTCTGACAAGGGAAGAAGACTACTCTTACAGAGAAGTAATATACTCACTCCTCACAGTGAAACAGATTGTATTTCAAGTAATGCTAGAGGAGTTACAATTTTTCAGTAACTAATTATAAGTACAAGTAAAGGGTTTAGGGTTTACATGATATGATATGAACAGAACATTATTTTGTTTAGATTGGACTACTTTTCCCTCGCAACCACTTTTGTTACGAATTGGATTGGGCCATTTCATGTTCCAAATATAACTTTACCCCAACAGTAAATTTTTATTTACTTTTTGTTAGCATCCATGCGTTGAGCGTTGTAAGGGCGAATCTAGGAATTAGGTTCCCACTTGAAATGTAGTTGTCTTCTGAAGCTCGATACGACGTTGAATAAAAATTAACTCACCACCATCACTAGGAGGCACATATAACACAAAAAAATTTAATTGCAGAGCTGCCAGCTTGGGAAGAAGACGAAGAAACAGGGGAAATTCTATATATGTTCTAAGAGAAATAACTATGAATTTTTTTAAAGTTTGTCATTTAATATGTCTTCTAAATCTGACCTTCCAGCCCTGTACATGTGATTTATTTCTTTGTTCATGTAACAATATTGACCTAAAGATACAATTAAAGTGAGACAAATTGCGAGGATGTACGCTCAACACACAATGTGTATGGCTTTGCAAAGTACTTGACAAAATGCCTCCATAAAAAAATTGGTGTTGCTCACATTATTTTTGAGATTTCATGAGGACCTATATCCGTCACTGCTTAATTTTGCCCACCGTGAACTAATTTTCTAGTTTCACCCTAGATTTAACTGATAAATAGCTTCGGGATTTAAAATTGTAGAAACACTTTTGTAAGAGAAACTAGGAGTAAAAAAGAAGGAAACAAACATCTAGTTTTGGGTAAAGGAAAAGGATCCTCACCGGATCTTTTTCTTGGGGATCCTAAAGGTCATGTAATTATGTCCGTTTATCGTACATCATACGATCAATATCGTTATGTACCATTTATATTTAATTTAAATTTAAAATAATTTTTTATCGCACGATATACGATGAACATACATGATTACACGATCTTCGAAATCCTTAGAAAAAGGATCCGGCGAGGATCCTTTTCCTTGGGCAAAAGTAAATAAAGAACTTGCTAAATCTCTTTGTGTTTCGATCGAGAAGTGTATTTGAATGCCATGTATATGCTACAGCACGTGGGTTAGAGAATTCTGAGCGGAATTTAAGTGCAAAAGGAGAAATGTTCACAAGAATTCGATTGTAGAAAGAGAAAACCCTCTTGGCATTTGCAAGCTTCTGAGAGGGCGGGCAATTGGCTTGGCATGGCATGGGAGGGTGATGTTTTTTAAGCACATGCAGGCTGCACCGAATGGTCTTGTCCGTCACTACTGAGGCAGTCGGCAGTACCTATAGTATACGTATTTATGTCGATGCCATATATAAATATGATTCTTTGAGATATATCTTTTGATGTCATAACTCATAAGGGTTCCGGTGATGAAAGAAGAAATGTCTCTCGCCAAAAGATTAAGACCTAGTTTGGGAGTGAGGTGCTTAAAAAAAAAGCACCCATGAAAAAAAGCTGTGAGGGTTTTAGGTGTTTGGTAAACTGAAAAAAAAAAGCTTATTTTGGAAGCTGCTGTGAGAATAAGCTGAAATCAAAGGAAAAAGCAGAAGCTACCATTTGCAGCTTTGGAAAACTGGCTTTTTTTCAAAGCACATGGAGCTACAGTGCTTCTTTAATGAAAATACCCACTATTAGACTGCTTTTTTTTCCAAAAGCACTTTTACAAAAAAGTTTACCAAACACTCTGCTGATTTATTTCACAGCCGCTTATTTTCACAGCACAGCCGCTTATTCTCACAGCAGCTTTTTTTTCAAAACACAGTAATAGCAAACCAGCCCTAAGAAATCTTACAAGGGCTTAGTAAGATCATTCTTTCTATAATGTAGAATAGTTGGATGGAATTTCAACTTTTTCATGATATCAAAACAAATTAGTTTACATCTAAAACTTTAACGACCATATACCATCCGCGTCATTCAATATGTATTTGTTAATAAAGAGTTCTTTTCCGATCTCTAGGAACAATGCAGGCCAAGAGAAGGCCCAGCTAAGGCCCAAGGAAATGAGAAGACCAAGTCTCAAAGATGAAAGGAAGACCCCAAAGGCCCATGGGGATAGAAAGGGATTTCGTCGAGCACTATAGCTGACTGCCAAAGGCTCAACTCGATTAGGTTGCATAAAGTACTGGCATGTGGGTGGACCGATAACTTTATGGTACGTGGGCATCTCTAACAGTTGACGACTAAAAGTCAGTAGCGAAAGACCCAAGTTGGACAAAAAATGGGTTAGGAAAGTGGCTTGGCAAGATCTGGTTGAGTAATCAAAACCGACCGAGAGAAATTGTCTACTTTCTCTCAAAAGGTGTGCATTTGATTAAACACCCATCACTTCACCGCCGAATATTGAACTGGTAGTGTAAACGTGTCAGTGAGTTCACCTACACACAGAGGCGCAATAACTGCTCGATGGGAGGAACCCAAGGAACAAGGGTTCGCTAAGGGCCTATATAAAGGGGTAAAGGTCTTAGTAATAGGGGTCGGACTATGTTTGAGAGAAAAATATATGTATTTTACCAATGCTATTTTTACTTGCAATTAATAGAATATGATGCTCCATAGTGGATGTACGTAAGGGGTGAACCACTTATATTTGTATCTTTTTCATTCCAGTCCATATCTTAAGCTCAATCTAGGGTTTGAGACCTTTGATTGTTTCACTTATAGTGTGTGAGTCCACTAAGATACGCCTGGGTTTGACTTACAAATTTTGAGCATTAATAGTATTTTTCATGTATTTGGCTTGTGCGTGCTATACGTGTGAGGGGTGTAAGGGATTTGTAAAATGTCATCAATCAAAAAATTAAGAAGCCTTACAAAAGTTAATAAGGAGTTGCCGCCCATCGTTGTTGCCAATTAATTTTAGGGTGAAACTTTTACTTCATTCAATTAGATATCTTTGGTGTTTTTATTATTTTAATGGATAAGTACATTTTACACTCTCTAGGTTTAAGGTTTTTTTTTTCAAAATTTGTCATTATGTTTTATTTTCCCCACATTACATCCTGAAGTTTTAAAATTGTATCAATTTTGTTTGTATCATACTTAGGGCTTCTGTATTTAGATCTCGTATAAATACTCAGGGGACTTAAATGTAATTATATAATAAAGGAAGAGGCAAATATGTAATAAGTGAGGAGCCCTTATTCTATAAAAGGACTCCCCACCCTCACAATTAAGGAGAGGCCATTTCTAAAGTCTTCTCACCCCTCTCACATCTCCTCTCATATTCAGAGGTTCTCTCCCTCACCTCTCAGATAAATACAATAATCAGTGTGGACGTAGCCCAAACATTGGGGTGAACCACGATACATCTTGTGTTATTTACATTACTTGCAAATTCACGGTTGGATTTACGTTGTTCCAAGACCTCTGGTTTGTGCATCAACATTTGGCGTCGTCTGTGGGAATCGACACAAAAAGCTATGTTGGTTCTTTCCCATTTTTTTTTTCATCATAACCACTGTCCACCGTGGATCCATAAAAAATCAAAACACCCAAATCTCATTTCAGAGATACCACAGTTTTTCCAATCACTTCCTAGAAAAACCCAGAAACATAAAAGATCCATATTTGAAACACTCAATCTCTCTCTTCTCTCTCTCCTCGCTATCAATCTTGGCTCTCATCCCCCACCATCTTCACCATCTCTCTCAGACTCAATCAGACAAAGAAAGTCGCCAAAAAGAGCGAACCAGAAAAATCGAAACTCCGAGAGTGTAATATCGTCAAGATCAGCCATGGTGTTGGATCCAAAACCTTTGCCTGAGCCACCAGCTTCAATCCCCCCCATAAGATTGGACCTTCAGGGCTACACCGACCAAAATCAGGCCTCTGATGAGGATGATCTCTATAGCCGCCTCAAGTCCTATTAGCGACAGCTCGAGTTCATCGACATCCAGGAGGAGTATGTCAAGGACGAGTAGAATAATCTGAAGCGTGAGCTTCTCCGCGCCCAGGAAGAAGTCAAGATGATCCAATTGGTGCCGATCATCATCGGGCAATTCATGGAGATGGTCGACCAGAACAACGGGATTGTGGGCTCCACCACTAAGCACTACACAATCAGCTATTTGGATTTTCAGAAAACATGACGGAAAGCACCGGAAAATCTCAGAGAAAATTCCTAGCATGATGAAGACAATGAAGTTCATGGATAAGCAGATCATGGAACTTTTTCAGTCCCACTTCGAGGATTTCTTTCAACTTTCGTACCCTTAACAATTCGATAACGACGACGGCGACAACAACCACCGTCCCGCGGTCACAATCGCCACAAGAAGCAAACATTCCCTTAGACTCCTTAACCCACATAGACATCAACACACTCTCTCAATCGGAGCTCCAAGCGCTCTCCCTCTTTTCCTCTTCCTCCTCATCGGCCTTAAACCTCTGCCGTACCCAAGACCTCATCGTCCCCAAAATTGACCGATCTGTCTTCAACGAGAGCGCTGGTTCCCGCTGCCAAACCTATTATTGTCCCTGCAATCAACAAGTCTGATACCTTCACTGCTGGCGCCGTCACTGGCCACCGTCATTGCGTTGCCGGCTTGCTTGCCACCCCTCCTAAGCTCACTCCAGTGCCACCGGATGACCCTGAACGCAACGAGAACCATGCGATCATCGCTCACTTCAAGAACCTCATTTCCCAGGACCCCAAATTCTGCCAAATCGACATCGAGCCCGCCCAGACGGTGTCATTTTTCAAGGTGCTCAGATCTCGACATGGGGAGGGGAATCGTATGTTTGAATGGGAGAGGTGAAATGGGGGTGAAGAAAATGAAGCGAGGGAGGAAGCCCAAAGTGAAAGTCTTGGGTTCGGAGAATGAGGGATATATGAGTATGGGGATGGTGAATAAGGTGGGCACCGCGGTGGACATTTCGGGTTTGGAGAAACCTGCTAAGACTGAAGGCTAATAAATTTCACGATGTTGTTGGTGCTGGATCTGGATCTGTCGTAACGTAATTTTCATCGTCTTTTTCAAGTTTGAATGAGCCAACCAATCAGGATAGAGTTTCTAATTTCCCATCTGTTTCAATAATTTGCCTGACGCATGCCGAGACAGAGACAGAAAGAAAAGCAGTGGGAATAGAAAAGCAAAGAAAAGAAAAAGGGAAAAAGAGAAGTGAGAATGGATGGGCATGACCAAAGCAAGTGGGTTTGCAAGCAAAATATACCTTACAAAACAAGGTGGACAGAGAATGAGCGGGGAGATCAAGAAAAACATCAAGAAAAGCAGAAAGCAAAAGCAAGAAATAAACACCCCACCAGAATGATGTGATTTACTTTTCTTGTTTTTGAATGATGTGATTTATTTTTCTTATCTTTCATAGACATCTGTATAAACCCCATTAGAGGGTAATAATAGTAAAAAAAAAAAAAAGGGCAAAGCCCAAAATAAATGGGCTGGAATGTTGTGTAGAGGGCGAAGGCCCATAAGCCCAAAATAGCTCAAACCAGGCGATCAAAAGTACACCCAGTACTCCATAATTATTCGACAACCTGCCGCTATTACTAGATCAAAAGTACGCCCAGTACTCCACAATTATTCGGTAACCTGCCACTATTACCACTGACCAGGTGATCAAAAATACGCCCAATACTCCACAATTATTCGGCAACTTGCCTCTATCACCACTAACCAGGTGATCAAAAGTACACACAGTACTCCAAAATTATTCGGCAACCTGCCGCTATTACCACCAACCAGGCGATCAAAAGTACGCCCACTACTCCACAATTATTCGACAACATGCCGCTATTACCACCAACCAAGTGATCAAAAGTACGCCTAGTACTCCAAAATTATTCGGCAACCTGCCGCTATTACCACCAACCAGGTGATCAAAAGTACGTCTAGTACTCCCAAATTATACATGAGCATTACTCATGTCAATCATACATAAACATTCATGAGCATTACTCATATCAATCATACATAAACATTCATGAGCATCACTCATGTCAACATTCATGAGCATCACTCATGTCAACATCCATGAGCATCCTCATGTCACCATCCATGAGCATCACTCATGTCACCATCCATGAGCATCACTCATATCAATCAACATAAACATTCATGAGCATCACTCATGTCAATCAGCTTTAAAAGCTTCATTTACAAAAGCTCTAGCTTCAAAAGCTTCATTTACAAAAAGCTCTAGTTTCAAAAGCTTCATTTACAGAGCTCTAGCTTCAAAAGCTTCTTTTACAAAACTCTAGCTTCAAAAGCTTCATTTACAAAGCTCCAGCTTCAAAGCTTCACTTGCAAAGCTTTACCAACAAAGCTTCAGTGCAGGGTATACAAATACCGCCTCCGAACAACCGCCACTTCGACCCATACATGGATTCAATTTGAAGGAAGCCAACAAACTTTATTGACCGAAGACTTGGAGGACTACATTATGTATCATATTGGGCCTCAACTAGGCCTCATGAAAAATACATAGGGGACTCTAGCCCATCATTCATGTATTGAGAAGCGAGCCTTTATTCTATAAAAGAGACTCCCTCACCACCATTAGAGAGCATCAACTCTAGCCCATATTTATGTATTGAGGAGCGAGCCCTTATTCTATAAAAGGGACTCGCTCACCATTATTAGAAAGCATCAACTCTAGCACATTATTCATGTATTGAGGAGCGAGCCCTTATTCTATAAAAGGAACTCCCTTACCATCATTAGAAAGCATCGCCACCTACTGAGCAACCGCCTTGCCGTGAGCATCAACTCTAGCCCATCATTTATGTATTGAAGAGCGAGCCCTTATTCTATAAAAGAGACTCCCTCACCTTCAAACGCCACAAACCGAGCTAACCAATGCAACATAAGCCACAAGCCGAGCAGCCTCGCAACATGTGCTACATCTAGTTGAGCCTCATTTCACATTGAGCGCTGCCTCATCTCGAGTATTCAGCTCTAGACGACATCTAGTTACTTCAGCCCACACATGGACTGAATTTCAAGTCTCCATCCAAAAGAATCTCTTGACTGAAGACTTGGGGGACTACTGTTTGTACCATACTTAGGGCCTCCGTATTTAGATCTCGTATAAATACTCGGGGGACTTAAATGTAATAATGTAATAAAGGAAGGGGCAAATATGTAATAAGTGAGGAGCCCTTATTCTATAAAAGGACTCATCACCCTCACAATTAAGGAGAGGCCATTTCTGAAGCCTTCTTACTCTTCTCATACTCAGAGGTTCTCTTTCTCACCTCTCAGATAAATACAATAATCAGTGTGGACGTAGCCCAAACATTGGGGTGAACCACGATACATCTTGTGTTATTTACATTACTTGCAGATTCACGGTCGGATTTACGTTGTTCCAAGACCTCCGGTTTTGTGCATCAACAAATTTATTATAGTCTTTTTGGACATCTAATCCTCCACTAAATTTATGAGTTTTCTATGAATATGGTGTAAATGTGGCAATACCCATTACCCCAAATAAGAGTCTCAAGCTCATCGTGTCATCAATTTAAGAAATAATAAAAAATCAATCAACCAATTAAATTTTAATACCTTATAATGCAAAATGAAAAAATTTCAAAGCTCATTTTAATAATCACCTCAAATTTAAAGGGTGTGAAATATACTTAACCCTTATCCCTTCCCCATTGTGCGGGTATCGTAATTGATTGCAATGCAAGGAATATGTGTAGTTAACTTCTTGATGAAAGTTTATAGATTGGGTCTTTTCTCCAAAAGCAAGGGTACCTGCATGCCCTTGTTTTGTAGCGTAGGCACAAAAACTATATGGACAATACAGTAACACGTGGGATGTTGTCATTGCATGCACCAATTTGCAACACCGTGTATTTACATGAACTTTTATTGTTTGGCGGGAGAACATATGTTCATATCACATGCAGTACGCTGCTACAATCTTCGTGATATGAGGGCATATTAGATGTCCTTGGATGCTCTAGGGAGCCATAAAATGAAAAAGAAATAATTAAAGTTAGGGGCCATATGGTAATATGAAATTTTTTAGGAAGGACATAAACATGATTTGAATAACCTTTTACAGTATGTTTGTACCATACTTGATCAGTCTCGAAACTAACAAACACCGGTCAACGTTATACCGTTAAGGACCCAGAAGACTTTCCCTCCAACCAGGAGGCCAATCACAGCACAACACGTGTCAACACCAAGATGCCAATTATAGGGCGACACATGTCAACATCAAAGGCCAATCACAACATGAGACGTGTAAAGGCCAGAACAAAGCTAGAAACTCTTTTATAAAAGGAGATCATTCTTCCACAATAATCCTTAATGTCATTTGTACTAATCCTTAATCTCTACTCTGTGGACGTAGCCAATCTGGGTGAACCACGTACATCTTGTGTTTGCTTCTCTGTCTCTATCCATTTACATACTTATCTACACTAGTGACCGGATCAATCTAGCGAAGGTCACAAACTTGACACTTTCTGTTGTACCAAAGTCCTCACTGATTTTGTGCATCAGCACAGTACATTTAATCATAAAATAATGAGCATAAGACAAAAGGTAAACTCAATACATTCTTAAGTTATAAATTTCCAACCTCTAAAGTTACAGAATATTGGATAGCATATACCTCAAGACTTTGTTTTCAATATGGACAATTGCACATATTGAAGGTTTACATAAGACCATAAGACTCAATGTCTGATGAGGAAGTGAATCGCTAGGGTTTTCCTTATTACCAAAAAAAAATCTTCAAGAATGAATTGTAAAATATGTAAGGAGTAATCAATCTAAGGGTTATACTCTTGACAAGTGTCAAAAGATTAGACAAGTAGTTAGTAATTTGTTAAACAATTATCTTATATTGTAAGCAACATTAGTTGTATATATATACTATAAGGATGATGTAAACAATTAAGGAAAATAATCAAAACAAATAGATTACTTATTCTCTAAGAATTCTCTTTCTTTCTTTCTTTCTTTCTCTCTAATTCTGCTATGTTCTTCTTCTTCTGTATATGATCAAGCTTGGTTAGCAAGGTATCAGAGCCCAAGCTTGGTCTCTAAATCCTCACCAATGTTTACTATATTGCCTACCGTGACAACCTCTATACATGTGCCAATCCCAAACCTTAATAATGTCATAGTTAACCCAAGTTTCGATTCTGTGCCCACTTCCTCACCATTATCAATGTCAACATCACCAAGTACTGAATATGTGCATGTGCCAACTGAGACTAGTTTTGGAGAATTGAACAACAATGTTTATGCAACTATGAATGATTCCAGCTCTAGTTCTTCCACTGCTACATCACCCATTACTGTTACTGCTCAACAATCATCTACTTCATTCTCTGTGGTTCCTGATTTCCAGGGGGATCAACTTCAGGTGGTTTTGTCCATACCACCATTGAATCTGCATCCTATGCAAACTCAGTCCAAGAGTAGGATCTCTAAAAAGATTGCTTTATTAGCTTCTGTTCATGAACATGGTGGTGCTGATCTAATTAAAGTAAAACCTGCAACATACAAATCTTCCATAAAGTCTCCGGTTTGGTTAACTACAATCTAAGATGAATTGAGTGCTCTCCATAATCAAGGCACTTGGTCTCTTATCCCTCTTCCTCCTCACAGGAATTTAGTCGATTGCAAGTGGGTGTTCAAGATTAAAAAGAATGCAGATGGTTCTATAGGGAGGTATAAGGCTCGATTGGTTGCAAAGGATTATAATCAAGAAGAAGGAATTAACTATGGTGAAATGTTTAGTCCCGTTGTTAAACTCACTATAATGAGGTTAGTACTTTCCTTGGCTGATCACTTTAACTGGACCATTCGCCAACTTGATGTGAAAAATGCTTTTTTGCATGGTGTGTTACAAGAGGAGGTCTATATGGCTTAAACTTCAGGGTTTCTGGATTTTACTCACAGTGATTATGTTTGTAAGTTGCACAAGTCTTTATATGGTCTCAAACAAGCCCCAAGGGCGTGGAATGAAAGATTTACTAGTTTTTTTGCCATCTTTGGGTTTTCAATCTACCTATATTGATTCATCTTTGTTTGTTAAAGCTGTGAATGGTTCTGTTGTGATCCTATTACTATATGTTGATGATATTATCATCATAGGTAGTGATTCTCAAGCTATATCAGATGTTATTCATGCCTTGCTTGAGAATTTGATATCAAGGACCTCGGGCCGTTGTATTACTTTCTTGGGATTCAGGTTATTCCTATGCATGATGGATTATTTCTATCTTAAGATAAGTATGTTAATGATTTGCTTCTTAAATCTGAAATTGAGATATCTAAGCCATGTGCTACTTCTTGCTTATCCTATAATCGATTGCTGAATGATGATGGGAAGCCATATAATAATCCATCATTGTATAGAAGTCTTGTGGGAGCCCTTTAATACCTCACTTTCACTTGGCCTGATATTGCATGTGCAGTATGTTTATACCATATTTAGGGCCTCGTATTTAGATCTCATACAAATACTTGGGGGACTTAAATGTAATTATGTGATAAAGGAAGGGGCAAATATGTAATAAGTGAGGAGTCCTTATTCTATAAAAGGACCCCTCACCCTCACAATTAGGGGAGGCCAATTATGGAGCCTTCTCACCCCTTTCACATCCCCTATCATATTCAGAGGTTATCTCCCTCACAAATACTCTCAGAGAAATACAATAAGTGTGGACGTAGCCCAAACCTTGGGGTGAACCGCAATACATTTTGTGTTATTTACATTTCATGCAGATTCACGGTCGGATTTACGTTGTACCAAGACCTCCGATTTTGTGCATCAACACAGTACATCATGTTTCTCAGTTCATGCAGTGTCCTATGGAAGCTCACTTTGTGGCAATAAAAAGGATTCCACGTTATCTGAAAGCTACTAAAGGATGTGGTTTGCATTATACTAAAGGAGGATTGGATTTACAAACATTCAGCGATGCTAATTTGGCATAAGATCCCAATGATTGTCGATCCACTACAGGACTGGTTATCTTTCTTAGTTCTAATCCCATCTCATGGTCCTCAAAGAAACAAAATATTGTCTCTCATTCCTCCACTAAGGCAGAGTATCGAGCACTATCTTCCACAACTCTTGAGATCGATTGGATCAAGCAATTGTTAAGGTTTATGCAAGTTTCAATTTCTGGTACACCTACCCTTTATTGTGATAATCTATCTGCAATTGCTCTTACATGTAATACTGTTCAGCATCAGCGCACAAAACATGTTGAAATCGATGTTCATTTTGTGAGAGAATGGGTGGCTAAAAGATTGTTGTTGGTTCAGTTTGTCTCTTCACTTGAGCAGTTTGTAGATATCATAACTAAAGGGTTGTCTGCACCATTATTCAAGACTCATTGTAACAATCTCAAACTCAGTTTCATTGCCCCTGAGATTGAGGAGGGATGTAAGGAGTAACCAATCTAAGGGCTATACTTTTGACAAGTGTCATAAGATTAGACAAGTAGTTAGTAGTATGTTAAACAGTTAGCTTATATTGTAGGCAACATTAGTTGTATATATACTATAAGGATGATGTAAACAATTAAGGAAAATAATCAAAACAAATAGATTACTTCTTCTCTAAGAATTCTCTCTCTCTCTCTCTCTCTCTCTCTCTCTCTCTCTCTCTCTCTCTCTCTCTCTCTCTCTCTCTCTCTCTCTCTCTCTCTCTCTCTCTCTCTCTCTGCTATGTTCTTCTTCTTCTGCATATGATCAAGCTTGGTTAACAAAAAATACATAATTTTCTTCTTATTCATATAGCTTCTTGATGATTGTAATCAAGGTTCTAAAGAGGTTGTTCGCTAGTCGGGCGGTGATCAGGGGCCTAATGCCTAGGCTTATAGGCAGTTTTTTTTTATATAAATTTTAATTAAATTTATTATATAACATGTTAATAAATATCTATTTATACTTAATTAAAATAATACATAATTGTAAATAGAATGACATATAGATTATAAAGTATTAGAACATACTTAAAACATTGGGAACAAGCATATAAGGAGTGTTCCCTCAAGTATTCAACAAGTCTCTTACAATTTATTAAAAAATAACATGCAAAATGAAAGTTATATAGCTATTTTCTGTCTAAGTGAGAGTCGCGACCTAGGCGGGTGCCTAGATAGGTCTAGATACTATTTCTTAATTTTTAAATACCTAAAGATTAATCGTATGATGGTGACTAGTTACCTAACGCTTAGGTGGAAATTTTTAGAATAGTGATTGCTATATGTATTAGGATGTTAGAGTGGAAGTGATGTCCCTTGGCAATTAGTATAGTGCAAAAAGAATAGCTTGCCTCTATGTCGGTAAAGATTGCATTCTGGCAATGTATACTAGGACTTTCTATGGGCTAATAATTTGATAATGATCTATGCAATCACAACAAACAGCAAAATACTATACGATTCCGCACATACAGACAAAAAATGCTTGTAGAAATTCTATTTAAGTAGGTTGACAAGAGTTTGGTACAAAGAATTTGATTTGTTGACTGATGATGACAAATCTCACGTAAGGATGTGTGTAAAATTTATTTTTGCCAAAATTATCAAAAAGGTGGGCCAAACCTACTTATAACAATATTGCTATTGACTTCAAATTGTTGATTTTCACGTGCACAATTTGATAAATGTGAAGTTTTATTACAAAAATTTTCAGTATAAGTTAAAGTGTAATTAGGACATTTAAACTCCTATTTTCTCCCTCATCTGCCAATGTAGGATATTTCACGAACTGAACCAAGATGATGAGGTTCTAACTGGTTGATATCTCCTTTTGACGTTGAAAGATCTTACAAATTCGAATTACCAGCTCTTTTTTGAGTGATTTTTTTTATCAACATTTTACACTGTTGATTGAACCTAAATAATAGAACTCCTTAATCTGGAAAAATATTATGCCAACATTTAAAAATGTGATTGGACCTACCCCATGTTGATACAAAAATTGTAAAATAATGATTAGAAAATTTTAAAGGAATATCTTAGCTATCATGAGGGCCAACCAATAAGGTTAGTGACTGAGGGGCCAAAAAAAACGAAAAGAAAGAATAGAGGATGAGATGTGAGATGAGCCTTGAAAAGAAAACAACATTAGTATTTATTGTTTAATGTAGTAGGTAGAGGATAAACCAAATTTTGTGCAGGGATATAATTAACAAGTTTGATTAATAAGAGCAAGAAACAATGAAAATAGAGAAGAAGTATTAAAGTATAGTGTTTTTGTAAGTAGATTATTTTTTAGATCATACTTATGAATTTTCTGATGTGTTGATAATAAAAAATAAACACATTAATCAACATTTAAATAATAATTTAATTATAAATTATTACATTCTATAATTTATAAAATATAATTTAAATAAATAATTTTTTTTAACATTAATAAATAATCTTCTTAGCATTACGTGATAATAAGGTGACCCATTCCCACTGTGGTTAATTACAGGTTATATGAAGTTGGATGACGTTATCGCATTCTAGAAGAGAATCGCCATATTAGATTTACTTATCGGATCTAGTGTGGCAGCTTTAAGCCTTTAATATTCCCACTCTCTTTATCTTGTTGGATGTTTAATATTTTATTCAACATAAAGCAGCATCATTCCAATGAAAATTATATTCACACATCTTAAATTATTTTTTTCACATCTTTTTAATTTTTTAATATTTTTCTATCAAATGTTAGTAGTGGGTAGAAAATATTAAAAAAATAAAAATATGTGGAATAAGTAATTTAATGTGTGTGAATATTCCCTTCAAATGTCAGCAACGCTTAATTATGATCAAATTAATGCATATTGTATGGAAGGTATTTTAATGAGAAAAATACTCACTACTTTAAAAGTGAAGACTCTCTGTGAGTTTTTTTACACCTTATTTTTGTTGCATAATCTATACCATTAAGAGAACCCTCCTTGTCAATTTTTTTTTCCCTTTATTTTATTTTATTTTGCCCTCACTTTTTGACACACAATGTTGACATGAGGAGGGCAAAACAGTAATTTTGTATCTTTTGAGAAAATGACAATCATATCCCCATTTTTTCTATTTTATCCTCATTTTTGATACACAATATTTACATAAAGATGGCAAAATGGTAATTATGTAATATTAAGAACTAATCACTCTTTAGAACCCTCCTTGTCAACTTTTTTTCCCTTTTTTCTTATTTTGCCCTCACTTTTGATACACATTATTGACAAAAGGAGGGCAAAATAGTAGTTTTGACCTTTTGACAAAATGACAATCATATCCCTATTTTTCCTATTTTACCCTCTTTTTTTCGAGAAAATGACAATCATATACTTATTTTTCCAATTTTACCCTCACTTTTATACATAATATTTACATAAGAAGGACAGAACAGTAATTATGTAATATTAAAAAAAAATATATGCACTTATTAAGAGAAATTGTTCACACACACAAAGTGTGTGCTCTTTGCTAGTATTTTATAATATTAGCACATAAATTGATGTTAAACTATGAGGTAACAGAGAGTCAATGAAGAATTCCACTTTAAAACTAATCATTTCTCTTTTAATGATTTTGGACACAAATGACCCAAGTGACACTCATAAGAGATAGGTAATTGAACCTCATTCAGATATGGAAGTCAATAAATATGGTCTTCAAATTGAATCCTTACTTTAAGATCACCATAAGAATGTCATTACATATACTTTCTAGTATGTTCTTATATCCCTTCTTGGTGTAAAACCTTTGTTTTTATTTTTTTTATTTTTTGTAATCGATACCATTACTTTTAAACTTAAGTAAAGTGTGGAGAAACTATTAGAACCCTGAAAATAATATGTTGAAAAAGAAGATCCTACTATGACAACCCACCAATTGCGAGTTAATTTTTGTTAAAATGAGTTGATATCTTCCAAATAAAAATTAAATATCAAATAATAATTTGACATTGTAGTATTTATTATTTTTCAGAGAGCTTCTAGCACTCATCTGGAAGAGTGCACTCCAAATAAGTGCATAAAATTAATGAGTAAAAGTTTAGTATTATCTTCTTAGTGTGCATACATGTGTGTGTGGGAGAGATTTATACGCATAAATTTATTCATGTACAGTATGAGTTAATTCCTTTCTAAAATCACAAAGAAAACTGTGTCGATTACTTTGTTTGATGTCTTTACCCTCTGAGACCGTTTTCTTGTGTAAACATATGAACATCATACTGGAAATATCGATGTTGACATGCAAATGTAGATGTTGATAAATTGATATGCAAGTAGTGTGCAATAGTTTACGTTTATTATAACTTAATTATAAATAATGAGTATTTAGATATTATATTAGAAAAGTTAATTTGCAACTCATACAATATCGTAATGCAGACGGTGGAATTAGATATAGATGATCTTACACACCATGCTAGGGGATTTGTCTGATCCTTTGCACTCGACATGAAATTTTGTCTATATTTAATTAGAATTTGTTTATCTATTACGGCGTACTTAATCTTTGTCTGGTGACTCCAGTATCATAACAGGACCTTTGTTTTTTCAATGGTCATGCAACAGAAAAAAAAATCTTTTAAGTATTTGAAGAATCGCATCCACACATAAATCCTTATAAATAACTTAAACCCAATGAATTATGCATATTTTTTTTCTAAGCATTTCAAAAATCATAATCTACTCGCTTCTTGTATTATTCAGGGGTTTTCATATGTTCACTTTTATTTTCGATCTTGTGGTGTTAACCTTTACTTTAGTAACAACTACAGCAAATGTAACACCTGTTTCCCCTCCAACTATTCATCCTAAATTCCTAATACTTTTCACTAATTTCTTTGTATCCAGAAAATAAGATGTGGTACTTATCTCGTTCTAGTATAATATGAGGAGTAGCCAAATTCCTTATAAACTTTTGCAAGGTTTGGTCTTTCACCAATATGAGACTTTGTCCTACACATTCTCACGGTTAATAGTCCGAAAAAAGAAAAGAAAAGTGCAAGCTAACATGATATTAAAGTTAATTAACACGTAAGGTGCAAGCTAATAATTAACTAAGTACACGTATTATGATGGAATGGAGTACTTTATGTGATCATGTTCAGAATACACAAAAAAGTTACTCATACCATTAAACTATCATCCAATGCATGAGTTAAACAAATAGGGGTGAAACTTTCTTTAAATAAAGTAGGGTTAATCTAATCACAAACACTGTACACAAATCTAATCACAAAAACTGGAATAAAATAAGCCAATGCAACAAGTTTAAAAAGAAAATATTAGGGATTTACTTTTCTTTTTTCTTGTTCCTCCTTTTACTTGAGCCGGTAGGGTAAAATAATTGTGAGAGAAACGTTGTGTGCATACGTGACCAAACGCTGTCCTTGACATAGATTAAACACCAATATTCATCGTAATTCATAGTTTATAATGTGAAAGAGGGAAGAATAAAAAGAAGGCTTTTTAGTCAAAATAGTTTATGAGATTTGCATAACACATAACTTTAGTCCATGTGATTTAAAATCAATAGAAGTGGTCTTCAAAATTGTCCACCATCCATTATTTTGATCATTCCGTTAAAAAACTCCGCTAAGTTGAGGGTATAACACATAACTTTGGTCCCTGAGATTTGCATAACACATAATTTTGGTCCCTGAGATTTACATAGCACATAACTTTGGTCCCTGATATTGTCCACCATTCATCATTTTGGTCGTTCCATTAAAAAGCTAAGGGACCACTTAACATAGTTTTTTAATGGAATGACCAAAATAATGAATGATGGATAATCTTATGAACTACTTCTATTGATTTTAAATCTCAGGGACCAAGGTTATGTGTTATACGAATCACAGGGATCATTTTGGTTAAAAAGACCGAAAAGAATGATGTTTGCTTCAAACTTGTTTGGAGGGAAAATATTGACCGAAGGGCAAAGGCTTTGTCAAATGGTGGTGCTTTCTTTTGTACGGAGTAGCTGAGTAGGGCCTTTTATGAAGGAATTGGGAAAACAGTGGGTGGTGTCCCTTTGCATTCACGCATTAGCAGGGAGCCTAACGCGCAGAAAAAGCCAATGGCAGTAGAAGAAGAATAATAATGTGCATAGATACGACCCTATAGTGATATATACTGATTTATGCACATATGTATATATGCATGGGTCCCTCCGGACGTTTTTGACAAACTGTAGTTTGAGTCTCCGACAGGATATATGAAGCGTAGATTTCTTTACAGACAGTATCCAATCGCTCTCAGCCTTGGATGTTTCCCGAAACAGACATAGAAAAAGGAAAATGCTAGTTTTAATCGTGCATGAATGAGTGATTAGTTTTTAACCGTAGATGTATTTGAGTCATGTGTTCATACAGGGCTAGAATCACTCACGCACGAACGGGCGACTGTGGTCTTGGGGTCGTGGCAGTCCTCTCATTTGCACAAAGCTAGTCCAACAAGCGAAGTTTGAGTTGCATCGTTGCTATAACTTAGAGAACAAGGAAATCAATGTGGTAGGACATGGGGTGGTAAGTGTCGGACTATGTGGTTTTGCTTTGGAGTCATGGACCCTAGTGAGTACCACAAGGGGCTGACCCGTGCAGTACAAGACAAATTAAAGGAGCAAATTACAGAGTGTTAAATTGCGTGGCAATACGTTATTTTGGATGAATGTATCATCATTGACCATTCATTCACTTGATGGGTTAGGGTAACCATATGATGTTTCTTGATAGAGACTGAAACTTTTGTAGTCCGGAGTCCCTAGCACCAGATTCTCGAGGAGGATCGGAGAGATTTGTACCGTATGTAACTGGGAAATTCCACGGAGATTTTGATTTTACTTTAAGTTTACTGGGGATTTCAAGTAATGAGAGTTACATATACGAAGAAATATATTTCGATTGTATGTAAGAATTTCTCTAAAAAGAAGATGTCTTGAAAAGGAGAAATATGGACTAGTTAAGTCCACCCTAGTGCCAACAATCATGTTAAATGAGTGGCCGTTTTTCATTTTTAGTAGTTTTTAGTGCTTGATTTTTAGTTTTTGAAAACGAAACACTCTTTCAAGAAAATGAAAAACTAAAAATTAAAAGCCAAATTTTGAAAACTCAAAGAAAGTAGTTTTTTACTTTTTGGTTTTCAATTTTCACTTTGTTGAAAAGAAGTACATAGTTACCAAACGAGTTTTCAGTTTTAAAAAAAATGAAAACAATTAGAAACTGAAAACGATAGAGTTATCAAACTGTCCTTGAGAGTATTACAGCTGATTGAAATTCTTACTGAATGCTTATTGGAGGAATCGAGTTTGTAGACCCAAAACCAAAAGAGTATCTCCTTCCTGGACACTTCTTTTTCTTGTACTTTGCAATCAAGCCCTATCAAAAATCAAACTCCCAATCAGTCTCTCAACTTTTCATTCCTCCACGTTTCCTTCCTACCAAACATGGTGGTAGAGGCCACTTGATGAGATGTAGTTCTTATCAATTGTTTCTTAATGATTAAATCTTGTTGCTTCATATTTGGAAGATTGGAAGTGACCACTAGTTCAAAATCATAACTTCTCATAAGATAAAAATGGGATTAGACACGTCTTTGCCAAATTTGAGGGGTTTGTATTGCAAATTATTGAGGGATACATGGAATGTGAGATCCTTTTTTGGTCTTAGGATGTGATATGACGTAACCATTTCGCATTGCGTCTCCGGTAATAAGACCAAGTGACGTATAAATTACGTTGTTCACTCATATCATAACATCTGAAATGAAAATATTAGGCTATTAATGTATGACCGGAACAAAGTTTATCCATATGAAAACTGACTATGCCTGCTTAGTACAGTTTGGGGGAGTCTCTTGGCTTATATAGCACCTTGGAATCCAATCCAATTTGCAAGCAGGTTGGGAGTATTTAGCTATTGCGATTAGCCCATGAAAGCCAATGGGTTCTTCAGTCCGCCCAAATCACAAAAGTGTTTGGCATTGAGCAGTATAATAGAATAAAAAATCATACTTAATCAATTTCGGTACGTAGTACTGAGTAGCACGAAAACTGAATGAAATTGAAAATAATAAATTTAAATAATAATGGAAATAAAATCTAACAATTAAAACACATGCAGCAAGCATTGAAGTTACACCCCCCCCCCCTAACATGGTAACTATCTCTTGCCTCACTTATAGTGAGTTGCGAGCATATTCTTATGTTTTTAGACTGTTAATTTGCACCATACATGTACCTAAGCAATAATCAGTCTGACACCATACATAGCACATCTAAGCAATAATCAACTCGTATGAGTAATTTAGATTTACAATCCAATAACATAAGCATCAAAATACTTAAGTTCTTCAAAAGTCTCACTCAACAAATTGTCTCGAGACAGGCAAAGCAAAGAATAGTTTGAAGTGTTGGTGGGCCAAAATTCTAGAACGAATTGGCCATAGCGACTGAAATCCATGACCGTTAGATTTCAAACGAGGACTTTTATAACGGACTTGTATAACATCTATACACCACCACATAATGTCCCGTGCCAATAATACAAAAATATCAATTGTTCGGACCCCTACAAAGCTTTTCAATACTAAAGTTTACTATATTATATATTTAAATTAAATAAACAGAATTCATTTACACTACATATTTATGTTCCTGTATATTTATTGAGCATAGTAATGAGAAAGACACATTCCCAGCACAGTAAGGGTCTTAGTTCAGTACCAACAGACTCACAAAGTAACTGCACTCCACTGGAAACGGGAAATATGAACAAGCTACATGAGCTTCAAGCTATTACACCATGAACGTCTACATCCAAATTGCCAGGTTCATTTGACGGATCCACGATTTTATGGTCGATCCTATTCTTCCTAATACTGCTGGCATATTTCCCTCGCAGCGAACGGAATGGGTAGATTTGGAACTTTTCCTGGTATTGAGGGATATTTTACTGCAGGCCTCGAGGGCGGTGGTGCCATTATAGGCATTGCAGACATAGCTCAGGAAGTTTTCGTAGTCCTGCAACAGGAGAAGAATGCAATTTTTTGAAGATCCCAATGATAGAACGATAGTGACAAATGTTCATCAGTGGTCTAAATGAATAAAAACTACACATATGCATAACCAAACTTGGTGGCAATCGTAAGGCGTTGGGAATCTGATTTATGAGAAAGGAATAAACCTCATAAAGTGGCTGTCCATCCACAACTACCCATGGCACATACTGATGTGGAGGCTGGAGTGCACTGGTTTCAGCTGCATACTGTAGTTCAAGCTGCCAGAGAATAATTTCACTTATATTGTGTTCCTTTTTCATAAAAATCACATAACAAACGAGAAAACGAGAAGCAGAATTTGCACCGTCCTACTCAACAGAATAACAGAGGTTGTTCCAACAATGCCATGATCAAGAATCAGTGAAATGTTAAAAAAAAAAGCGTTTTGACAGCATGATGCATCCTACCCTTCACCTCTACTACCTATGCTGTCTTTGTGTACATGCTTCCTCTGTGTAATCAACTTGTTTCATGTACTTTGGCCATATGCCACTAAAACACAAACTATTAGAGTTGGGGAAGGGTCAGGTTTCCAATGTTCTTCAAATTTAAGGTACCAGTTGCACGCCCAATTTGTACCATACAGTTAATAATCCAGTAATACAAGTGGCGGAAACATATACAGTCCGATAATATTTGGACACTATGCTTTTGCACGGCCTGCAATATACAACTCATATAATTGAAGAATCATGTTTTTAAACTCATACATCAGAACATCATCAGAGAAGACATAAAGTTCGATCCTTGTTAAGATACAATTAAATATGCATGTAGATGCATTACGAAGGCATGTTTTAAGTTGCAACTTTTTGAATTCTGTGAATAATTAATGAGCTGAATACAACAAGTACAGAAAACTAACCTCTTTGCCAAGTCCACTGCTGTAGCATTCAGCAATAGGTTTTGAATCCAAGCCCAGTTTCTCGTAACATGACTCCCACTGGGGATACTTGTGCTCATAAACCAAACTCTCAACGCAATAAATGAAAGGAAAATGATCGTTCTGCACAACAGTGATAGTGAACCAGAATTAGCGTTTCTAACTTAAATACTACTTTCCGTTAAGTCTGGCAAAAGTCCATAACTGGCATTCAAATTAGGATACATTTCTATAAAACCAACCAACAACCCTATATAGTACGAGCACTAATTATCCAAGTAGATTGAAAAATAATTACATAACGAATCTAAGGAAACATGACAAAGAATTCAGTAAATAATTCTAAAATGATTTATCAGTTTAACTTAACCACCATTTTGTTACTACACAATAACCATCCACCAGAAAAACTTGAATAACAAACACCATTGCAACATGAAATATTCTGCAGGAATATACTAAAAAAATGCTTAGTTAGGATTATAACTAGTTTGATCAAGGCTTACCAGTGCAGGCCAGATCTCGATCGCACAGGCTTCCACAGTGTTCAATAAACATTCAGACGGACCATGCTACAACCATAAAGAAATCCCAAGTCAACAAATTGAATTGAAACACAAGTGAAATCCATAGCAACACTCAGAAAATTAAAACTTAAGAAAGAATAGACAAAACCCACATGTTACAATGTTTAGGCAAATTACTTTGTTTCAAAAATTAAGGACAATCATCATTTAAAGGACCGGTCAACGATTAAACCCCGAATTTTTTTCTAAAAAATAAACAGGTTGGATTAGAGGACCTGGCAAGTGAATGTGTCGTTGCTTCTGAGCTTGGCATTACCCCAAGGAGAAAGCTTGAGATCAACAATGGAGATGAGGTCGTCTTCGAAGAGCTTGACAAGGTAATTCACAATGAAGTTGGCACTGTAGGGGCAGAGGGACTCATAATACAAAGCCAACGAAACTTTACCAGAATCCGAAGGCGGAGTTCTGGCTGCGGAAGAAGAAGGGGGTGTGAACATAGCAACCAAGAAGAGGCAGGACAGAAGAGAAAAAGAAAGGGTTCTACTTTCGAGCCGAGAGGACGCCATTGATTGATTAGGAAAGCTGAAAGAGAAAGGAAGAGCTTATTAGGTGTTTATGGGATTGTCACTGAAGCGTTAATTACGCCATTTGTGAATCCTGTTAAACAGAGCAAGAACCAAAGATCAAGTCAGAGATTTTGCCTTTGCCCAAAATTGGTGGATAACAAGTGGAAAATTCAGACAAAACAGTTGGCAGTTTATCTGTTTGTTTCTTTTTTAACAGTTGGCAGTTTGTTGTTACCTAAATACATGTAAGATGTTTGACCAATAAAAAATACATGAAAGATGAAAATTCATGGTCTAAAATTTCGTTAATATTTTAATTATAGACCAAATTTTCTACATCTCTTTTTTTATTAAATTTTAGTCAATTATTTGTCGATATTTCAGTATTTCTCTAAATAGTGGTATTTAATAAATAATGGGTACTCTTTGTCTCTTTCTACTTACGTTTATATAGGAGTATGATTCTTTTCTCTCCAAATTTCCTTCCCCTCCAGTCCTCTCCTATTTGTATGATCACGGTTAGGCCACGTTAATACTTTGTGTTGACTTCTTTACAGAGAGAGAAAGACAAAGGTCAAAGATGAAATTACTGACTGATCAGTTGCTCGGAGGTTACCTAGAAGCCTAAATTAAAACAAAAATACTTAATCTCTACCCATGATAATTTGACGGTGTGCAACACTTTTCTTTGTGTATATTTAACATGGAAAATTTTAGTAACGCCCTTAGACTTAGTTCCTTGTTTCAATTAGCCCTTGTACTTTCAATTTAGTTATGAGCCCTCAATCTTTTAAAACATGTCAATTTGTCCCTACTATCAAATCTGTCAAGTTGGGAGCTTTTTTCAT
The DNA here is from genome assembly GCF_916048215.2 of Malus sylvestris. Classification (NCBI taxonomy): domain Eukaryota; kingdom Viridiplantae; phylum Streptophyta; class Magnoliopsida; order Rosales; family Rosaceae; genus Malus; species Malus sylvestris. Next base: position 5,371,329 of record NC_062270.1, on the reverse strand, counting down.
CCATTCAAATGTAGAAAACTAGCAAAAAGTTACAAGTTTGACGCAGTTGGGCCAAATTGACACATATTCAAAGATTAAGAGATACATAGCCAAATTAAAAATCGACAAGGCAAATCAAAGGAATGTCAGAAGTTGTAATTTTACTCCTACTAACTAACTTATGGATATGTGTAATTTACTGTTAGTATCAACTGCTTCATAGTGTTCAAACATTGAGTTTTTCCCCCGCAAATTACAATTTGACACATATAAATTGTAATGTAACTAGTTAAAGTAGCTAAATTAAATTACTTTACACGACCTGTCAAATTTTGCCACATATGCAAAAGTAACTTATTACTGTAGCAAAGGCAAATTACTTTTACACGCTATGTCAAACTGTAATTTGCGACTCAAGGGAGCCAAGTATGAGCAGATAGAGAGAGGGACCTGGCAAGTGATGGTGCTGTTGGATCCAACCCTGGCGTTGCCGTAGGGATAGAGCTTCAGATCGGCGACGGAGATGATTCCGGTTTCGAAGAGCTTGATCAGATCATTGACAATGAATTGATAACTGTCGGGACAAAGCGTTTCATAGTAGAGCTCCACTCTGACTTTGTTGCTACTGCTTCTGCTCTCGGAATAAGCGGCGGAGGTTGGAGAGAGCGAAACGGAGCAGATGAGGAAGAGGAGGTGGAGGTGGAGGAAAGAAGGAGTAAATGAGGAGGCCATTTGGTGGGGGACTTGTAATTTGGGATGTCTTTTGGCCGACGATTTACAACCACCGGTCAAAATATTTGTTATCTTTTGTTGGAATTACTCGAAATTTCAATAATGTATGTGCCCTGAAAATAGTCCCGATTCGAAAGTGGATGTTGGAAAATGGAAATTTTGGGATGTGCTTGTTTTTGGGTGGGTGGGTAGTTTTTGTTTCCTATGTTGGGCTTCAATTTCAAATTTGGGAGTAAAGGCCCAATACATATACACCAATCCGTGCCTGCTTCCCCATAGCCCATACACAAAACACATCGGGTACGTTTGTTGCATCGGACTATTTCGGACTGAACTAACCTCAGGGACTAAGCTGGATTGACTTGGTTTGGACTAAAGAGTACTAAAATTGTGAAACGTTTGGTGCAGTATCAGATTAGCCAGGACTAAATTTTTATTTTTTATATTTAATTATGAAAACTTCCACTTTCTTGTTTAAAAAACATTTTTTAAAGAGATAAAAGTTGCTTTATTGAAAATATCATTCATCTCACAAACTAAACGGGGAAAGGATTTTGCTTTTACATAAAAGTCTAAATATTTTTTTCACCATCATCAGCTATCAATACATATACAAGTTGCAACTACTTATGTCTAAACTTGAGTTCATTCACATATTCTTCAATGCCCTTCAACTACTTACGTAGATCTTGAGTGCTTCAATTGCAACCGCATAGGCTACGGGGTGTCCAGAATATGTAATCCCATGAGAAAAAGAACAAAGCTTACTGCTCTGAAAGGAAATGACATCTGAAACTTCTGGGCTCACAAGAACGCTAATTGGCATATATTCAGAAGAAGAGTCTCTGCCACAGATACAAGGTCTGGTTTAATGTTGTATTTGTCACCCCTATACATGTAGCCAAGCCTTCCAAATGCACAGATTACATCGTTCCAAATGCACAAATTGCATCATCATAAATAGAATGCAACAATTGTCTATGGTCCCGCAGTGTATTTGTGTGCAGTCAGTGTGCAATACAAGGGGAACCATAAAGAGATGCTCATACAGACTTCTAGATACAAATGCCAACTAGAACACATGAGCAATGAACGATAATTTGGTAGATAATATTTTGAGTGTCATTTATTAACACTAAAGTTAAACTAATGCCACCAAGGACAACTCAATTTATGTCAGTATTAAAATTTAAATCAATTCGAAGATTCTAAAATACTAAAACAGCAATTGGCTAATTCAAATGTGAAACCAATTACCTATTTGAGGAGAGTTTCACCGTCATTGACAATCTTGGAGGTCCATACTTATTTTGCAGCACTGCATTCTTTCCTTTTGAACCCAATGTAACTCCAACCAACTCTGCCACCATGTCCACCCCTACCTGCACCCACCACTGCCGCCAATTCAACCATTAAATTAACCCACTTCACATCTGCCTACATCATTCAAATTTTAGTCAATTCTAAGATTCTAAATTATATACAGAGCATCAATTCTAAGAATCATACACAAGCAATTGTACCTCTCACAGAGCTGCAAAACAGTGTCCCTGCAAAATCAGTGGTTCATAAGATGCAAGTGATACTGAATGCAATCAAATACATACAAGATTGACAAGTTCAACCAATTGTTTAATCCAAAATCTCTAAACAAAAAAATACCTAATCGATTGAGTAAACACCATGAGCAAAAATCAGAGGGATAATTTCCACTGAAAGATAATAAAAGATTTACCCTCACTCCTTCATGCTCTGAAATGACGAAAACATATAAACCCAACAAGAATCCCCTCAGACTTCTAATACCAAAACGGATGATTCCAAAAAAAATTGAAACTCCCATTTTTTCTCTGCTGCTTCAAGAATCTGCAGACAAAAAAAAAAAAAAAGAACAATAATGGAATTTTAATATCCAATAAGATTTATCCAAATTAACATAAATTTATTAAACCCCATTAACGAGATTTATCCAAATTAAAAAAATTTAACCCAAATTGACATAAATTCATCAAACCCCATTAACACAAACCTAATTAACAGGCTGTTGGGGTTGGAGAATGGGTTGGTGAGGAGGGCCTTTGGCGGCAAACGCAGTGCTTATCCGTTCACTCGAGTAGGCCTTTGGTGGCGAACGCAAAGTACGTGGCTGGAAACCCACAAGGGAGCAGAAGACGAGAGGGCGAAGGTGCGATGAGGAAGAAGAAGACGAAAGGGCGAAGGGGCGAGATTACGCTCCAAATTTCGACCACCACAAAACAGGCAACAACAGAGCTTGCTTGATAGCCTGGAGGCCTTTTAGTTTTGATAAAATGCAGTCCCTCTTCTGACAATGTTCTATTCAAATTCAAGGCATTTGTAATTTTATCAAAAACTGCATAACTTGAGATGTAGGAATGAGAGGAAGACGGATAAAATGTTCTTTTGAGTCTTTGACACAACGGACAAATGGTGTTATATATTAAAAGATTTAATATTTTCAAACATTTACTTTAAAGAGATTATACCGTGCCTATAGTATCGTGGATAGCAAGTTCGACACTAATTTATTCCTTTGGCCCTTGATGCAAATATATAGTTCTACAAAAAATATACCTAGCTACTTGTGTTGTAGGTAGTCTGCAAGTAGCCCGTGTTGGTTGTGCCGGATTAGTTGCATTTCCGGTGCTGATAGAGAAGTTTTTGGATAGACATGATTGAATTTTAGCGCTTTGGCTATGTTCCAGTTTTGTACACTTAAATTATGACAATTCAGAACATACAAATCCAATGAACTTGTATCATGTATTTTGCTCACTACAGTTCAGATTTCTGTAATTTGAATGCGGACAACTGCAGGGCTTTTAACTCCACTCGAGAAAGACATTCAGATTCGGAGAAGAAGGTTTACGTTCTGAAAAATGAGCTTGCTTGCTGACCCTGCCACCATAGATTCATCCCTCAAAATTTGTTATTCCTTTCATCCAAGGAGAGTAAGCAGCAGCATCAAGGCAAATATTTTTGGTAATAAGTCACCTTATATTCCCATCTTTCTTTTTTATGAGTAAAAGCAAAGCAAAGAACTAGGTAGAACAAAACCAACAGCGGCTTCAACGCAAATCTTTTTGGTAATAAGAGCAAAGAATCTTGCATTATTTAAGCAAACGGGAAACCAAAGGTGTCCACTGTATATACAAACTAGCAAAGAAGAAAAGCAGTAGTACAACCATCCTGCATTAATTTCCTCTTCATATATACTTTCCTACGCCGCCGACTTCTTCTTCTCCCTTCTCAACCGGTTTCTGAGTTTCTATACCTGAGAATGGCTGATGCGCTTGTTTCCACGCTACTAGAGAAGCTGGCTACAATGGCTTATGAGTACGTAGAGGACGAGGTGAAACTTGTTCTAAATGTTAAGAAAGAAGTTGAAGAATTCGCTGGGAATCTCAAAGCTATTCAAGCTGTGCTTGAGGATGCAGAGCAAAGGCAAATGAAGGAGGCCAACGTGCACCACTGGCTGGATAACCTGAAGGAAATATCGTACCAGATGGTGGATGTGCTAGATGAGTGGAACACTGACATTCTGAGACAACAAATTGAGAAACAAGAAAGAGAAGGTGCAACTCATCTTGCTCCACAAAAGAAGGTATGTTTCTCTATTTTCGCTCGTTGTTTTGGTCTTGGCCGAGTCGGCAAGGTAATTAGTCGTCATGAAATTGCTCACAAGATAAAGGATCTAAATGGGGAGTTAGCTGAGATTTATAAGCAAAGACAAATGTATAATTTTCAGCTCACTGAAAAAGCCATTCAAAAACAGCAAACTTCCTCTTTTGTCGATATATCTGAGATATTTGGTCGAGAAAAGGAAAAAGATAGTTTGATAAGGAAGTTGGTGAGTGATACTAGTAAAGAAGGGAGGGGGCTCCTCATCATTCCTATTGTAGGGATGGGAGGTATGGGAAAGACAACTTTGGCTCAACTAGCTTATAATGATGCCAAAGTTAAAGCTCATTTTCAAAAGAGAATATGGGTTTGTGTGTCAGAGCCTTTCGATGAGATAAAGATTGCCAAAGCGATTAGTGGTGATGCCTCCTCAAGTTCGAATGAGTTGGATCATGTCTTAGAATATATGTCTAGATCCATTGAGGGGGTAAAGTTTCTTCTTGTGTTGGATGATGTGTGGACCGAAGACGGTAAAAAGTGGAATCAATTAAAGTTTTCATTGATGCAAAATGGGGCTAAGGGTAGTAGAATATTGGTAACCACCAGAAAACAAAATGTTGCTAATATGATGAAAGCAACCTCTCACGTGATCAACCTTGTGGAGTTGAGTGAGGAAAATTGTTTGTCAATCTTCAATCACATGGTTTTTTCTTATAGAGAAGTAGGCGAGTCTGAGGTGTTTGAAGATATCAGTAGGGAAATTGTAAAAAAGTGCAAGGGTTTGCCACTTGTTGCAAAGACTTTAGGTAGTATGATGCGCAATAAGAGCACAAGGAGTGAATGGGTGGAAGTTCTGAATAGTAAAATATGGGATTGGGAAGAAGTGGAGCAAGAAGTTTTCCAACCATTATTTCTAAGTTATTACGATTTGGACCGAAGAAATAAATGTTGCCTTTTATATTGTGCTATTTTTCCAAAAGATTATGAGTTTAATAGGGATGAGTTGATCAATCTTTGGATGGCACAAGATTATCTTAATTCTAGAGAGAATAAAGATAAGGGGAAAATTGGTCACACTATTTTTGATAATTTAGTTGCGCGGTCTTTTTTCCAAGATTTTGAGAAACACTCTGACACTGGTGCAATAATCGGTTGCAAAATGCATGACATTGTACATGACTTTGTGCAATTTATCACCAAGAAGGAATGTTTAATTACGGAGGTTGAGGGTGCAAACCATAAAATAGAGGCATTGGGTAGCAAGGTTCGCCATTTGACCATAACGGCGATAGCTGACAGTCAAGCTTTATTTTCTATCTCTTCAGGCAATTGCAAAAATCTACGTACGCTCACTACAATTCACTCAAGTGTTGCAAGGGTAGACACTAGTTTTATTTTACAATTTGAATGTCTTAGGACGATAAATTTGTCTCAAAATTCTATCAAAGAACTCCCAGAAGAGATTGGTAAATTGATACATTTGAGACATATTGATTTGTCTTGGAGTCAAAATTTGGAGAAATTACCAGACAGCATTTGTGATTTATACAATTTGTATACCTTGGACATTCGGAGCTGCAAATCAATTAAAAAATTGCCTGATAACATGAGAAAGTTGATAAGCTTAAAGCATCTTTACATTGGTGGGAGTTATTCATTGAAGTACTTGCCAAAAGGGATAGGGAGATTAACAAGTTTGCAAACACTGGACTTGTGTCCTCTGTTTTCTGCTGACAAAGACGAAGCATTTCAAGTTGGAGATCTGAGAACCTTGAACCACCTTCAGGGAAATCTCACAATAAGAATATTGGGGAAGTTGAAAGATGGCAGCCAAGTTGGTGAAGCACAATTGCGGGACAACAAGCAACTTTTTCATCTCCAGCTTGATTTTGCTGAATTGTGCGAGGTTGGAGAAAGCATTGTACGAATAATGAATGTCTTACGACCGCATGATGATCTTGAATCTTTAGGGATTGATGGGAACTTCGGCTCCACCTGGCCGAATTGGATGTTTTCTTTAAAAAAGTTGCGATTCCTTACTCTACAGGATAATTCGGGTTGTGAAATTTTGCCTCCTCTTGGAAGATTGCCTTTCCTTGAAAAACTTTACGTAGGGGAGATGTCGGGTGTAAGAAAGGTTGGTGGTGAGTTTTTGGGAGTAGAAGATGATCAAACATCTCCTTCATTCAAGTCATCCTCATCAATATTATTCCCAAAACTGAAGCAACTCCACTTTTACAAAATGTCGTCTTGGAAGCGCTGGGAAGGCGTGAAAGGGTGGAACAAAGGGGATTCTGGAATGACAATCATGCCATGCCTTACTTCATTGGAAATAAGTCAGTGCTATGCTCTAGAAACACTGCCAGACTTCCTCTGCAAAATACCACTGCAGAACCTTACCATTTTCTGGTGTCCGAAACTTGAAGAACGTTGCAAACATGAGGAGAGGCCCAAGATTTCTCACATCCCAAACATCGAGTTTCATGCTTTGCCGGTAATGACGTTTCATATTGGTGAGTTGCAGTGCTTTGATTTTTTTACTTGGTTTGGATATGTATGCACAAATGCTATTAATTTAAGGTGAAAAGTGTATGAAAAAATAATTATAATTATTTGTACTCTCAATTGCAGATAATTGTGCAGAGGCCCAGGTCAAATAAACCTCCAAGCTACTTGGTGCGGCGCTGGTTCCCTCCTCAAGATACGACTATGATCAAAATTAAGCTGTATCAATTCCAAAATCTCACCACGTTGAATGAGTTACTAATTAAGGTAAGCTAGACAGCATGTATGTATGTATGTATGTATGTATGTATGTCAAGCAGCTAACTGCGCGCGGTTGCTAGGGTTTTATGCTTGTTATCCACTACTTAATTTCTAGCTCTCTCCAGTCCAGTACTAGATCAAATCTTAAGTCCTGGTATTTTTTTTTGTCTATTTAATTCGAATGATTACTGAAAGAACTATTTGTCTAATAGGGCATTCATATATTTATGACTTTAAAATACTTTGAGCATTGTTATTTATTTGTCTACGAATTTTTTGACGATTTAATATTTTTTACACAAATTAATGGTGGCTCACCAGGGTAGCAGGGCCGGTCCAGAGTTTTTGGGTGCCCAGTGCGAAAGCTCAAAATGTGCCCTTTTTTAATACCGAAACATATATTTAAAAAAAAAAAATTTAACGAGGGCTGGAATCTAGTCGAAGCTGGGGGTCTAGGTCCTCACGCCCAAATTATATTACTTGAGAAAATATACAACGGGGGGGACATAGTACCTAAACCCCGACAATAAAAAATACAATCATATACAACCATTCCTAGCAAAGCTCTTTCAAATTTCAACATTTAAGAAATTGTCTTCTGGCATTTTTTGAAGCAAAATCATCAATTATACCATCATACTCCAAGTCTTAAACTTTCGGCAATTTTGTTATCCTTTGCCTTTTTTTATTTTATATATTACCAGAGAGTTGTTTCATAAAAGACATAACTTCGATAATTTGTTTACAAAAATTACCTACACATGATATAACAAAATTTTCCTATCAAAACTATCATTTCAACACATTATATATTATAAAACACTAACACATAGTCTAACATATTATAAAAATTGAACCTAAAAATTGGGTTTAAAATGAAATCAATTATCAAATAATTCAATGATCAATTAGTCAAGAATTCATTTCATCAACAACAATAATTCTATACATCAATTATCAATTTATCATATAATTCTATGTCACTTGCATTGCAAAATTTTATATTAAATTATAAATTGATAATTCAAATTTTAAAAATTAGTTACCTCAAAACTCAAAATTGTTGGTGGTGAGGGAATGTACTTGCAGCAGCTTTGCTGAGACTGAGGAGTGTGGAGTGGAGGATGCCCTCCCCTGCGGCCCTGCCTGTTTAGCTGCTTGCAGCAGCTTGCTGAGAATATTGAAGATGTAGGGAACGGCAACAGAGAAGTGGAGGATGTAGGGATTATGGTTTAATTGGGACCGAGTGGTCCCTTTATGTTTTGTTATGTTTTTTTTTTTTTTTTTCTAATCTGCAGCTGGGCCCTGTTGTTTTTTTTTTTATATATATAATCTTCTGCTGGGCTCTTTCTCTGGGCCCTTTTGTTGTCTCTTGGACACTTGCCAGCCCCTATTTGGGCTGTGAACTTTTTTTTTTTTTTTATACTTAGTTATATGGATTTTTTTTTATTCTGGTGCCCTCTTCATTTTGGGGCCCTGGACAGTTGCCCCTGTGGCACTGAGCCTGGGCCGGCCCTGCAGGGTAGTATCCTCCTTTCTAGCACCGGTTTCTTGACGTTGTAAAATTCATGGCGATATGGTTTGCTTGGGTTTCCTGGGTTCATCCATCCATGCCGCCTCTATGTTGTTCTAGTTAGGGTTTGAGTTTGTCAATTTTTGCTGCAGGTTGAACTGAAACATATGAGGACTTCTTTATGGCATCTGTGCATTTTGAAGATGTAGCTCTCGTGCACATTTTATTGTACGAGAACAAATGAGCGACCGCTAGGCACTTGTGTGTTGAAGCCATATCACATTATGGCGACTTTGTAGCAAAGGTTGCTGAACTTCACCCTGAGTACAAGATTCCCAGGTAAATTCTGGTCTTGCAAAATGGATTTGCAACCGAAACTATGTGCATATCTTATGTTTCAGTTGTCTGGTTTTCTGATAATGCGCGTACTTTTGTGTAGTTTGCCAAAGGACACCCAACACGGCTAGCTGAGGGAATAAAAACGGAGCGAAGAAGATAATGAACTCGGGTTTAGGATTCATTCCGATGGATCAAATTATCAAGGATGCTGTTGAAAATAAAATAACTGTTCCAAGGTGCATGATTGGATTTCAACTCCTTTGAGATTTTGGTTTGTTTTATGTAAATGGTTAACCTTTATCTAGACAAATTGTTCTGTTCTGTTTTTGCTCCACCATTCCATTATAAACTTTACTTTTGATTTTCCCATCTGCAGTCTGCACCTTGTTCATCTGCAAATATCTCTTATTATCAATCCAATTTCCAAGTTTGACAAAAACAGATTGTGGCCAGGCGGTGGTTGTGGTGGTGGCGGGTGGTTTGGCAAGTGAGGGAGATAAATGGTTTGTGGCGGTTCGGGTCAGGAGTTCTTGTGACGGGGCAAGAAATTTTCTAGCCATTATTTCTATGTTATTACGATTGGCCCAAAAAATAAATGTTGAGGCATAGATATGAGTCCAGTTACCAATAAGTTGTGGCAGAAATTCTACATGAAGGAATTCGGTGCTTCGAGGGCTGATCAGGCTGTCGAAAACACTAAGAATGCGAATGCTGCATTCAGATGGAAAGAACTGTTAGAGGCAGAAGTGGAGGAGGTCAAGAAGAAAGAAAACAAGGCAGCTGAGAAGTTGAAGAGTCGGTATCAAATGGAAGCTGATCGAAAACAAAGCCGATGCTGTTGTTTGCACAGAGGCAGAGGTTCCTTGGTCATCGAGGAACAACAAAAGAGAGAAGAGAGCAGGAGGTTTCGTCACCATCAAGCAATAATGCTTCCGTCCAAAAAAACGAAAGCTTGATCATGATTCATGAAGAAGGCGAAAAGAGAATTTCTTAACTGTCTTGGGGTGAAAAATCTTGCAGCTATGTTTCTTAACTGTCTTGATCATGATTCATTGCAGAAGACTTACAGTTCCAAGAAAGATTCAACGATTCAGGCGAAGCGCCATCGTTTCTGAAGATTACGCTCCAAATCTCGACTTCTAGTCAATAGGCAACAGCAAAGCTTGCTTGATATCCTACTGTTTATTTTTGATTTTCACACAAAGGATAATCACATGACGATGGTCAGAAAAAGTTAAAATACCTGTGAGTCTTTCGGGTTTTTGAAATGATGGACTGTAGTGACGAAGTCCCAGCTCATTCTTTAAAAAAAAAAAAAAAATCCTTTTAGAGTAGTATTGATATCGATATAGAATTTCAGTATGTCATCGACTCATTAAATATTTGAATATGTGGCACAGTTATGAACAGAAGAGAATATTTAAATATAAAGCATGAGTGAAATTCTATCGTGTGATTGACACAACTAACTCACTAATATAATATGTGTATTTTTATGTATTATTTGATTTTATGCCGACAAAATACTGATCACATCGTCCATTTATATTATAATACTCAAATTAATAACACTATGAGACAGTCTGACAAACATATAAAATAAAACAAAAGTTCATAAATAAAATGATAGTAGTTATACCACGTGACGGTGTGACTCATGGATAAAAAGTTTATTCTTCTCAAGACGCTATGGGTATGTTTGTTTACCTTCACTAAGCCTCATTGGACTGGACTGGACTAATAGCTAGTCCAAGCCCATATTTGTTAGCAACAAGGACTACTTTTAATGGTATTAACCGGGACTCGTGTCAACTAAAACCTTCGCTAGAAGGTCTTAGCGAGAACCCTCCAGAGCGAGCGGACTGCTAGTCCCGCTCTCTCCCTTCCTCTGCCTCTGTGCAAACAACAACTCGCCGGCCTTGTTTCCGAGCAGCTTCCATTTGATACCGACTCTTCAACCTCTCAGCTGCCTTCTTTTCTTTCTTGTTGACCTCCTCCAGCTTTGTCTCGTAGAGCTCTTTCCATTTGAATGCGGCATTCGCCTTCTTGGTGTTTTCGACCGCCTGATCAGCCCTAAAAAACACCAAACTCCTCCACATAGAAATTCCGCCACAACTTGTCAGTGACTGGACTCAAATCTCTGCCTCTGGTACTCTTCTCTACGCACTTCAACCGCTCGACCTACATTTAATCTGGTAGGAATTTCTCGAGAAGATTGGAATCCACTTTGCTAACGTCCCCGCCAAGGTGGCGCATCATATCAAACACCGAAGATGGAGGAGCTGTTGCTGCGGCTTTTGCTTCCACAGTACTAGCCATGTTAGTAATTACTTGCTATTAGTCCTTTGAACTTTCGGTACGGCGAAAATCAAGAGAAATTATCTCGTTATACAAAGAATTTGACGTAGACTCTAGGAGGACTTACGTGGAACTGGTTAGCCACCACGTAGCATTCCAGTCCAACAATGCACTGATATTCTAACTTACAGCTACCCCGATTAAAGTGTGAACTTTAAGGTAAACTTGTCGTACACTCATATTAATATTATTTTCTTCACAGAAAAAGGAAAATTGAAAGGAGTTGAAACAACCATTCAGGTTACATGTCCTCGCTACTAGTACAAGACATACCTAGATCCCTGATAAGTTTCATATCCCCGCAGTTGCATTTATGAAATAAATCCCTTGCTCTTTAGGCTCTCAACAGCATCCTTGATAATTTGATCCATGGGAATGAATTCTAAACCCAAGTTCATTAGCTTCTTCGCTCCATTCTTTTCCCTCAGCAAGCCGGGTTGGGTGGCCTTTGGCAAACTACACAAAGGCAAACATATTAGCTCGATCATTTTCATAATCAGGCACTCACACCACCTGAAAAATTTGTAAAATTCTGCCAAGGGAAGCAACAATGCACCAAAAGGTTGATAAACTTGGAAAGCAACATTTGGGAGGGATTCTGAATTAGACCAAAGAAAGACGATATATGTACATTTATACCCGCATGAAACTCTTTTACAGGAAAAAACAGATTTCAATTTGCTAATTTGGTCACAAATATCAAACACGTGATGGGAGGAAAAAAAGAAAGAAAAAACCATAGTCCTCCAGCTGTAGAAGAGTTCAGTGTATCTAAGAAACCTCGGTTCAAAATCAAGACAGAGTATATTTTAAGTTGTGCTTCTGACAAGGGACGACACATCCACTTATCAGGAAACCAAACATCTAAAACATAAGACATGCACACAATTTCATTTGCAAATGCATTTTACAGGCCAAAATTACCTGGGAACCTTGTACTCAGGGTAAAGTTCAGCAACCTTTGCCACAAAGTCACCATAATGTGATATAGCTTCCACACACAGGTGCCTACCGGTTGCTGATTTGTTCTCATACACTAAAATGTGCGCTTGAGCTACATCTTTAAAATGCACAGATCCCATAAAGAAGTCCTCATATGTTTCAGTGCAACCTGCAGCAAAGATCGAACAACTCAAATCTTACTTTATACATGGTGTTTCTAGGGCCTCTTCCTTTTTCTCAGTCCTCCCGAAGGAGGAATCCTAACAAACTTTATAAAAAATCCTTAGTAATTAAAGAAACGTGTGCTAGAAAAAGAGGTGTAGAAGAGTTCCTTTATGATCACACACATGCATGCACACATAATCTACCTTCTCCAAGGTTAGGGACTAACTGGAAAACAATCAGCAATCTCGACAGTTATGAAAGAAGAAATCTTCAAAGTGCTCAGGTATCAAACTCAATCTTTCTTTAGCGGAAATGTCTTAAGAGAAAGAAAATACCTAATTTTTAGTTCTTCAACCAACCACAGCCTCATACATAATAAATGGGAAATGTTCTCTTGCCATTTAGATGTTATGTCATCATACAAACTGTCTATTAAAGATCAAACTTCATATAAATTTGTGATTCGAGTGCAAATTTCGCAACGTTACATAGCATACCATCAGGCAAGAGAACATTAACCGCTAGTGGAGTATTCAAATAACTTAAGAGGGCAGTCATAGAGAAAAGTACCCTCAAGAAGGCGAACGAGCATCAACATGCTAGCATTGAGCCTGGGCGAGATAACAGGGCCCATCACCGTGCCCGGATTCACCACAACGACATCCAGCCCCTTCTCCTTGGCAAATTCCCACGCAGCTTTCTCCGCCAGCGTTTTCGATAATGGATACCACAACTAGCCAAACAACAAACACAATCAGCATTACAGTCCCCAATTGTGAAAATTTCAAGTAGTTAAAAATGAAGGATACAACACAAGCAGGGGAAAAGCGCACCGAAAGTTACAAACTTTCAATAAGAAAATAGAATGCGGACATTAAACAGACAATAAACCGTATATAAACCGCGGTATTTCAAAACACAACTAGGCATTGGAGTAACTCACTCCCTTCTGCTTGCAGTAGTCGATGTCTGTCCAGCAATCCTCTCCCTTGACCTTATCAGACGGCCAGCTTGGGCTGGGAGTGATGGCGGAGATGGATGACGTCAGCACCACACGGCTGACCCCAGCCTGCTTCGCGGCCGTCAGAACATTGAGCGTTCCTTTGATCGCCGGGTCCAGGAGCTCCTTCTGCAGATTAAACAAAAAAATGACCACGTTTTCAAAATTACGCATAATTAATCAAATATAATCAAAATTAGAAGGAATTTGATAATGTGTACCGGCGCGAACCTCGGGGTCATGGACTTGATCGACGATGCAGGGAGAGGCGAGGTGGAAGACGCCGGAGCAGCCATTGACGGCGGCGAGTATGGAGTTGTAGTCGATGAGATCGATCTGGAAGAGACGGAGGCGCGACTCTGCTCCCTCTACTAACGCTTCTAGATGCTTCGTCTCGCCGTCGTCCTCTGCAACACAGAAAATGACGGCGTTTATTCATGTTAGACTGAAAGCGAATGGAATTGGAATGAAATGAATGGCATTGTGGCAGTTGTGTAGATAAAGTGAAAAGCAGGGGGAAAGTTACCGAGATCCTTGACGGTGGCGTGGACGGTGTAATCACGGTGGAGGAGGAGACGGACGAGCCAGGATCCAATGCAGCCGCTTCCACCGGTAACGCATACGACCTCACCCTGCTTCCACATCCTCCCTCCGGTGTCCCTTTGCTTTCAGCTGAAGTCTTCAGTTACTTCCAGCCGATTGTTGTTGGCGATCAAGTTGAATTGGGCCGCGCGGATATTTTTAGTATAGAAAGGCCCAAAACAATAAGCAGCCATGATACTCAACTCAAGCCCAAAATCTTTCTTTCTTTTTTTTTAACACTTTACACCTTAAATTAATTGCATTTGTACATTATCCAAATGAAGTAAAAAAAATAAAAAATCAAAGCACTACAATTTGTACATTAGAATACTAGAAATTATCAATCTCGACGTTTGGGATTTCAGAAATCTTGGGCCACTGTCCTTTTTTGCAACGTCCGGCAAGTTGCGAACACGAAGAAATGATAAGATTCTGCAGCGGTGTTTTCCATAAGAAGTCTGGCAATGTTTCTAGGTCAAAGCACTGAATTATGTACAAAGAAGAAAGGCATGGCATGATTGTAATTTCACAATCCACGTTCCACCCTTTCACGCCTTCCCAGTCCTTGCAAGACGTCAGCCTGTGAAATTGGAGTCGCTTCAATTTTGGGAATAATATTGATGAGGATGATTTGAATGAAGAAGATGTTTGATCATCATCTCCTACTCCCAAAAACTCGCCACCAACCTTTTTTACACCCAACATCCTCCCTACGTAGAGTTCTTCAAGGAAGGGCAATTTCCCAAGAGGAGGCAAAACTTGACAGCCCTGATTCCCCGACAGAGTAAGGAATCGCAACTTGTTTAAAGACATCAGCCAATTCGGGAAGGTCAAGCCCAAATACACATCCTTGTAATTCCAATCAATCCCTAAAGATTCCAGATCATCGTGTGGTCGGAAGACATTCATTATTTGTTCACTGCAGTCTCCAGCCTCGCAGAACACTTTTCCAAAATCAAGTTTGAGACGAAAAAGTTGCTTCTTGTCCCTCAGTTGTGCTTCACTCACATCTTTCACCTTCCCCGAAATTCTTATTTCGAGACTGCCACGGAGCTGGTTCAAGTTTCCCAAATCCCCAACTTGAAATGCTTCGTCGTTGTCGACAGAAAACAGAGGACACACGTCTAGTGTCTGCAAACTTGTTAATCTCCCTATCCCTTTTGGCAAGTACTCCAATGAGCTGCACCCCCCAACGTAAAGATGCTTTAAGCTAATCAACTTTCCCATGTTATCAGGCAATTTATTCAGTGATGTGCATCTCCGAAGGTCCAAGGTATACAGATTGTATAAACCACAAATGGTGTCCGGTAATTTCTTCAGATATTCACTCTCAGACAAATCAATATGTCTCAAATGAATCAATTCACCAATCTCTTCTGGGAGTTCTTTGATGGACTCATAAGACAAACGCAACTTTATCGTCCTAAGACTTTTCAATTTTGAAATAAAACTACCATACACCGTATCAACCCTTGAGTGAATTGTTACGAGCGTCCGTAGATTTTTGCAATTGCCAGAAGTGATAGAAAGTAAAGCTTGACTATCAGCTATGGACGTTAACGTCAAATGGTGAACCTTACTGCCCAATATCTCTATTTTTTGGTTTGCACCCTCACCCTCCGCAATCAAACATTCCTTCTTAGTGATAAATTGCACAAAGTCATGTACAATGTCATGCATTTTGCAACTTATTATTGCACCAGTGTAAAAGTCTTTCTTAAAGTCTTGAAAAAAAGACCGCGCAGCTAAATTATCGAAAATAGCATGACCAAGTTTTCTTTTATCTTTATTCTCCTTGGAATTAAGATAATCTTGTGCCATCCAAAGATTAATCAACACATCTCTACTAAACTCATAATCTTTTGGGAAAATAGCACAATATAAAAGGCAACATCTATTTCTTGGCGCCAAATCATAATAACTTAGAAATAATGGCTGGAAAACTTCTTGCTCCACTTCTTCCCAATCCCATATTCTACTATTCAGAACGTCCAACCATTCACTCCTTGTTCTCTTATCCCGCATCATACTACCTAGAGTCTTTGCAACAAGTGGCAAACCCTTGCACTTTTTTACAATTTCCCTACTGATATCTCCAAACACCTCAAACTCGCCTACTTCTCTATCAGAAAATGCCATATGATTGAAGATTGACAAACAATGTTGTTCACTCAACTCTGCAAGATTCATCATGTGAGAGGTTGCTCTCATCATACTAGCAACACTATGCTTCCTGGTGGTTATTAGTATTCTACTGCCCTCAGCCCCATTTTGCATCAATGGAATCTTTAATTGATCCCACTTTTTGCCATCTTCCGTCCACACATCATCCAACACAAGAAGAAACTTTACCCCCTTAATGGATCCAGACATAGATTCTAAGACGTGATCCAACCCGGTTGAACTTGAGGAGGCATCACCACTAATCTCTTTGGCAATCTTTATCTCATCGAAAGGCTCCGACACACAAACCCATATTCTCTTTCGAAAATGAGCTTTAACTTTGGCATCATTATAGGCTAACTGAGCCAAAGTTGTCTTTCCCATGCCTCCCATCCCTACAATAGGGATGATGAGGAGCCCCTTCCCTTCTTCACTACCATCACTCACCAACTTCCTTATCAAACTATCTTTTTCCTTTTCTCGACCAACTATCTCAGACATGTCGACAAAAGACGAAGTTTGTTGTTTTTGGATGACTTTTTCAGTGAGTTGAAAACTATACATGTTTCTTTGCCTATAAATCTCAGCTAACCTCACATTTAGATCCTTTATCTTGAGAGCAATTTCACGACAAACAATAACCTTCCCGACTTGGCCAAGACAAAAGCAACGAGCGAAAATAGAGAAACTTACCTTCCTCTGAGGAGCAAGATGATCTGCACCTTCTCTATCTTGTTTCTCAACTTCTTGTCTCAGGATGCCAGTGTTCCACTCATCCAGCACGTCCACCATCTGGTACGATATTTCCTTCAGATTGTCCAGCCAGTTTTGCACGCTAGCCTCCTTCATTTGCCTTCGCTCTGCATCTTCAAGCATAGATTCAATAGCTTTGAGATTCCAGGCGAATTCTTCAACTTCTTTCTTAACGTTTAGAACGAGTTTCACCTCGTCTGCTACGTATTGATAAGTTGTTGAAGCCAACTTGTCTAGTAGTGTGGAAACAAGTGTATCGGCCATGTTCAGGGTTAGAAACTTAGAAATCGGTTGAGAGTGGAGAAGAAGAAAAAGTCGGCCGCGTAGGAAAGTATATATGAAGAGGAAACTAATGCAGGATGGTTGTGCAATTGCTTGTCTTCTTTGCTAGTTTATATAGACAGTGGACACCTTTGTTTTCCCGTTTGCTTTCTACAATGCAAGATTCTTTGCTCTTATTCCCAAAATGATTTGCCTTGATGCTGCTGTTTACTCTCCTTGGATGAAAGGAATAACAAATTTTGAGGGTGAATCTAGAGTGGCAGTGTCGGCAAGCAGACAATTTTTTTAGAACATGAACCTTCTCAGAATCTCAGATAAACAAACATGATCACTCATGAATCAATCCTCGATAACAGAAGCAAGCATTTATGTCACGGTGAAGCGGTATTTGACATTCGTGCCGCAGTTTTCTTAGGCTATTATTTTTTTGGAAAAATTCTACTAATGTTATTTAATTGAGACTTTATTGATTTTCTCGTTTTGATCGAAGTTTCTGACATTAATTTATTAATGCATCCATGTTTATATATATAGCAAACCTTTAAGGGAAGGGATCCTCAATTTTTCTTATAAAAATGGGGATTAGTTGTAGGGTCAACACCACATCAAACTTTAACGATCCGAACCGTCTATTTTTCAAGTTGCATCTCATAAATCATATTTGCTAAATATTAACAAAATCGGAAATGTTTAAGAAATCTAATTGAGTTGAAAGAAATTAACAAATACTTGGTTATATAAGAACAATGAAATTTTATCTTGATAATTAAATAGGCAAATAGTTTCGGATTGAATTGAATTTTTGCAAGAATGATTTATGAACAGAGACTTACATAATAGACGGTTCGAATCGTTAAAATTCGATGTGGAGTGAGCCCCACACCTAATCCCCATTTTTTGAAAAAAATGGGGATCTCTTTGCATAAAGGGCCTGTACACACACACTCCCGCCCTTTAAGGGAAACGATTTCCAATTTTTTTTAAAAATGGGGACTATTTATGGGACCCACTCTCCATCGAACTTCAACGATCCAAACCATTTATTTTGTAAGTCTCGATTCATAAATCATTCTTGCAAAAATTCAATTCAATTTGAAACAATTTGCTGACTTAATTATCATAATAAAATTTCATTGTTTGTTATAGAACAGAGTGTTTGTCAATTTCATTGTTTCTTGCAAAAACTCAATTTAATTCAATCCGAAACCATTTGTCTATTTAATTATGACGATGAAATTTATTTGTTTCTTATAAAATAAAGTATTCATCAATCCGAACCGTCTATGGTGACTTGTTAAGATTCTTTGATTTTTATAAAGCAAGATTCTTTGATTTACCAAGTTTTAGCCTTGATGCTGCAGTTTACTGTCTGTGGAGGGAAAGAAAGAATAACGAAAACTTTAGGAGTGAATCTGAATGCCTATCCAGCAAGCAAGCTCATTTCTTTAGAGCGTAAACCTTCTCAAAATCTGAATACCTTTCTTGAGTTGAGGCTTCCTACCGGGAATTAATCCTTTCATTTGCGTGGCGGTTTGTTAAATTACAAATCTAAATCAATGATTATTCCGCTAAAAATACAGTCTAGATTCTTATGGGAAATAAACCCCGCGGCGGTGGCTGATATGAACTACGATTTAGTGATAACCTTAATGACTATTAGGGGTTTAATTCAGAACTATTAGGCTCAATTCCTGTTGTTTAGTGAAGTTTGTTATGCCCGTTGGCATTTAGGGTGTCTTGTTTTGTTTAAAATGAACTGAGCCCCCCCAAAATGTATCGGATCAGAATTTACAAAAGAAATCAAATACAAAACTATTGAGCTCGGCTCTTCTCTCTTCCTTCCTTCCCTGTCTTCTCTGTGTAATAGTTAAGGTTGAGCTAGGGTTGACAACTGGGTTCTATCAGGTGCATATTCAAGCTATAAAAATCTCAACTGTAGTCAAGAGAATGCATAATACAAAATCATTGGATTTGTATGTTCGCCAGAACATCCTTCCATAAACTTGGGATAAATAATCATAACAAGGGCTCAAGTTGAACCTAAGCAAAAACATTTGTATCACCGCACAGGGCTCATCTCCTGAATTGTCATTATTTAGTGTCTGCAAAACTGGGGCAGCACAGGCAATGCGCTAAACTCAATCATGTCTATCCAAAAACTTCTCTACGATCAGCACCAAAAATGCAGAAAAGCCGGCGCAACCAACACAGGCCGCTAGCGGACCTGCTACAACAGGACGACATAAGGAGGTATAAGAGTCTAATCTTAACATGCACGAAAACAAATTATGCAGATAGTAGGACTATGATGAGAGCAACACTAACAAGGCCGGTACTTGTCCGGTTTACGCTTCTTTCACCCATGTTATATCACATATCTTTTAGGGCAAGGTAGTGTTCCATCAATGGAAATTACCAACATTCTACTCAAGTAGAGTCGAGGACTCTGGATTCCTGTTTTGACATCGCATGAGAAATAAAACCAGAATCTGTGGCTGAATTCATTTAATTATAAAGGTATATGCAACCTCTTAATATTTGAAATTATCGTGATGTAATCATAAATACAACAAAGAATCAACCTATAATGTTTGTCCAACTACTAGAATCCCTTATAAATAAACATGATGGCTAAGGAATGAATTCCTTTATTCAAAATGAATCCTTCGACAACAGAAGAATCCACGAGGATTCTTATTCAATCTCCAATTTGATAAACTAAACCAAATCTAATTATATTAAAGACACACGAACATGAAAATATAAACTCAAACACGACAGTTGTGAAGAATTTGTTGTGATGATAATATAAGCAAATAAAAACAGAATATAAAATTAAAACTAAGATTAAATAGAAGAAAACGTTGGGTTTTAAGGCAAGGA
The DNA here is from genome assembly GCF_916048215.2 of Malus sylvestris. NCBI lineage: Eukaryota > Viridiplantae > Streptophyta > Magnoliopsida > Rosales > Rosaceae > Malus > Malus sylvestris. The sequence continues at coordinate 5,351,233 of NC_062270.1, read as the reverse complement.
ATGAAAGTCTAGGGATTCAAAATCAACCACACGCAATCGGGATTAGGTTTCAATTTATTCAATAGAATATTTTGTCTCTTAGATGACAATTCTTGGATCCAAGTCTGGTTAAGGCACTATAGACCATAGTTCTCCTTACATATATGATTCTCTCCGGTTATGGCAGAGGTCGTATATCTTCAAACACACCTTCTTCTGTGGGGCAAGATGAGTTGCACCTTCTCTTTCTTGTTTCTCAATTTGTTGTCTCACAATGTCAGTGTTCCACTCATCCATCTGGTACGACAATTCCTTCAGGTTATCCAGCCAGTGTTGAACGTTGGCCTCCTTCATTTGCCTTTGCTCTGCATCCTCAAGCACAGCTTGAATAGCTTTGAGATTCCCCGCTAATTCTTCAACTTCTTTCTTAACATTTAGAACGAGTTTCACCTCGTCCTCTACGTACTCATAAGAAATTGTAGCCAGCTTCTCTAGTAGCGTGGAAACGAGCGATCAGCCATTTTCAGGTATAGAAACTCAGAAATCCGTTGAGAATGGAGAAGAAAAAATCAGCGGCGTAGGAAAGTATATATGAAGAGGAAATTAATGCAGGATGGTTGTACTATTTCTTTTCTTCTTTGCTAGTTTGTATAGACAGTGGACACCTTTGGTTTCCCGTTTGCTTAAATAATGCAAGATTCTTTGCTCTAATTACCAAAAACTCAGAAATCGGTTGCTGCTGCTGCTGCTGGTTTTGTTCTACCTAGTTCTTTGCTTTGCTTTTAATCATAAACAAGAAAGATGGGAATATAAGGTGACTTATCAACAAAAATATTTGAATGTCTTTCTCGAGTGGAGTTAAAAGCCCTGCAGTTGTCCGCATTCAAATTACAGAAATCTGAACTGTAGTGAACAAAATACATGATACAAGATCATTGGATTTGTATGTTCCGAATTGTCATAATTTAAGTGTACAAAACTGGGAGAACATAGCCAAAGCGCTAAAATTCAATCATGTCTATCCAAAAATTTCTCTATCAGCACCGGAAATGCAACTAATCCGGCAGAACCAATACGGGCTACTAGCAGACCAGCTACAACAACACAAGAAGTTAGGTTTATTTTTTGTAGAACAATATACTTGCACCAAGGGCTAGAATAATAAATTAGTTTCGAACTCACTATCCACGAGACTATAGCCAGGGTATAATCTCTTTAAAGTAAATGTTCGAAAATATTAAATGTTTTTATAACACCATTCGTCAGTTGTGTCAAAGACTCAAAGAACTTTTTATCCATCTTTCTCTCATTCCTACATCTCTAGTTATGCAGTTTTTTATGCCACTTAGTACTAAAATCTGGTGGTATTCATCGTCACTAAGAGAGAGGTCTTAGATTCGAATCTCGTGGATGGCAAATTTGATATCAAATTAGGCTGCCCATTGTGTGGTTTTGCCGAACTCCCCATGCTTTAGAGTAAAAATATCGATGTACTAAAAAAAATTATGCAGTTTTTGATAAAATTACATATGCCTTGAATTTGAATAGAACATTGTCAGAAGAGGGACTGCATTTTATCAAAACTAAAGGCCTCCAGGCTATCAAGCATGTAACACCCCACCCATTTCTATTTAAAAACTTGTTTTTTTTTATTATTTTTTTATATTAAATAGTGAATCGTGGGACCCACCTTATTATTTTTATACACCTATCTTGGTTCCAGTCTCTCTTTCCATCTAATATCCGAAACCAACACTCTCTCTCTCTAACTCTCAGGAACTCACACTCTCTCTAAGCTCCGAGAGCTTCTCTCTAACTTTCACCTCACTTCCTTCACAAATCAAACCCCAAAAACCATATATTTGGAATCCTTGAGACCTAACGAACTCAATGGTACCCTTGCATGCGCCATCAGAGCACTGTGGACTTTTCTGCCATTGAAGCTGAGAGCTTCAAAGCTCTAAAACTCGAACCCAGGTGAGAAGTGTGTTCCTTCTTCAAATTTATGGGTTTAATCATGCTATTTTACACACTCTTGTGTTGGTTTTGTGGTCAAAATCGAGGGTTTTGACCTTATCTCTTTTCTATGCCAAGAACCCGGTTCCGACAACGAACTCCGGCGAGTTTGTTGCTGTGGATTGCGCGGATCCCTTCGAACCTAAACCCAGGTAGTTATTTTACCTTGCTATTTGTTGGTGGTACTGTGAGTGTGTGGTGTGTGTGCGCGTGAACCGTGTGTGTGTGTGAGAATGCTGTGCATGCCGTGTATGCTTGCTGTGTCTGTGTGTTTATATATGTATATATATATATATGATGCTGTGCGTGTGTGTGATTATATATATATGCATGATGCTGTGCGTGTGTGTGCTTATATATATATATGCATGCTGTGCATGCGTGTGTGTTTATATGTATGTATCTATATATATATATATATATATGCATGTTGCCTCTGTGTGTGTGTTTATATATGTATGCATGTTGTCTGTGTGTGTGTATTTATATATATATATATATGTATATATGTGTGTGCATGCTGTCTGTGTGTGTGTTTGGCATGTTGGTGTCCGTGCAAGTGTGTGTGTGTGTGTGAGTAATTGTGATGGTGTATGGTGCACGATATATGTATATGCAAGTGTGTGTGAGCAGTGCATGCTTTGCATGTGTGTGTGTGTTGATAAGTATGGGTTGGGCTCAAGCCCAAACCACCTCTTGATCCTTACCTATCCAAATCCAAGGCCCATTTCCATTTCCTAGAATTATATTGTTGGGTAGTTTGATTAACTGTACGTTCTTGTATTTAGGGGCAATTATCGCAACGTTTCTGTCTTCGCTAGTGGCGCAACTTTTGACGGAGTATCTGTGAGTGGACCACCTTCGAAAATTTGCATGTTTTATTGATAGAATTGCATAATTCAATAGCATGCATTGCAGAATTATTGATTTGAGAAATACCTTACAGGAAACATGATGATTTAATTATGATTGATATATAAATATTTTAAACTATTTTCATTATATCATATTTTCTATATAACCCTCATTCTGGTAGACTATCTGATCGATGACGATAGGATGCTAAGAATGTGTTTCAAATGACTTTCGAACACCTCTTCGTAGTATAGAGGATCGATGAATTTATGCTACGAAGTTGTATTTTAGAGATGAATTATGTTTTGTGCGTACCTAGTGAACACTATGCCGCCTGGGGCGAGGATCTGGTGTTGGCATTGAGGCCGGGAGAAATAATCCCTAGCGAAAGGCTGAGGGACACGGAGACAGGCATTGGGCCGGGAGGGATATATCTCTGGCTACGGGCACAGAGACTGAGGTGCAGGCATTGGGCCGGGAGTATTATTATTCAGTGCACTCACTAGCAGCACAACTTGTATTATGCTTCCTGATATGATTGCTGAGATAAATTTTGATATGATTTTCTGAGATTGATTTGCAGAAAGATATATGAATTGTTTTATGGCATGCTAGAGTTTTCTGAAAAGCTTATCACTTATTATTCTAGTATTTTTCATTATTAAACTGTGGGGGTTAGTATGTTCATAACTGTTTTTGTACTATGTATGTATATAAACTTGGTCCACTCACCCTTGTTTTGCGCCCCCATTCAGGACTTAGGATGAAGGCACATAACCTCGGCATCAAGGTACTTCCGCAGTGGCATCTTTGAGTCCTCTCGGGGTAGGACCCACTCATTTGTTCATTCAATCTTATCTTAATTCTTGTTAGTGACTAGGTTTAGTTATATGCTCTGAACACGTTCCTAAATTGTTAATTCATTATTTTTAAATTCATAACCCGTATTTATTTCTTATTCCTAGCTTTTGTATCAATTAATGGCTTTCGTCACCCTCGGGTGTCGGCCAGCACGTGCCTACCCTAGTATTCCGGGAATATCGGGGTCGGGGCGTGTCAAAGCAGGCTCTGCTGTTGCCTGTTTTGTGGTAGTCGAAATTTGGAGCGTAATCTTCAGAAACGATGGCGCTTCGTTTGAATGTTGTCGAATCTTTCTTGGAACTGTAACTCTTTGCTTTCTTCATGTTCAAGCTTTCCTTTTTTTCTGACGGATACATTTTCGCTGCCAACCCCAAGGTGTTTCTGCTTCTACTTCTTTTGTTGGTCCTTGATGATGACGGAACCTCTGCGTCTGTGCAAACAACAACTCGCCGGCTTTGTTTCCGAGCAGCTTCCATTTGATACCGACTCCAACCTCTCAGCTGCCTTCTTTTCTTTCTTGTTGACCTCCTCCAGCTTTGTCTCGTAGAGCTCTTTCCATTTGAATGCGGCATTCAACTTCTTGGTGTTTTCGACCGCCTGATCAGCCCTCGAAGCACCGAACTCCTCCACGTAGAAATTCCGCCACAACATATCAGTAACTGGACTCAAATCTCTGCCTCTGGTACTCTTCTCTACGCACCTCAACTGCTCGACCGTACATTTAACCTGGTAGGAATTTCTTGAGAAGATTGGAATCCACTTTGCTAACGTCCCCACCAAGGTGGCGCATCATATCAAACAGCGAAGATGGAGGAGCTGTTGCTGCTGCTTTTGCTTCCACAGTACTAGCCATATTAGTAATTACTTGCTATTAGTCCCTTTTCGGGGCGGTGAAAATCAAGAGAAATTCTCTCGTTATACAAAGAATTTGACGTAGACTGTGGGAGGTCTTAGTGGAACTGGTTAGCCACCACGTAGCGTCCCAGTCCAACAATGCACTGGTATTCTCACTTACAGCTACCCCGATTAAAGTGTGAAGTTTAAGGTAAACTTATCGTACACTCATATTAACATTATTTTTTCCACAGAAAAAGTAATATCCAAAGGAGTTGAAACAACCATTCAGGTTACATGTCCCCGCTACTAGTACAAGACATACCTACATCCCTGATAAGTTTCATAACCCTGCAGTTTTATTTATGAAATAAATCCCTTGCTCTTTAGGCTCTCAACACCATCCTTGATAATTTGATCCATGGGAATGAATTCTAAACCCAAGTTCATTAGCTTCTTCGCGGCGTTCTTTTCCCTCAGCAAGCCCGGTTGGGTGTCCTTTGGCAAACTACACAAACGTCAACATATTAGCTCGATCATTTTCAAAATCAGGCACTCACACCACCTAAAAATTTACAAAATTCTGCCAAGGCAAGCGAGAATGCACCAAACGGTTGATAAACTTGGAAAACAACATTTGGAAGTGATTCTAAACAGACCAAAGAAAGATGATGTATGCAAATCTATACCCGCATGAAAACTGTTTTACAGGGAAAATCAGATTTCAATTTGCTAATTTGGTCTCAAATATCTAACAAGTGATGGAAGGAAAAAAAGAAAGAAAAAACCATGGTCCTCCAGCTGTAGAAGAGTTCAGTGCATCTAAGAAACCTCGGTTCAAAATATCAAGACATAGTATATTTTTAAGTTGTGCTTCTCACAAGGGACGAAACATTCACTTATCAGGAAACCAAACATCTAAAACATAAGATATGCACACAATTTCATTTGCAAATGCATTTTGTGGACCAAAACTTACCTGCGAACCTTGTACTCAGGGTAAAGTTCAGCAACCTTTGCCACAAAGTCACCATAACGTGATATAGCTTCCAAACACAAGTGCCTACCGGTCGCTGATTTGTTCTCATACACTAAAATGTGTGCGAGAGCAACATCTTTAAAATGCACAGATCCCATAAAGAAGTCCTCATATGTTTCAGTGCAGCCTGCAGCAAAGATCGAACAACTCAAAATTATATATATGTTGTTTCTACTTTCTAGGGCCTCATCCTTTTTCTCAGTCCTCTCCAAAACAAACTTTATCGAAAATCCTTAGAACTTAAAGAAACATGTGCTAAAAAAAGTGGTGTAGAAGAGTTCCTTTATGATTACACATATGCATGCTCACACAATCTACCTTCTCAAGCTTACGGACTAACTGGCAAAACAATTAGCAATCTCGACTGTTATGAAAGAAGAAATCTTCCAAGTGTTATAAGGTACCAAACTCAATCTTTCTTTAGCAAAAATGTCTTAAGAGAAAGAAAATACCTAATTTTTAGTTCATCAACCAACCACAGCATCATACATAATAAATGGGAAATGTTCTCTTGCCATTGAGATGATATGTCATCATACAAACTGTCAATCAAAGATCAAATTTCGTCTAAATTTATGATTCGAGTGCAAATTTCGCAACATGGCATACTATCAGGCAAGAGAAAATTAACCGCTAGTGGAATGTTCAAACAACTTAAGAGGGCAGTCCTAGAGGATAAATAAAGTCAACAATCTACTTCTAGGTGCAGTCAAAGAGGATTTTCTAATACAAATTTGCAGAAAAAAAGCACCCTCAAGAATGCGAAGGAGCATCAACATGCTAGCATTGAGCCTGGGCGAGATAACAGGGCCCATCACCGTGCCTGGATTCACCGCAACCACATCCAGCCCCTTCTCCTTGGCAAATTCCCACGCAGCTTTCTCTGCCAGCGTTTTCGATAATGGATACCACAACTAGCCAAACACCAAACACAATCAGCATTTCAGTCCCCAATTGTGAAAATTTCAAGTAGTTAAAATGAAGAATTAATAATCAAATATGAAAGATACAACGCGCACCGAAAGTTACAAACTTTCAATAAGAAAATAGAATGCGGACATTAACCAGACAATAAACCATATATAAACAGCGTTGGAGTAACTCACTCCCTTCTGCTTGCAGTAGTCAATGTCTGTCCAGCAATCCTCGCCCTTGACCTTATCGGATGGCCAGCTTGGGCTGGGAGTGATGGCGGAGATGGATGACGTCAGCACCACACGGCTGACCCCAGCCTGCTTCGCGGCCGTCAGAACATTGAGCGTTCCTTTGATCGCCGGGTCCAGAAGCTCCTTCTGCAGATTAAACAAAAGAAAAAAAAAGCACCAGTTTCATAATTAAGCATAATTAATCAAATATGATCAAAATTATAAGGAATTTGATATTGCTTAATGATGCGAACCTCGGGGTCGTGGACTTGGTCGACGATGCAGGGAGAGGCGAGGTGGAAGACGCCGGAGCAACCATTGACGGAGGCGAGTATGGAGTTGTAGTCGAGGAGGTCGATCTGGAAGAGACGGAGGCGCGACTCTGCCCCCTCTACTAACGCTTCTAGATGCTTCGTCTCGCCATCGTCCTCTGCAACAAAGAAAACAACGGCGTTATTAATTTTGGACTGAACGCGAATGGAATGAATGGAACTGTGGCAGTTGTGTAGATAAGGGGAAAAGCAAGGGTGAAGTTACTGAGATCCTTGACGGTGGCGTGGACGGTGTAATCACGGTGGAGGAGGAGACGGACAAGCCAGGATCCGATGCAGCCGCTTCCACCGGTAACGCATACGACCTCACCCTGCTTCGACATCCTCCCTCTCTGCAGGTTGCAGTGTCCCTTTGCTTTCAGTAGTCGAGTGCTCCTCAGTTACTCCAGCTGATTGCAGTGTCCCTTTAGGTGATCAAATTGGATTGGGCCGACTGGATAATTTTCTTTTAGGCGGGCACAAAATCTAAATGGAATTTACAAATAAAAAGATAATGTTGATCGAAAATTGAGTGTATAATGTACACACAATATCTCGAGTTAAAACGCTTGACCTCTTTTTAATATTTATACCTAATTTTTTTAATTAGTAATATCGTTTATAATAAAAATAAAAAATAATATCATAAATAATTTGGATTTATCAAAATTATTTCAGAAAACTCTTTTGAGCCACAATTTGTTGAAGAAAATTGTTATTAGTACTCCATAAATCTCATTTTACACTTCAAACTTTCTATATTAAGAAAGAAAAATACAATTGTGAGGAGTGTAGAATGAGATTTTTAGGGTGTCAATAACACTTCTTTTTGTTGAAAAATATTAATCCACTGCTCTCTCCGGCCTTGTCGCGCACTTCACCAAAATCAAGTTGGAGATGAAAAAGTTGCTTCTTGTCCCGCAGTTGTGCTTCACTCCCAACTTGAAATGCTTCGTCGTTGTCAACAGAAAACAGAGGACAGACGTCTAGTGTTTGCAAACTTGTTAATTTCCCTATCCCTTTTGGCAAGTACTTCAGTGAGTCACTCTCCCCAACGTAAAGATGCCTTAGAGCAATTCCACCGGGAAGAAGAGAGCCCAGCACCCAGTCAAAAAACCAGGCTGGCACCCTGTCAATTCACTCCAGCCTGTGAAATCGACTGGCACCCAGCCCAAGCCAGTCCACAGGCCGGCCTAAAATCGACAGACCTTGGGACCGGCCTAACTGACGTCAGTGTGACGTCGGAGGGCATATGACGTCAGAGAGGGAGTTGTTGTGGAGGCTAAGGAGTGAAGCTGGTCGAGGCGGAGAGGATGTCGGGAGGGAAGGAACCACGGAGGGAGAACGACGGGAGGACGAAGCGACGGCGTCGGAGGTGTGGAGATGCAGGAGGACGGCGTCGGAGATGCAGGGGTGGATGGCGTCGGAGATGCAGGGGTGGATGGCGTGCAGAAATGGAAGGTTTTGAAGAGGAAGAAGAAGGAGAGCTCACGGGAGTGAGCTGGAAAAGAGAGAGAGAGAGAAAGAGAAAGAAAGGATCGAAGAGGGAAAGGAAGAAAGAAGAAAAAATAAAAAAATAAAATAAATGATAAAATATTAATTGATATGAATAAAATAATATAATATTAGATAGACTAGGTGCCAGCGTATTTTTAGGGGTGGAGATGCATTGACCTATTACTGTTTACTGGGGTCTATTACTGTTCAATTGAGTGGATAAATGCGTTGGGTGCTGGCACAAAGTCCTTAGGGGTGGACTTGCTCTTAAGCTAATCAACTTTCCCATGTTATCGGGCAATTTATTTAGTGATTTGCATCTTCGAAGGTCCAAGGTATACAAGTTATATAAACCACAAATGGTGTCTGGTAATTTCTCCAACTTTTGACTCCTAGACAAATCAATATGCCTCAAATGTACCAATTCACCAATCTCTTTTGGGAGTTCTTTGATGGAATTTCCAAACAACCTTATCGTCCTAAGACATTTAACTTGTAAAATAAAACTAGCATATACCGTAGCAACACTTGAGTGAGTTGTTGTGAGCGTATGTAGATTTTTGCAATTCCGAGAAGTGATAGAAAGTAAAGCTTGATCATCAACCACAGACGTTAAGGTCAGATGGCGAAGATTACTGCCCAATACCTCTATTTTACGGTTTGCAACCTCTGCCTCGATACTCAAACATTCCTTCTTGGTGATAAATTGCACAAAGTCATGTACAATGTCATGCATTTTGCAACCTATTATCGCACCAGTGTCGTAGTGTTTCTTAAAATCTTGGAAAAAAGACCGTGCAACTAAATTATCAAAAACAGATTGACCAATTTTTCCTTTATCTTTATTCTCTATAGAATTAAGATAATCTTATGCCATCCAAAGATTAATCATAATAACTTAGAAATAATGGCTGGAAAACTTCTTGCTCCACTTCTTCCCAATCCCATATTTTACTATTCAGAACCTTCAACCATTCACTCCTTGTCCTCTTATCACGCATCATACTACCTAAAGTCTTTGCAACAAGTGGCAAACCCTTACACTTTCTTACAATCTCCCTACTGATTTCTCCAAACACCTCTTGCAACAAGTGGCAAACCCTTACACTTTCTTACAATCTCCCTACTGATTTCTCCAAACACCTCAAACTCGCCTATTTCTTTATTAGAAAATGCCATGTGATTGAAGATTGACAAACAATTTTGTTCGCTCAACTCTGCAAGATTGATCATGTGAGAGGTTGCTTCCATCATACTAGCAACATTTTGTTTTCTGGTGGTTACTAGTATTCTACTGCCCTCAGCCCCATTTTGCATCAATGGAACCTTTAATTGATCCCACTTTTTACGGTCTTCAGTCCACACATCATCCAACACAAGAAGAAACTTTACCCCTTTAATGGATCGAGACATAGATTCTAAGACATGATCCTGTTGAGAATCAATGTCAACCCAAAACCATAAGTAATCCACAACCCAATCTAAAGTCCAAGTCCATATCTAGTTTGATGATGTAAGTGCTTACAATTGCAAAGTTAGGCAAGTTAGGTTGTGTGTGAAAACAAAGCAAAGTTAGGCAAAGTTAGGTTGTGTGTGAAAACAAATAATTAGGTGCAATTAATGTGTTTTGTGTGGTAGTAAATAATCTTAGTTTAATTAAGTAGCTTTCATTTGGTTTGCTATAAATATCCAAGTCCCCAAGCCTTGTAAATCATCCAAGGAAAAACAAAGCCTAGAGCTAAATAAGAAAAGCTTTGCTAATTAGTTTGTTTTGTGAGCTTTATTTAAGAGTGTGCTCTATTTTTCTTCTTCTTGGGATCATTAGAGTTATCTTGGATACTCTTCTTATTCAACAATTGGTATCAGAGCCAAGTCGGTCATGGATCGTTCTTGGTAGAGCATTGGTTGTAAAGTCTCTTGAAATTCCAAGTATGCTCTGTGGTTGCAGTTTTGACTGATCTTCCACATCAGAAAAGATTTCTTGAGATTATTGCTGGGGTTATCACAAACCTTGAGAGGGAGCTTCTTTGTGTCGAGAGTAGTGTATTACTCTGCACGGTAGTCACTTAAGCTTGTTCGGTGTAGTCAAAGTCTTGCTGATACGATGGGTGATCTTCAAGTTGTTGGAGGAATCAAGAAGCTCAACAACCAAAACTATAACACGTGGACAACGTGTATAGAGTCTTACCTTCAAGGTCAAGACTTGTGGGAGGTTGTCGGTGGTAGTGAAGTTACACAACCGGCAGCGGAAGATGCTAACGGCGTCTTGCGAAAGTGGAAAATTAAAGCAGGCAAATCAATGTTTGCCTTAAAGACCACAATAGAAGAAGAAATGTTGGAGCACATTCGGGATGCTAAAACGCCAAAGGAAGCATGGGACACTTTTGTTACACTCTTTTCGAAGAGGAACGATACAAAATTGCAACTTCTCGAGAATGAGCTGCTATCGATGGTACAACGCGACATGACGATTGCCCAGTACTTTCACAAGGTGAAGTCGATATGCCGTGAAATTTCAGAATTAGATCCAACAGCTCCTATTGGGGAAACCAGGATGAAGAGAAT